>NC_041393.1:326162936-326253694 GCF_002162155.2 Triticum dicoccoides | reverse complement strand
AATATTTTATATTGCTAGAGGGACTTTTCCAAAAGCTTATGAAATATTTCAGGGGGTATTTGAAATTATATTCTAATTATATGAATATAATTCAAATTCAAATAGCTAATGAATTAAATCCAAAGTCCCAAAAATAATTCCTTAAAAATGTTCAATATTTTGGTTGGGACCAGAACCCTTACCAAAAATTATCAAACATTTAAGAAGAGCACTTTGGAGCAATGAATGAGATTTCTAGGGTTTTTGCCCCTCTTTTATTTAAGTTTTTGAGGCTTCCAATTTCCCTCAGTTCAAATTTCAGAATTTAAACATGATGCACACACCAGGCAGCACCAGAAGCTGGGGATGTGACAACTCACCCCCACTAAACAAGAATCTCGTCTCGAGATTCAAGCGTAGGGTAGGATGAAGGGGAAACGCAAACTAGTACAATCTTCATGATCCGGGTTGCACTTCAAATGAACGTTGATTTGAACACCATCTTTGTCTTGTCGTCTTGCTCTGAGAACTCCAGCTAATCATGACAAGAAGAGGAAAGGAAAACTCTGGAAGGATCGGTCTTCTCGAAGGTCGAACAACTCAGAATTAACTCCCGGAATGTGACATAGCAACATCTCCCGAGCCGAGAGACGAAGCATACCTCTAGAGGGATGGAGTGGAGCAGGTGACGAGGTTCACTAGGTAGACAACAATTCCAGACTTAAGAATGTGACGATCGGTTGTCAACGTAGCGAGGAGTTGAATTGCCATGACACCACGACGAAACATCCTGGAGAAGGGTGATTCGTAGATTATTATCTTAAGTGGCAAAAAGAATTACCTTTGATATAGAGATCATTGAGACTCTCTATATCAGCCTAAGGCAAATCACAGCAATCGATTGGCGGGGATCGGTAGAATGGCATACTCGGACTTGGATGATGTGGATTGCCTTGTTGAAGACAACGTAATGGATGAATTTGCTTATCACCGGAAATGGATGAGACCCATGGTAGAATGGCACTTTGGCGGGGCAAGCTGGGAACAACATGCAAATGCTGGGAATGATTTTGGTAACTGGGGAAGAACCCAACAATAGAGAGTGAATTCACTGTTTGAAAAGGTCATAGCATTGCCGAGGAAACTGAGAGGAATCCCAGTTAGTGCCGATGATAACACGTAGCGCTTGTGCGTGCTCTCAAGAACTTGAGCATTTCCACATTCATCAAGGTTTTACCAATATCCGTGTCAAGGATCCTGGCAACACAACTTACTACCATGATGAATGGTGATGGAGGATGCAGATGCAGAGGAAGATAACACCTTCTCAGATTTCACCCTTGGCGGGGCCAGGGAACAAAATCTGGATGATCGACCGAGAGACATTTAGCACTCCGCTTCTAATGTTCTCCTTGATGTGCTAGCGTAATCCACCCATAGATATGGTTTGATATCTAGAACATCAAGTAAAAAGGTCAGACTTCGGAACACAGAAATCCATAGGGGCAGCTAGGGAGTAATCCTACGAAATCCCTATGGGGAGGTGGCCAACTTCCTCAAACAAGATACTATAATAATAGGTCTACCGGATGGGTGTGTTGGCCACGACATCCACCTTGCCGGTTATTGTTAGACCAATATTATAATTCTTGGGAAATGTTCCAACCATCACATCTGCCTGAGATTCGGATCTGGTTGGTGTCAGGATATTCCAGGCTCATCGAGTCTAGGAAGAAAAATGAAAGTTTGCAACACAAATCGACGAGAAGACGTTGCGAGATTCTCGGGGAATGAACTACGATAGTAAGCTCCAAAACATGAGCTGGTTCTGCTACAAACATGTGAACACGCTGTCCCAGACAAGCATGACCACATAGTAGTCTTATAATAAAACACTACCGAGTTCAGGAGGGGGAACCATCAACGAGGGTATCGAAGTCCTTACATAAGTCCGGATTAGCTCTTATGAAGAAACTCCTTCTCCTTGAACAAATCAATCAGTGGCTTGGTGTGCTAGGGATACATATAGATCGAAGGTTGCAAGTCTTCAAACCACAACATTGTTCGCACGTGTGCATGACTGATTTGGAATGATTCCAAAGAAAGCAACATTGACTTTCTCGAATCCACGGCGGCAACTTACATCAGATGCGCATGAATTAAAGGAAGTCACTACCTTCATCCAAACATATGCTTCATGAGCTAGCATGAACAAATGCTTTCAAAAATTTCCAACACTAGCTTAATGTTCAACAAAATCATGGAGGAGATAAGGATGTTGTCAATGGGCTCAACAACAATTCATCCGGGTTTCCTTTTAAAAGGAATTCCATAGTTAAGTGAACACGGTGATAGCATTGGTCAGACCAAAGATGTAATGGTGTATGCTCGAGGGATCAACCACGAATAAGACAACATTACGAGCATCGTTGGTACTGATTTGATTTGACGATAGCCCACACTCAAATCAAAGGATTGATAAGACAATAGGTCCAGCAACTGATCACAAGGACCAATCGATGAAGATATCATCTTTCTTCAACACACACTACACAAGAATATCCCTTTGGAACGAACTAAGTCAGGCAAGCTCTTATCTTCCAACTCTCCAGGTTGTTGTCTAGCTTAACCAACTAGCTCAGGGGTATCCAACACGGATTCTTGGAGAAAGGGTGGTTTACAGGATAAACCAGCTTGATCACGAGCTCAACATAACAGTAAGGGAACAACCTGGTAATACTTCCGAGAAGATATTTGGAAAGTCACGAACCACCGGTATGTTACTAAGCTCGAGAACAATCTCGCTTTTGAGGGCAAGACGATATGATCAAATGAGTGAGGACTTGACAAGATCCTAACTCATCAATCGAAGGGTGCACCGAAATAAGGACTAGGTAGCACGATCAGTCTTAGAAGGATGACTCAAAAAACCAACACGCTAAGAATGAAATTATTGTCCTTCAACTACCAAACAACGGAGTTGCTAGCAGTATTGATTTCACACATCACGATTCACTTGTCGACATTCCGGTTACAATAACACAGGAACCGAGGAATGAACAATGATGGCAAGAAGTATCACTGTACCAAGAGTTCATAGGATGGTGTGCAATTCCCATGACATTCTTGATATAAAATATGTAATACTCCAAGGTAGAACAGAGCAAAAGCTGGATTAGCAATTTGTTCTACGGAGCACAACTTCTTTGACCCAATCCTGGATATGGAAGAGGTACTGGAGTTTGTTTCTCCTAGTCATTCCGCGATAGAATGGCTTGACGGACCACAAGAGTAATAGGCATCGATAAACGAACGCACGCATACTCTTGACTATCAATTGATAGACGAAGGTCAGTAGACAACTAAAGAGGGACAACTCAAAGGAACATATAACTTTCTGAGTTGTGGATGCATAGACTAGTATGTCGAACTAAGTTCAACATAATTCTTCCGAATAACCCATGCAGAAAGGTAGAACTGGCAGAGTCACGATTTATGAATGGAGAATTCCTCAAGAATAATCCTGTTGTGATATTTCAGTTCAACGAGGAACTTTTGCCATAAGTAGTTCATGGTATTTGGAAGAAGAAGATACCACGGACTTCAAGGACTATCGCAAAGGTTACTAATATCCTAAAGGCACTAGCAATTACTATCAACATGAAGTAAGTAGAGTGAATCTTGGGTCGAAAACCCAGAAGTGAAATGCCTACTAACTAAGTGGCATCACGGGATGCTTAGGAGAATGATGGCCAGAATCTTCACACTGGGAACACAAAACATTGTTGGATTACTAGGTGACTCCCTAAAACACCTAGGGTCATAATAGTAGCTCCAACATATATGTCAAGGCAATAATTATCTCAACACACCGATTAGTGTGGTTAATCTGGCCCAAAGGAACATCGAGGCGGGAGGAAGGAATTTGCAAATTGCTTCAAACTATTTAGAAACCTGGGATGACTCGGACATCATAACGGCTGTAAATGCTCAGAAAAGATTTGAGACATTCACAAAAATGGTGGCATAACCACTCAAAAACACAATATCAAGGTTTCGAGATCACAATTAACATACGGAAGTAGTAGGAGCTGAACTGAGACTTAAATCCAACAATCTTATAAGTCCACTGATTAGTAACACGTGATCCTAATAGAAAGAAGAGATAGCCTAGTTCTTAATCCCCGTAGAAGAGAAGATGATGACTCAGATCAGAAGGCCATGAGGTATGAGGAGTAAAAAGAGCCTTACGTTCCATCCCACAATCAATTCCCTTATATAACTAAAGAATTTCTAGACTCAACTTCGACCAGTTTGGCTTGGTAATCCTACAGGCAGTCAAGCTCTGATACCAACGCTATCAGGACCCGGACTCAATGCCACATCGATCTAGCATGTAACACCTCATATCACTTTGCGGCCTCATGCACGGTATTCCCACGGGTGTCGCATTACCTTTGCCCGGGACCGTTTGCGCCTTTTGGCACACGTATATGACAGTGTCGCTAGCATCCATATGATAAGGAGCCCGGGCTAACATGTCTAGTCGTAAACCCAAAGTGGCACAGACTTACAGGGACAGGCATCCATGACCCAGCATCGAACGTGTCGGTCATCAGCGAGTGAATCCAGGCTGTAGCACTGGGCTAGCAGGACTCCGGTGAACCGGGCTGTAGCGGGCTAACAGGACTCCGGTATTCATCGCGTGACATTTCCCCGAAGGGACAGACACAGGAACGAAGAAGGACACATGCCGGCCAGCCTAAGTGTTCCGGAGCAGTAGCAAGCTACCATGGCTCGATGGAAACACTAGGAGACATTTCCCGGTAAGAGAGGCTACTAAGGATAAACAACTAGATAGCCAGATCCCACACATACCAAGCATTTCAATAACATACACACAATATGCTCGATATGTGCAAATACAACATGGCATCACAACATGACTCTACGACACAAGTAAATATTCAAAAGGCTCCGAGGAGCGAGATATTACAAACATGGGTCTTATGACCCAACAATCAGAGGATACAAGTCAAAGCACATGCAGAAGCTTAACATGTCTGAGTACAGACATCTATAAATGAAAAAGGCTGAGAAGCCTGACTATCTACCAATCCTGCCGAGGGCACAAGATCGTAGCTGAGGTAACAAGCTAAACGTCGAAGACCACGCGGAATTACTAGTGAGACTGAAGTCTCTCTGCAAAAACATAAAATAGGCAAACGTGAGTACAAATGTACCCAGCAAGACTTACATCAGAACTATCTACATATGCATCATTATCAACAAGGGGATGGTGGGGTTTAACTGCAGCAAGCCATCTTTGACTCGGTGGCTATCCTAAACTACGACTGCAAGCGACTCTTTTGAGGTGGCGCACACGAGTCCACATATTCACCATATCAATACACCACTATGGATCCGCTTCCGTCTCCCTACGAGAACGCCATCCATAGCACTCACGCTTATCTTGCGTATTTTAGAGTATCCACTTTCACTTGTCTATGAACTGATATAAGCAACCCAGAAGTCCTTTTCCGCGGACACGGATATTCGAATAGATGATGTTAACCCTACAGGGGTGTACTTCTTCATACATGTTTCCACCACTTAGCGTCGGCACACGACATGTGCTCGGCAGACTTCAAGCGAAAGCCGACGTGGGTGTAGACCACGACCTACCTAAACACTCAAGTCTCTAGTCCAGGTTTATCGCCTATTCGGGTACCATCCATGAGGAGATCCGGCCGGAGTTTCGCTCACAGCCCCAAACGATGTGAACAGGGTTCCGTGACACCAAACGGGCGCCCGGTATACCCGGCCACGTGCCTACCGCATCACAGCCCACCCCTCCGGTCAGCGCTGTCCACGACCTCCAGCAGGCTACAAACACCAGAAACTACTTGCAACTCCTGGACAGAGGACTAGGGTGAATAAGAAGTCGAGCGGGGTCATATTTCAGGGCCCAATGTATGGTAGTAGCTGAATCATGGATCACAAACACAGAACTCAGTTCCTGAGGACGGCTGCAATGAGACAACCCACCATGTACTCCTACATGGCCTCTCACCGCTACCTTTACCAAATCGTGTTCACACACTTAGCTCACACACAGTAGGACATGTTCACACGCCTCTGATTCATCCTCGATGAATCAGACCTGACTCAACTCTAAGCAGTAGCAGGCATGACAAACAAGCATGAATGAGTAGGCACATCAGGGCTCAAACAACTCCTACTCATGCTAGTGGGTTTCATCTATTTACTGTGGCAATGACAGGTCATGCAAAGGATAAAGGGGTTCAGCTACCGCAGCAAGTAACAGATGAATCGGTGTTGTCCTAATGCAGTAAAAGAGAGCAGGAGCGAGAGAGTAGGATTGTATCAAAATGAACAAGGGGGTTTTGCTTGCCTGGCACTTCTGAAGATAACACTGAGTCTTCATCAGTGTCAACGATCACATCATCGGTATCACGTCTATCGAGAGGGGACAAATACCGGCAACACAGAAGGGAACACAATCAATGCAATGCACAATATGATGCATGATCATGACATGGCAAAATGAATGTGTTTTGAGCTAATGCAACTAGCAACAGATTAAATGAAGTTGGTTTGAATACAAGATTCAAATTCAAACTCCATATGTGATTATTCAAATGCCGTTTAATTGATTTGTTCTAAACAGCAGCTATAAGTTGTTCTAACATGCATGAAAATGGTACAGATGGATTCCTTGAATTTTTCTGATAATTTTACATATATAATTTATTTAATTTGGAGTTACGGTTAATTTTCTATGAATTTTAGAAGTTTTGGTTATTATCTGAAATTTATAAATCATTTTTGATTTATTTTAATTCCAGAAACAAATACTGCGTCAGCATGACATATTAGTGACGTCAGCAGGTCAACATGGCTGGTCCAGGTCAAACCTGGCCAGTGGGGTCCACACGTCAGTGTCTCAGACTGGTTTGTGTCGCTGACATGTGGGCCCAGTCAACAGCCACATCAGCTTAGTCAAAGCTGACGCGTGGGGCCACTAGGATTAGTTAAAAACTAAACAGAAACTAATCTAGGATTAATTAGCAGGTGGGGCCCTGCTGTCAGTGTCACAGGGTTAATTAGCAGGGTCATTAGCCCCTAATGACGACGCCACGTCAGTACGCCGGCGACCAGCCGACGGCAACCACAGAACATGGCGGGGGCACGCCGGACTTGCGCTAGAGGCGTCAGTTTGGCGCGCTGAGGGCACCAGGGGATGGCCCTTGCTCTCGCGCATCCAGAGGACCAAGTGGGAGGTCGTGGGGTCGCCGGAACTCATGCCGGCGACGAGCTTTGGCGGTGATGGTGTTCGGTGGTGCTCGGGCGCGTCACTACGGTGCATCAGTGAGCAAATGGAGAGGCTGGGCAGCACCTGCTAGACATGGGGAGCACTAGGAGCAGCTGAGTGAGGCCAGGGGAGCACGGAGGCTATGCGTGCAGCAGCAATGGCGGACGGTGGCTTCGGAGCTCGTGGGGAACGGCGCTACGGCACGAAGGAGAGCATGCTGAGTTAGGGGAGAAGGTCAGTGGCTCACGGCGATGACGAGGGGACGCTCGGCGAGGTCGGGGGCGGTCCGGAGACGACGAATTTGACGAAGATGGCCGGCGGTCCCGAGGTTGAAGAAGACATCGAGGGCGGTGTTGCGGCACGTCCGGGGCCTCGTGGCTCGTTGAGGAGGTAGAGGGAGGACCGACGGAGCTTCCTGGGGCGTCGGTGAGCCGTGGGGTGGCCGGTAGCCACGGTGGCTCTCGTCGGTGGCGGCGGCTCCGTTCGGGTGAGGAGAACAGAGGAGGGGGAGAGTGTTCGGGAAGAGAGAGGGAGTAGCGAGGGAGGAAGAGGAGCGAGGGGACACGAGGCGTCGTCGTGGCGTCTCTAGGGAGACCAGGGGAAGCAGGAGGTGGCCGAGCAGGGTGGAGGTGGCGCGCGCGGCGGCGTCGCGGTGTGCGTCCTCCTGGCAGGGAGGAAGACGACAGGGGAGGGGGGGGGGCGGCGGTGGGCTGGGCCGTTGGGGGAGCTGGGCCAGGTATGTGTCGCCAGGTAGGTGGCCCAGGTGGCCTTCTCTCCCTTTCTATTTATTTCTGTTCTGTTTTGTTTTGTTTTATTTAATTCATTTTGCCACTGTTTTGAATTTAAAATAATTCAAACAATGCCAAAAACTCCTCTGAATATTTTATATTGCTAGAGGGACTTTTCCAAAAGCTTATGAAATATTTCAGGGGGTATTTGAAATTATATTCTAATTATATGAATATAATTCAAATTCAAATAGCTAATGAATTAAATCCAAAGTCCCAAAAATAATTCCTTAAAAATGTTCAATATTTTGGTTGGGACCAGAACCCTTACCAAAAATTATCAAACATTTAAGAAGAGCACTTTGGAGCAATGAATGAGATTTCTAGGGTTTTTGCCCCTCTTTTATTTAAGTTTTTGAGGCTTCCAATTTCCCTCAGTTCAAATTTCAGAATTTAAACATGATGCACACACCAGGCAGCACCAGAAGCTGGGGATGTGACATATACTTTCAAGGGGTCACCGACAGGTGGCAACGTAGACTAGAAGGGTAAAAATGGAAAAGGATGCGGTAGGTGCAGCTACCGCTACTGTGGACACAGTGCACCCTACCTAACTCTGACGGCAGGGGAGAAGGGCATTAAATGCATGTCTGAGTCTCCTAAACAGTGCAAAAATTGACCGTTAGGAGCGCCACCGTTTGCCACGATGGCCTTCTCTTCATCTCCGCTTGCCACCGCGTACCCCTAGCTGCACGGCCTCCTGCCACGTGTGCTTGGGAGAGTCCTAGAGCGACACGTTAGTAGGTGTGCTGGAGCGCGAGCACGAAGTGGGGGTTTCCCGCGGCAAGCTCCTTGCCGCGGCCGTCGTCTTGTCGTGTTTGGGAGCTTGTTGCTCACCGGGCCTTGCCGGGACGCAGGGCGCATCGCGGCAAGCTTTCTTTGTATGCCTTGAGTGGCGTTCCCGGCAAGCTCCTCTTGCCAGGGTCTTGTCTCTTCCCGGCAAGATCCTCTTGCCGGGGCCTGGGTTGGCCTTCCCGGCAAGCTCCTCTTGCCAGGGTCTTGTCTCTTCCCGGCAAGATCCTCTTGCCGGGGCCTGGGTTGGCCTTTCCGGCAAGCTCCTCTTGCCGGGGCCTTGGTTGGCCTTTCCGGCAAGCTCCTCTTGCCGGGGCCTTGGTTGGCCTTCCCGGCAAGCTCCTCTTGTCGGGGCCTTGATTTGAGTACTTTGTTCTTGAATGGTCTTCAGGGAACCACGGAGGGTCTTGGCGGTCGCTCGGCAAGCCTTTGCCGCGGGGTGCTGTGACTGCCCGTGCACGAGTTCGGGATACTAGGGTACCCCTACTCTAGTACACCGACAGGAGCCCCCGGGCCTGGGCCATGCATAGTGCCGAGCGCTGTTGGGCCAGGCCCAAAACAGTGCACGGGCACGCGCGGCCTAGGTCGCGCCGCATATCTCTCCGCTCCCACCGCGCACGTCCAGAACGGCACGCGTCGAACGCGGCGTCGTGGGTGACGCGGGCGGCGTGCGCGGGGCTAAGCCCCTCGAGCCTGCGTCAGGCCACGATGATGGGGACGGTTCACGCCCTCCTCCTAAAACGGAGGTAGGTGTGGGGGCGTGGTGCATTTACTCGATGGGGCCGGTGCGTAGTTTTCAGGACGTCCACTCCCCGCGATCACGAGGCGGAGCGAGGCCGCCTCATCCGTCGTCTTGTTTCTGCATCCCCGCCACGCGGCTCCCATGCACTTGGGGTCGCGGACGGTGGAAGTGGGAAACTGGGCCGTCGCGAGCAGAGGCAGCGAGTTGGCCCCGACTCCCTGCTCTTCCCGTGCCTTGATTCGCTGAGCGGGGCGGCCGAGCCCCCACCTCGCTCCTTTATAAAGAGCGGGAGGGGAGCACATAAACCCGCACTCTCTCATCTCCTCCTTTCTTCAGCTTCTGCTCCCCTTTCTCTCATTCGACATGGAGAAAGGGAACCCAGGCCCTTCATCGGTGGTGGCGAGGGTCGCCGCCAGACAGCGCATCTCTCCCTCTTCCGCGCCCGTGGTTGTAGAGCCAGCCATAAGGGGAAGAGGGAGGGGGCGAGGTCGCGGACGGGGTCGAGGACGAGGTCGAGGCGCTCGGGGAAGAGGCGGGCGAGGCGGCGCGCCAGCTTCGCCTCCGCCGGCGGCTCCTCCCCCCACGGCGGTCCATATAGGGGACGACCCTTGCGAGTTCTTCGTCAAGCTGCGCTGGGCGCCTCGTCGTCGCCTCCGGCTTCCAGCTCCGTTTGCGAGCGCGATGGAGTTGGACCCGCCCGAGACACTGAGACTGCACATGAGGGGCTGTGGGATCAGTGGCACTCGAGTCCGCGTTGTATTCCCAGCCCCTAATGTGATGTATCTTGATCGAGGGTGGAAGACGTTCGCCCGTATCCACAGCCTGATGGAGGAGTTTACCCTCCATTTTAAGTTGATGGAGGGCGATCTCCTCTCCGTCAAGGTCTTCGGGTGCTTCGGCACTCGGGCGAAGTGCTGCGTGGACAGCTCCTCCGATAGCGAAGACTCCTCCTCGAGCGAGAGTGACAAGGAGGAGAGCGACAGCGATGACGAGGATAGCGAGCGGCGGGGTAGCGGGTCCGACTAGGCGTCGGGCGCCGCCTCGCGCGGCACCGGCGACCCCATCATCCGCGTCGCCGGCTCCTTGAACTCCCCGGGGTCGTCTCCTTGGGCGGCTGGCGTAGGGAGGCTGCGGAAGGGGAAGAGGGCTGGCGACAAGGCCGTCAGGTCGGAGTACGAGGGCGTGGTGCCCTCGACAACGCGCTAACGTCCTGCCTCCCCGTCTTCGAGCCCCGCTTCCAGCGCCGCCGTCGCCGTCCAGCCTTCGGACGGCCCCCGGGATGTTCTCTTGGTGTCTTCTGGCACCCGTAGCTCGCCTAGGCGCTCCTTTTGCCCTTTTCGCCTCCTTGACCTGCCTCCTGAAGAGAGGGACAGGAAAGGGATTACGGGCATCTTATCTTTTTAATTTGTAAGCCTTCGGGCCTTAGCTGTATCTAAAACTTGTAATCCTCTCTTTCATGTTTTTCATCCTCTATGGACTGTACCTGAGTGGGATGTTTTTTTAATGAAAAGGGGATGCTTGCCGGGTTATTTGTCTCGCGGGTCGAACCCACGCCAAGGAGCAAATCCTTGGTATCCCTCGGACAGACATTTCGTCTCCCGGCAACAGGCCCTGCCGCCTTCCCAAGTCGCTCGACCTTTCTCACGCCTTTGACGGAGGAGGGAACAAGGTGGGTGCGGTCTCCTCGTTTCATCCCTTTGCTGCCGCGACTACGACCAAACTTGGCCCCAGGAACGAGCCCCAGAGCCTAGAGTTGAGGGAGCACGGCAGTTTTCGGGAAGAAACGCGGTTTCGCATTCCCCAGTCCATAAGAGGATGCATGATGAGGGATGAAAGACTTATCTGATATTGCAGCCCCCGGCAACTCTGGTTTGCCGTGGACGATTCTTGGCATGGGCCATGGTTGTTGTTGCACTCCAAGGAGCTACAAACCCCCGAGCCTACTTCCATGGAAATTTTCTGGCAGAGAACTCTATAGATCTCGATGCCAGAGTGTTGCTTTGTTTCCTTTCTTGCTCCCGGCAAGGCTGTTGCCGGGAGGTCTTATGTTTCTCGCGTAGACTTTTGACGTTCTCGACGCCGGCTTCCGGCAAGCTCGTCGCCAGGAAGGCTTTTATCTTCAGCAGAGAACTTTGACGTTCTCGATGCCGGCTTCCGGCAAGCTTGTTGCCGAGAAGGCTTTTATCTTCAGCAGAGAACTTTGACCTTCTCGATGCCGACTTCCGGCAAGCTTGTTGCCAGGAAGGCTTTTATCTTCGGCAGAGAACTTTGACGTTCTCGATGCCGGCTTCCGGCAAGCTTGTTGCCGAGAAGGCTTTTATCTTCGGCAGAGAACTTTGACGTTCTCAATGCCGGCTTCCGGCAAGCTTGTTGCCAGGAAGGCTTTTATCTTCAGCAGAGAACTTTGACGTTCTCGATGCTGGCTTCCGGCAAGCTTGTTGCCAGGAAGGCTTTTATCTTCAGCAGAGAACTTTGACATTCTCGATGCTGGCTTCCGGCAAGCTTGTTGCCAGGAAGGCTTCTGGCGAAGAACTTCGTTGTTCTTGACGCCGGCTCCCGGCAAGATCGTTGCCGGAAAGGCTTATGGTGAAGAACTTCGTTGTTCTTGACACCGGCTCCCGGCAAGATCGTTGCCGGAAAGGCTTACGGCGAAGAACTTCGTTGTTCTTGACACCAAAAAGATTGGTCCTAAGGGCGTTGCCAGCCCCCGGGTCATAACTGCGTTTAAACATGACAAGTGATTAGCATCTGAAGTGCACTTAACCCACTTGCAAATTTTGACTTCTGCTACATATTCCCTATGCCTGCTGGAATGCTTTCCGGTGCGTACGATCCAGCCAGCAGCGCTTGAGGGAACGGGCCCTTAGCGGTTATTCGGGAACATCGCCTCCCGGAAAGGTTTACCTTCTTGGTTCTAGCGCAACCGCACAAGTTGCCGAGCGGACTCGAGGCAACCTGGAGCGCAACTAGCCCCGAGAAGGCTCCTTGGCATACAGGTCTATGCAGAAATCTCAAATAAATAGTGCATGGTATCTTCCTATTCAACTTCTCTTTGTACGTCCACCCTACGCTTTTAGGGAACTTGTCGGCGCAGGCACCTTAGCCGCGAGCGCTGAGTGCGGGACGTCAGCAGCCTGCTGGCGGTGCCGCTACCGACAAGAAACCTTGTCGCAACTAGTCGCAGCTCACTTAAGTTGTTGAGCGGACTCGAAACAAAGTAAGGGCGCAACTAGCTACGAGTTGGTTCCTCCGCGCACAGGTTTTCCATACAAAGAACAAGATCTCCGAGGCGGATAACCTTATATAGAAAGGAAATATCTAAAGTTTCGCATGACTTAGCTTTTCTGTCGCCGCACTGGCGTCGTTCTTTTGGTCGCCTGCTTCTTGGGAGCCATGACGATGAAGAACAGCTGAGCCTTGACGAGGACGGAATGGCAGCCGCCGAAGTCTTCTTCTTCGGTGGCATGTCGATGAAGAAGATGAAGATCTAGCTCGCGTGCACGCCGGATCGGGTTCGCACAATCTCGACACCCCCCTACCTGGCGCGCCAGAGATGTCGGGGAGGCTGATCCGCCAACACCTATGGGGACAGGGCCCCTTTCGGTTCGGTGAGGGGCGGAGGCCGCACAAAGAGCGGATCGAGGCAGAACATGCGAGCGGTTTTACCCAGCTTCGGGCCGCACGGATGCGTAAAACCCTACTGCTGCTTGTTTGTGTGTATTGAATTCTTGCTCAGGAGCGATGGACGCTGCCAGACTGAGCGTGGGAGTGTTTCTGGTGTTTCGAATGAGCCGAACTGGCCGAACCCGCCACTACGTTGCCCCTGGGCCTCCTTTTATACTTTCAAGGGGTCACCGACAGGTGCCAACGTAGACTAGAAGGGTAAAAATGGAAAAGGATGCGGTAGGTGCAGCTACCGCTACTGTGGACACAGTGCACCCTACCTAACTCTGACGGCAGGGGACAAGGGCATTAAATGCCTGTCTGAGTCTCCTAAACAGTGCAAAAAGTGACCGTTAGGAGCGCCACCGTTTGCCACGATGGCCTTCTCTTCATCTCCGCTTGCCACCGCGTACCCCTAGCTGCACGGCCTCCTGCCACGTGTGCTTGGGAGAGTCCTAGAGCGACACGTTAGCAGGTGTGCTGGAGCGCGGGCACGAAGTGGGGGTTTCCTGCGGCAAGCTCCTTGCCGCGGCCGTCGTCTTGTCGTGTTTGGGAGCTTGTTGCTCACCGGGCCTTGCCGGGACGCAGGGCGCATCGCGGCAAGCTTTCTTGGTATGCCTTGAGTGGCCTTCCCGGCAAGCTCCTCTTGCCGGGGTCTTGTCTCTTCCCGGCAAGATCCTCTTGCCGGGGCCTGGGTTGGCCTTCCCGGCAAGCTCCTCTTGCCGGGGTCTTGTCTCTTCCCGGCAAGATCCTCTTGCCGGGGCCTGGGTTGGCCTTTCCGGCAAGCTCCTCTTGCCGGGGTCTTGTCTCTTCCCGGCAAGAGGATCGGTTGGCCTTTCCGGCAAGCTCCTCTTGCCGGGGCCTTGGTTGGCGTTCCCGGCAAGCTCCTCTTGCCGGGGCCTTGATTTGAGTACTTTGTTCTTGAATGGTCTTCACGGGAACCACGGAGGGTCTTGGCGGTCGCTCGGCAAGCCTTTGCCGCGGGGTGCTGCGACTGCCCGTGCACGAGTTCGGGATACTAGGGTACCCCTACTCTAGTACACCGACACACTTGGCAATCTATTTCAGTAAATAGGACATTAAACCGAAATCAGCAAGTCTAGATACTGAAAGTAAATTGTACCCAAGAGATTCAACGAGCATGACATTTTGTATGGAGCTATCATGTGAGATGGCCACCTTACCGAGGCCAACCAACTTACCTTTTGAGTTATCACCAAAAGTGACATACTTTCGATGGCCATCGTTTTCAGCAAGCTCACGAAACATATCTTTATCTCCGGTCATGTGATCGGTACACCCACTATCAAGAACCCATTCCTTTCCTCGAGCCATGTATCCCCGAAGAATTGCCATAAGACCAAAGTGTCTCATTGCATCATCAAGATCAAAGTCACTATCATCATCCTCATCATAGTATCCATGTCCAACATCATGTGATGGATCAATTCCTAGAGAGGGTAATTCATTAGAATGAGTTTGACAATGATCTTCTTTATGAGATTTAATAGCTTCGGAAAAAATATCGCTAATAATTCCAACATCTCCTTTGGCACGCATAAGATTTTAAGCTCAAATAGACAATCACCAAACTTAGGATCACTAGAATTCATCTTACTCAAGGCAATAGACTTATGGAGAATTTCATCTAGATTTTTCAAGGAATAATTTGGAAAACGTTCCTCAAGAAATTTCCATATGGTGTAGGCACACTCAAGAGTAGGCAAACAACCAATCAAGTTTCTAGCTAGTGATAAGATTAACAGTTCTAAGATTGCGAATCATGTCAATTGACTCATCAAGGGTGGGATGCATAGGATCAACATGAGGTGCACAAGGGCTAGTAATGTACTTGTTCAAATGATATGCATTGAAAATCACAAGCATCTCATATTTCCACTCATGAAAGTACTCTCCATCAAGTATAGGCACTCTATGTCTAAGACTCCCCAAAGTAGACTCATACATCTTCCTCCAATGGTGTTTAAACCAAAGCAATGGAAACCAAAGCTCTGATACCAATTGAAAGGATCGAGAAGATGTGTCTAGAGGGGGGTGAATAGATTCTAAGCAAGAAAAGTTGTAGTTTTTAATTTCTTTAAGTTGAAGTGGAGTTTTGGCACAAGTATAACATTCACAATACATATCAAGCAAGCATGCAAAGAGCATATGAGCAGCGGAAAGTAAAGCTTGCAAATTGCAAGAATGTAAAGGGATGGGATTGGAGTGTGCGAACGCAATTTGGAGACACGGAGATTTTTGAGACGTGGTTCAAATAGGTGGTGCTATCGTACATCCATGTTGATGGAGACTTCACCCACGAAGGGTCATGGTTGCGCGAGTCCACGAAGGGCTCCACCCACGAAGGGTCCACGAAGAAGCAACCTTGTCTATCCCACCATGGCCATCGCCCACAAAGGAGTTGCCTCACCAGGGGTAGATCTTCATGAAGTAGGCGATCTCCTTGCCCTTACAAACTCCCTGGTTCAACTCCACAATCTTGACGGGGGCTCCCAAGTGACACCTAGCCAATCTAGGAGACACCAATCTCCAAGAAGTAACAAATGGTGTGTTGATGATGGATTCCTTGCTCTTGTGCTTCAAATGATAGTCTCCCCAACACTCAACTCTCTCTCACAGGATTTGGATTTGGTGGAAAGAATAGTTGAGTGGAAAGCAACTTGGGGAAGGCTAGAGATCAAGATTTATGTGGTAGGAATGGAAGATCTTGACCTCAACACAAGTGTAGGTGGTTCTCTCTCAGAAAATGTATGCCGGAAGTGTAGGCATGTTCTGATGGCTCTCTCCACGAGTGAAGAGTGGGTGGAGGGATATATATAGCCTCCACACAAAATCTAACCATTACACACAACTGACCAAACTCGGTGGGACCGAATTGTGAAACTCGGTCAGACCGATTTAGTAAACAATGTGACCATTAGGATTTTTGGTGGGACCGACATGCATCTCGGTGGAACCGATATGGTTAGGGTTAGGGCATAACGTAATCTCGGTGAGACTGATTAAAGAAACTCGGTGAGACCGATTTTGGTAATAGACACACAAAGGTTTGGTCAGGCAAACTCGGTGGGACTGATTCACTTATCTCGGTTACACCGAAATGTTATGAAGAGGAACAGAGAGTTTGCATTGTAATCTCGGTAGGACCGATTACACAAACTCGGTGAGACCCATTTTGGTAATGGATATACACACAGAGATTACAATCCCATCTCGGTGAGACCAAAAAGAGTAGGGTTTTGTGGCAGTGGCTATGACATCTGAACTCGGTGGCGCCGGATAGAAAGATTTGGTAGGGTCGAGTCTGACTTCTGGTTTGGGACATATGTGGATGTGAGAAAGTGGTTGAGGGCTTTGGAGCATATCACTAAGCACTTTGAGCAAGCATGCCATTAAGCAACACCTCATCCCCTCTTGATCGTATTGGTTTTCCTATAGACTCAATGTGATCTTGGATCACTAAAAGTAAAATGAAGAGTCTTGTGCTTTGAGCTTGAGCCAATCCTTTGTCCTTAGCAACTTGAAGGGGTTCCACATCCTCTAGTCCATGCCACTCCATTGTTGAACTTATCTGAAAACATACTAGGTAAAAGTATTAGTCCAACAAGAGATATGTTGAGTACCAAAATCACCCAGGGAGCACTTGTGCTTTCACATATCGATCATGATTCTGTACTCATTATCGCGTGCTCCTAATCCACTAACAGTTTGGATATTTGATCTGAGGGGCCTCTGGCCTGATAGCACTAACCACCACGTGGGAATAAGTATGAGAACTCTGCATCGTATTTATCAACCCAAAGCTCAGTGACATCAGGGATGGAGCGGCGCGCACATGGTTAGACTACATAAGCACATGCCTTATATAAAGGAGGTTTCAGGTCTGCTCACCGTCCGCCCTCGCAATGCGCATGATTACAAAGGGAAATTGGCCCATGACCCCTTCGCATTTAGGATGTAGACCGGCGTGCTTGGCTCTATGTTGAGCCTAGGTAGGACTAAGGTGTGTTGATCGGCTGAGGCCGGTCATGAGCTGATGGTGTGTCTGGCCGGAGTTGATCGAGCGTGTTGCGTAAGTTGGTGCACCCCTGCAGGGAAGAAAACATCTATCGATAGCCTATCCTACGGCAACGGATGCTCGGAGTTGTATCCCGATCGATACAACTAGTACTGGATATTGAATGCTGAGGCATGTGATACGTCCATTTTGGATCATGCTTTTATATCGATATTTATTGCATTATGGTGTATTACTACACATTATGTCACAATACTTATGCCGTCTCTCTCTTATTCTATAAGGTTTACACGAACAGGGAGAATGCGAGCAACTGGAATTCTAGGCTAGAAAAGGAGAAAATATTAGAGACCTATTCTGCACAACTCCAAAAGTCCTGAAACTCCATGGACGTCAGTTTTGGAATATATTAAAAATATTGGGCGAAGAAAGCACCAGAGGGAGGCCACCCACCAGCCACGAGGGTGGAGGGCCCGCCCTACTCCCCTGGGCATGCCCCCTGCCTCGTGGGCCACCTGGCAGGCCCCCGATGCCCATCTTCTGCTATATGGTGTCTTTTGCTCTGGAAAAAAATCATAAGGAAGCTTTCGGTACGAAGCGCCACCATCTCGAGGCGGAACCTGGGCAGGACAGTCTAGGGCTCCGGTGGAGGTGTTCTACCGGGGAAACATCCCTCCAGGAGGGGGAAATCGACGCTATCATCATCACCATCGATCCTCCCATTGAGAGGGGGTCAATATCCATCAACATATTTATGAGCACCATCTCCTCTCGAACCCTAGTTCATCTCTTGTATCCGATCTTTGTCTCAAAACCTCATATTGGTACATGTGAGTTGCTAGTAGTGTTGATTACTCCTTGTAGGTGATGCTAGTTGGTTTATTTGGTGGAAGATCATATGTTCAGATCCTTAATGCTATTCAATACCCCTCTGATTATGAACATGAATATGATTTGTGAGTAGTTACGTGTGTTCCTGAGGACATGGGAGAAGTCTTGTTATAAGTAATCATGTGAATTTGGTATTCGTTCGATATTTTGATGAGATGTATGTTGTCTCTCCTTAGTGGTGTTATGTGAACGTTGACTACATGACACTTCACCATGATTTGGGCCTAGAAGAAGGCATTTGGGAGTAATAAGTAGATGATGGGTTGCTAAAGTGACAGAAGCTTAAACCCTAGTTTATGTGTTGCTTCTTAAGGGGCTGATGTGGATCCATATGTTTCATGCTATGGTTAGGTTTACCTTAATTCTTCTTTTGTAGTTGCGGATGCTTGCGAGAGGGGTTAATCGTAAGTGGGATACTTGTCCAAGGAAGGGCAGTACCCAAGCACCGGTCCACCCACATATCAAATTATCAAAGTAACGAACGTGAATCATATGAGCATGATGAAAACTAGCTTGACAGAAATTCCCATCTGTCCTCGGTAGGCTTTGCTTTATATAAGAGTTTGTCCAGGCTTGTCCTTTGCTGAAAAAAGGATTGGTCCACCTTTCTGCACCTATTTGCTTTTGTTACTTGTTACCGATTACGAATTACCTTATCACAAAACTATCTGTTACCGATAATTTTAGTGTTTGCAGAGAATTCATTACTGAAAACTACTTGTCATTTCCTTCTGCTCCTCGTTGGGTTCAACACTCTTAATTATCAAAAGGACTACGATAGATCCCCTATACTTGTGGGTCATCAAGACTCTTTTCCGGCGCCGTTGCTGGGGAGTGAAGCGCCTTTGGTAGGTGGAATTTGGTAATGAAACATTTATATAGTGTGCTGAAATTTACTGTCACTTGTTACTATGGAAAATAATCCTTTGAGGGGCTTGTTCGGGGTATCTTCACCCCGACCAGAAGAGCAAAGAGTTGCTCCTCAACCTACTGAACCTACTGAAAATATTTATTTTGAAATTCCTTCGGGTATGATAGAGAAACTTCTAGCTAATCCCTATACAGGATAGAGAACATTACATCCCGATATGCATCTAATCTATGTGGATGAAGTTTGTGGATTATTTAAACTTGCAGATATGCCTGAGGGTGTCATCAAGAAGAAGGTCTTCCCTTTATCTTTGAAGGGAAAGGCATTGACATGGTTTAGGCTATGTGATGATATTGGATCATGGAACTACAACCGATTGAAATTGGAGTTTCATCAGAAGTTTTATCCTATGCATCTGGTTCATCGTGATCGTAATTATATATATAATGTTTGGCATCGTCAAGGAGAAAGTATATCTCAAGCTTGGGGGAGGCTTAAGTCAATGTTATATTCATGCCCCAATCATGAGCTCTCAAGAGAAATTATTATTCAAAAAATTTATGCTCGGCTTTCTCTCAGTAATCGCTCCATGCTCGATACTTCTTGTACTGGTTCTTTTATGATGAAGACTATTGAATCCAGATGGGATTTATTGGAAAGAACTAAATGCAACTCTGAAGATTGGGAACTCGACAAAGGTAAGGAGTCAGGTATTACACCTAAGTTTGATTGTGTTAAATCTTTTATGGATACCGATGCTTTTCATGAATTTAGCACTAAATATGGACTTGACTCCGAGATAGTAGCTTCTTTCTGTGAGTCATTTTCTACTCATGTTGATCTCTCTAAGGACAAGTGGTTTAAATATCATACTCCCATTGAAGTGAAAGTAGTAGAACCTATTAAAGTTGAAGAAAAGACTATTACTTATAATGTTGATCCTATTGTTCCTACTGCTTATTTTTAGAAACCACCCTTTCCTGTTAGAATAAAGGATCATGCTAAAGCTTCAACTGTGGTTCATAAGAGTAATGTTAGAACACCTACACCCCTGAGCAAATTAAAGTTGAACCTAGTATTGCTATGGTTAAAGATCTCTTGGTCGATAATATTGATGGGCATGTTATTTACTTCTGTGATAAAGCTGCTAGAATTGCTAGACCCGATACTGAAAATAAACATAGACATGTTGTTGGCATGCCTGTTGTTTTTGTTCAAATAGGAGATCATTGTTATCATGGCTTATGTGATATGGGTGCTAGTGTGAGTGCAATACCTCATTCCTTATACAAAGAAATTATGCATGATATTGCACCTGCTGAGATAGAAGATATTGATGTTACTATTAAGCTTGCCAATAGAGACACTATTTCACCAATTGTGATTGTTAGAGATGTTGAAGTCTTGTGTGGGAAAATTAAATATCCTACGGATTTTCCTGTTCTTGGTTCCCCACAAGATGATTTTTGTCCCATTTTATTTGGTAGACCTTTCTTGAATACTCTTAATGCTAAGATAGACTGGGAAAAGGATATTGTTACTGTTGGTTTAGTGGATATGTCTCATGATTTTAGTTTTGCTAAATTTCGTAGACAACCCCATGATAAAGAATTGCCTAGTAAAGATGAAATTATTTGTCTTGCTTCTATTTCTGTGCCTCCTAATGATCCTTTAGAACAATATTTGCTAGACCATGAAGATGATATGCTTATGAATGAAAGAAGGGAAATAGATGAAGTATTCTTTAAATAGGGACCTATTTTGAAATACAACTTGCCTATTGAAATCCTTGGGGATCCTCCTCCACCCAAGGGTGATCCCGTGTTTGAGCTTCAACAATTACCTGATACTTTGAAATATGCTTATCTTGATGAAAAGAATATATATCTTATTATTGTTAGTGCTAACCTTTCAGAGCATGAAGAAGAGAAATTCTTTAAAACTCTGAAGAACCACCATGCTGCTATTGGATATACTCTTGATGATCCGAAGGGCATTAGTCCCACTCTATGCCAGCACAAAATAAAACTGGAGAAAATGCTAAACCAGTTGTTGATCATCAACGATGGTTAAATCCTAAGATGAAAGAAGTGGTAAGAAATGAAATACTAAAGCTTCTGGAGGCAGGTATAATTTATCATATTGCTGATAGTCAATGGGTAAGTCATGTCCATTGTGTCCCTAAGAAATGAGGTATTACTGTTGTTCCTAATGATAAGGATGAATTGATCCCACAAAGAATTGTTACAGGTTACAGAATGGTAATTGATTTTCGCAAATTAAATAAAGCTACTAGAAAAGATCATTACCCTCTACCTTTTATTGATCAAATGCTAGAAACACTATCCAAACATACACATCTTTGCTTCCTAGATGGTTATTCTAGTTTCTCTCAAATACCTGTGTCAAAAGAGGATCAGGAAAAGACCACTTTTACTTGCCCTTTTGGTACTTTGTCTTATAGACGTACGCCTTTTGGTTTATGCAATGCACCTGCTACCTTTCAAAGATGTATGATTGCTATATTCTCTGACTTTTGTGAAAAGATTATTAAGGTTTTCATGGATGATTTCTCCTTTTAAGGAACTTCTTTCGATGATTGCTGAAGCAACCTTGATCGAGTTTTGTAGAGATATCTCCCACTCTCTTCTTTCTTGTTCTTACATTATGTTTGTTGTTGTTGTTGTTGATTCGATAGCTCCTATTATGTTGCATAGCATGTCATTGTTGCTACTGTTGTTACCTTTACCTGCAATCCTAAATGATTAGTATAGGATGATAGTATTTCATCAGTGGCCCTACATTCTTGTCCGTCTGCCATGCTATACTATCGGGCCGAGATCACTCGGGAGGTGATCATGGGTACATACTTTATACATTATACATGATACCATGATGTGACTAAAATCATGTCGGCTCATAGAGTACCTGCAAGTGATACGGATATGGGGGCTGAAAGGACAGGTGGTTCCATCCAGGTAGTGGTGGGCCTCGGGGTAGGTTATGACTACCTAGGAGACAGGTGGGCCTGGTCCTTGGTCGGCGTTCATGAATATTGCAATAACCCGCTTAACAAGTTTGGATATTTGATATAAGTTGGGTCGTTGGCCTTATACGTACTAACCACCACGTGGGACAAGATATGGGCAATCGGCGTCATAGTATCAGCCGAAGCCTACTAGATGTCAGCGTCTGAGTGGCACACGCCGGATTGGACTGGAATGCCTGCGTTTGTATTAGGGGGCTAGGTCTGCTTTCAGCCACATTCGAAACGTGCAGGAGTGCAAAGGGCGATGGGCCCAAGACCCCTGCGCGCTTAGGATTTAGATCGGCGTGCTGACCTCTCTGTTAGGCCTATGTAGGACTACGACGTGTTGATCTTTCGAGGTTGGACATGACCCAGGAAAGTGTGCCCGGCCAGAGGGATCGAGCGTGTCGGGTAATGTGGTGCAGCCCTACAGGGAAGATTGATCTATTCGAATAGTCGTGTCCACGGTAAGAGGACGAACCGGAGTTGTACTTCAACCTTATGACAACTAGAACTGGATACTTAATAAAACACACTCTTTCAAGTGTCAGATAAAACCCGGTGATCGCTCTCTCACAGGGCAACAAGGAGAGGATCACTGGGTTGGATTATGCTATACGATGATACTTGGTGAACTTACCAGCTACTCTCTTCTACATTCTTCAAGATGGAGGCTACTAGAAGTGTATTCTTTGATAGGACTAGCTATACCCCTCTTATTCTAGCATTCTGCAGTTCAGTCCACAAATACTACCCATTTCATTGATACCGATGCATATGTAGTGTGGATCCTTACTAGCGAGTACTTTGGATGAGTACTCGCGGTTGCTTCTCTCCCTCTTTCCCCCTTTCCTTTCTTCGTCGCAACCAGATGTTGGAGCCCAGAAGCCAGATGCCACCGTCCATGATGACCCATACTACACCGAGGGTGCCTACTACTACGTGTAGGCTGATGACGACCAGGAGTAGTTTAGGAGGATCCCAGGCAGGAGGCTTGCACCTCTTTCGATATGTATCCCAGTTTGTGCGCGCCATCTTATGGCACCTTGTTTAACTTTTGTATGTACTCGGATATTGTTGCTTCTGCTGACTCGTTTATGATCGAGCACTTGTATTCGAGCCCTCGAGGCCCCTGGCTTGTAATATGATGCTTGTATGACTTATTTGTGTTTAGGGTTGTGTTGTGACATCTTCCCGTGAGTCCCTGATCTTGATCATACATGTTTGTGTGTATGATTAGTGTATCATTGAAATGGGGCATCACAAGTTGGTATCAGAGCCGACTGCCTGAAGGAATCCCCTTTCCACACTCCTTGGACGACGTCGAGTCTAGTCACTAAAAAACTTTTACTAACATGGATGTGTTTCTTACGGGCCCACGTCGCCATTGGGTGGCATTAGGGTCTTTTCTTCCTCGTCTTTACTCTGGGACTCTGATCTCTATTCTACTCAGGTTAAAAGATTTTTCTAACTCTAACTCTAGATTCTCGTAACTACTTTCTCTCGGAGAGCCCCTTCATTCCAGATGATCGCCTGCTTCATTAGAAGATTCTGAAGATACTCTTCGATGTTTTCTCGAGACCCTTGTGTCCAGCGCCTTTGCAATTCCCTACCACCGATATATCCTTGTGGATAACTACATATGCGTGCCATTCATACAATCATTCCCTGTTGCTCTTGTTATTACAAGTTACACCGAAATACTCTCGTAGTCCCGAGAATCCTTTGAGACTACTACCTTGCACCTCCTTTTCGCATGAATACACCTAGGAATAATTCGTCACACTTATGGAGGATTTCATTCATCCCTAGATGTTCATGTGTTTCACAAAAGTCTTCGAATTACTATTCGATCTTCCGAAAATCGTCAACAGCCTGTTGCTCTTGATAATCCCATAAGTCTAATAATCTTATTGCCATCCTTTGTCACTATCATTTTGAGTCTGTTTACTCAACTTGTGCGCGAATGCACGCAATCGTCAGTTGATCCTTATAAATTATCTTTCGGCTTAGATGTATTTCCGAACCTGAGTTGGTTCTCGACCAATCAAATTGTCATTGATTATACCCCTAAGTCTATTCAACTTATCCATCCTTTATCAGAGCATTTTCTTCTGGTCCCTTGATTTGGAAATAATAATTCCTATGCATTTGAGCATTGAATTAGCCAGTTGTTTCTATAATCCAATGCATTTGCCTTGTTTCTTCCTCCGATTGTGCATGTGCTCACATCAGCTCCATTATGGACCATCAGGTCCCTTGTTGAATTATCATCTTCGAATGTCCTTCGTATACAAAAACCTCGAGAAGTTCTTTCCCCCATACATAATGCCATTGGTAAATCCTATTCTTTGATTTGGCCAACCATGCTCTGCTTTCGAGATGGTGATAATTACTCTTGAAGATTGTGGTATATATTTCTAAGATACCCCGATGGGTTGAACCTATGCCTTCCTTAATCTGTGTGAAACTAAAAAGTTTGCATGGGTCATACTCCTCTAGTAATTCACCAGGTAGGTTTTCACACTCAAATCATTTTTTAATAAGAGCAGTAAATGAACGGTCATGCATTGGAGAAGTGGGAGTCGACCTGGAACTTTGTGTTCATGCCTATCGGTGTCAAAACCGGCGGATCTCGGGTAGGGGGTCCCAATCTGTGCATCTTACGCTGATGGTAACAAGAAGCTGGACACATGTTTACCCAGGTTCGGGCCCTCTCGATGGAGGTAAAACCCTACTTCATGCTTGATTAATATTGATGATATGGGTAGTACAAGAGTAGATCTACCACGAGATCGTAGAGGCTAAACCCTAGAAGCTAGCCTATGATGGTTATGATTGTAATTGTGATCGGCCTTCTAAGGACCAACCTCTCCGGTTTATATAGACACTGGAGAGGGCTAGGGTTTACACGGAGTCGGTTAGAAGGAAGGAAACACAATATCTGGATCACCAAGCTTGTCTTCCACGCAAAGGAGAGTCCCATCCGGACACGGGACGGAGTCTTGAGTCTTGTATCTTCACGCTTCAATAGTCCGGACAAAGTATATAGTCCGGCTGTCTGGATAATCCCTAATCCAGGACTCCCTCAGTAGCCCCTGAACCAGGCTTCAATGACGATGAGTCCGGCGCACAGTCTTGTCTTCGGCATTGCAAGGCGGGTTCCTTTTCCGAATACTCCAAAGTTATTATCGAACACGTAAACCATGTCCGGATCTGCAAAATGATCTTTACATACCACCGTAGAGAGAATGATATTTCAGCTGACAACTTTTTATACGACGTGATATGTCATTACGGTCGGGTCATTATTCGAACCGTTTTCCCACAACCAGCCACAACGCGTATTGCGAGGCGGTTTCCTTGACACATCTTGTCAAAGCAGAGATCATGTCCCCTTATCACGGGATTCTCATCAATACAGGTATGGGTAATCCCACCGCGCCATCAATCATGGCGCTTGGGAAGTAGGCGATTCTCAACGGGCAAGTGAGGAGGCGCACCGCTTTCGTCGCCTCTATAAAGGTATAAAGGATCCCCATTTTCGCCCATGCCTTCCTCCTCCTTTGCTCATCCTTGCCTCCTCGAGCTCCAGCGCCCTAGTCCAAGTCTTCTCCGCACAGCTGAATATGTTCGGAGCAGGAGGCAAGTGGGTGGCTTCCACCATGAAGGAGAATCATATCGCGAATCTTTGGGCGGTCGGATACTTGGACGCAGACATAGCACACCGGCTACCGGACGACGGGCAGGTCATTCCAACCCTGGGACCCCACGAGAGGGTCATGTTTCTCGCCCACTTCGTCCATGGACTGGGATTTCCGCTTCATCCCTTCGTCCGCGGGCTCATGTTCTACTACGGGCTAGATTTCCATGATCTAGCCCCAAACTTCGTCCTCAACATCTCGGTGTTTATCGTCGTATGTGAGGCCTTCCTCCGCATCCAACCTCACTTTGGCTTGTGGCTACAAATCTTCTGCGTGAAGCCAAAGATCGTGAGCGGCCAGCAAGCGGAGTGCGGAGGGGCCATGGTGGGCAAGATGCCTAACGTCACCTGGCTTGACGGCTCCTTCACGGAGACCGTGAAAGGGTGGCAATCGCGGTGGTCCTACATCACCGAGCCGTGCGACGCCAACTGGGCGGCGGCCCCCGAATTCCGATCCGGAACCCCCATGCGGCTCACCTCCTGGGAAAAGAAGGGCCTGGCCTGGGGCAAACCTGCGGAGCTGACGAACTCCAAAACTACATCAATAATATGAAGGACAAGAACATCAAGCTTGTCAATGTGATCCAGGTCATGCTCGTTCGCCGGATTCTTCCGTGCCAAAGGCGGGTGTTTAATCTGTGGGAGTTCGTCCCGATCGAACACCAGACGCTTCGAAAGCTCTATGGCATGAAGCACAAAGATGCATGGAAGGTGCTGTTCAAGGCCTCCGAAGTACCTCCCCCCATATCCGAGGACCGTGGACTTCATGCCGCACAACCTCCTCGTCCGGTGAGTTTTCTGACTACCACCGGATTCAGTTCTTCCCAATGTATTCGTGGGGGAGTCTTAATTAATTGTGCATATTTGATCAGGATTATGTGGAGACAGCGGAGCGGATTGACTGTCCGGCTCCGCTGCTCGAAGGTCCGGCCGATGCTCTCCTGACGGAGATGCTTGTTCTGGCGCCCTACAAGGCACCGGAGAAGAAGGCCGAAAAGAAGGCCCCGGGGACCAGGAAGGGTCTCTGGCGTAAAGTTGTACCGCAAGCCTCGTTCGAAGACGACGAGGCACACTCCTCCCCTGAAGGGGAGGAAGAAGAGGAAGAGGCTGCCCCATCCGGAGAGGATGGGGGGCCTAAGAAGGCGGAACAGGGTGCCAGGATAGGCTCCCGACGCAAGGCTGTCATACCCTCGTCGTCCGATGATGACGAGACAAATTCCTCCCGCGGAGGCGGGGGGAAACAAGAAGGAACTCTGCCTCCCCGCATTGGGGGGGGGGGAGAAAAATAGGAAAGCCGCCCCGGAGGGGGAGGCTGGGACGTCCAAGAAGGGAAAGGCGTCCCTTCCGGACTACTCCACCACCGCCGCCTATAGCGAGGAGGGGTGGCTGCCCAGGGGGAAGACCCTAGCACGATCGTAAGTATCCGCACTCTATTGTGATTTTGCTTCATAGTCTTGTTATAACGCCGAACATGTATACAGTCCGGCCAGGGTCCATCCCGAGGTGTCGTCTTTGGATGGGTCCTTGAGCGATTCAGCGATAAACTCGCTTCCGACGGCCACTACTCCTCAGCCCGCGGATGACACGGAGGTGTTGTCCCAAAGGCTCCCAGAGCAGGGGGAAGTGACTCTGGAGGCGCCTCAAGGCAGAATTCCAGACATCGGACACACGAGGTTCAAGATCCCCGCAGATCATGTTGATGAGAGTCGTAGTAAGCCGGGCTCTCAGCCGAATACGGTTCCGGAACCTCCAGCGGTTCCGGACTCAGGCGGGCAGCCCCTCGTCAGGGAGGGCGAGCCGTCTGTGCCGAGGACTTCTGCTACGCCAGAGGCGTCGGATTGTCTGCTGGAAGCGCTTCACGACGCTTCCATGGATGAAGAGCACCGTACTCTTATGAGTGCGGTGATTCAGAAGGTTTTGTCCGCCAAGAGCGGACTAACCGATGCTTGCACCAGCCTCCTGACAGGCTTTGAGGTAAGTAATAAAAATGTGTGAAATTACCACCCGATAGGTAGTAGCCCCTGATACTCTATTTGGTCGTTCGGAAAGAAAGACCAAATGGAGGGTCAATTATAATCCGCAGGAGTCTAATAATAAGTGTGAATGTGAATAAGCAGGCTATGCTGCTTGCCGCTGCTGTCCACACACCCGAGATCGCCGGACTAAAATGGGACCTGGAGCAGGCGCAGGGAGAGCTTGATCTCACAAAGAGGCAGCTCGAAGAGAACAAAGGTGAGTGATTCCCCGCTCTCAAATAATGAAGGATAGATAAAGTTGGTTATTCTAACAACGAAGCGTCGTGATTTTGTAATAGGGGCCACCACCGAAGTGGCGTCTCTGAAGAAAGCGTGGTCCGGGGCCGAAGACAAGGCGGCCTTGGAACGCAAGGAGCGCGAAAAGCAAGATGCTAGAGTGGGCGAGGTACAACAAGAGCTCCAGGAGCTCGGCAAGAAGTTCGATTCCGTGGAGCATGAGCTTAAGGTGAAAGAGGCCAAGCTTGCGAAGGCCCTTGCTAGTATAAAAGACGCCAAGGCCGAAGCCGAGAAGGGACAGCAGGAAATCCAAGAGGCCAAAAAGATAGCGGCGGGTAAGAAATTCTTTATGCAAAGCAAGCATGTGGAGGAGGTGTTTCTTTTACTTACCCAAATTCGGAGCTCTCTAGGGGCATTCGCAGATCTACCACCCAACGTATCAGATGCCGCGGAGTTCTACCGTGCCGAGGAGGGGAGCGCGATGAAGAAGCTGTTCTGGTCCCAGTATGCTGGGGCCGAACATCGAACGCCTCTGAGTGACCAACTGAAACAGTTGGTTGAACTCCATAGGGCGACCGAAGTGGCTATGAACGATTTCATAGTCCGGATGTGGCCCGGTGAGCCCCTGCCCACTAGCTACTTCAGCCTGATCAAGCGGATGGTGAATGCCTGTCCGCAGCTTGAAGTGATCAAACAATCTGTTTGCATTGAGGGTGCCCGCCGGGCCTTTGCCTGTGCGAAGGTGCATTGGGGCAAGCTGGATGCGGAGAAGCTGGTGAAGGACGGGCTGCCGGAGGGAAAGGCGCATCGCTGTCCCGAGAGATATTATGAAGGCGTTATGAAGGGCGCTCGTCTCGTGGCTGATGAATGTACCAAGGACACAATTTTAGAATGAATTCACTTCTGTCATGTTTGTAATATAAGGACGAAGTTACTTGCGCTATGTAGCGCTTTTTGATTTAAAATATTACCTTCTGTGTGGCTGTTTATAAAATTCTGAAAGTAGGGCAGTCATCGGCTTCCGCCCCCACGTAACTACTACTAGGGTGTTCATAGAAAACCCAGACACTCTTTATCCAAATGTTTGGTCCCTAAAGGAGGTGTCTAGCGCAGCGAACAAGGCAATCGGACTATGCGGTTTTATAACCTTCACTTAGCCATAGAAGTCTACAATTTTAAATTTCGGCGAAGCCCCTAGAATTCGGAAGGCCAAACTGGGGCATTATATATGCCTAAATCAGACGAGGTCGATTCCTCGCCTAAGCGGAAAAAATCTTTAAGGATTTAAGACCTCTCGAACAGTGACCAGCTCTCGCCACATCATGCCGGTCAGTTTTCGGCTTTCTCTACTGAGGTGCTCATCCGGAAGAACCGGGACACAATCGCAGTAGTTCTTCCTGCGCTACCTTAGCCGATATAACGGAACGTAAGGTACCAAAACAAGGGAGCCGGGCTAACCAAACTGTGGACCCAAGACATGATTCGGTGCTGATGCATATAGTGCTATAAGTTCGGGGTGCCGCACTGTTGAAAGTGTTCAGACTTTGCTTGCTGTATTGCGGGGCGCCATAAGAAGCCCCTGGCTAAATAAACGTACCAAAGTGTACGTATGCAGTAGTAAATAAACATTTATAGAAAAAAATGTGCAGATAGGAATAATAGGTTGACGCTATATATGATCTACCATTGATGAATAATACATTTAAGCGTATGTTTATAATGGGTGCGTTTAAGCAGAAGTGAATAGGACTATTTAACATGTCCTATCCAAGGGTAGGCTGCATGTAGGTATATAAAACATGTATAACGATCGTGAACAGATTCCACTTGGGTATTTCCTTTTATGCGCAAAGCCTGTTACCTCCTTGGTTTTGTCTCCTATGTAAGTCCGACAATCCGGATCTTCTGAAGAGGCTGCCCTAAAGCAATGTCCTAAAAGATAAAAAGGGAGGGTTACGAAGGTATGTTGCGGTGATACCGCACTGTTGACTAAGTCACTGCTGAGCCTCCGCCTGTGCCCATGGTATTTTGAGTGCGTAATTGTGTACGCGTGGCACAAATGCTGCTTTGATGGGGCTTGAGCGGAGGCCGGACTGCTAGTCGCGCTCTTGGCATGCCTGGTGATCCTGTTGCGGGGTGCTCCAGACTCGCTTGACGGTGCTCGACGTTGTCATCGCCAGATTGTTGGAGGAGGCCGCATTGTACTTCCTTGCGAGGGCTGCAGTATGCTCTTCTGTACGGAGAGAACGATTCATATTTTTGTTGACTGGTATGACCTCGTGCGGTCCTGGCATCTTGAGCTTGAGGTATGCATAGTGTGGTACCGCATTGAATCTAGCGAATGTGGTTCGTCCGAGCAGTGCATGGTAACCACTACGGAAAGGGACGATATCAAAGATTAACTCTTCGCTTTGGAAGTTATCCGGAGATCCGAAGACCACTTCCAATGTTATAGAGCCCGTAAAACGGGCCTCTACCCTAGGAATTACACCTTTAAAGGTGGTTTTGGTGGGCTTGATCCTTGAAGGGTCGATGCCCATTTTGCGCACGGTGTCCTGATAAAGCAGGTTCAGGCTACTGCCTCCGTCCATAAGGACTCGTGTGAGGTGAAATTCGTCTATGATTGGGTCTAGAACCAATGCGGCCGAACCGTCGTGACGGATGCTGGTAGGGTGATCCGTACGATCAAAGGTGATCGAACAGGCTGACCATGGGTTGAATTTTGGGGCGACTGGCTCCATCGCATAGACGTCCCGTAGTGCTTGCTTCCGTTCCCTTTTGGGGATGTGGGTAGCGTAGATCTTGTTGACCGTTTTCACCTGGGGGGAAATTTCTTCTGTCCCCCGTGTTCGGACGCCGGGGCTCTTCGTCATCATCGCTGTGCAGCCCCTTGTCCTTGTTTTCGGCGTTTATTTTACCGGCCTATTTGAACACCCAATGTCTCTATTAGTGTGGTTGGCTGGCTTGTCTGGGGTGCCATGAATTTGGCACGGGCGTTCCAGTATGCGGTCCAGACTGGACGGTCCCTGATTGTTTCATTTGAACGGTTTCTTCCGCTGACCGGATTTGGATCCGCTGAATCCGGCGTTGACTGCCGTGTCTTCGGTGTTGTCGCCGTTGTTCTGTCGCTTGTGTCTGTTGTGCCTTGGCTTGCCATTATTGTCACGGATGTCTGAGGTGCCAGAATGTGGTGTAGTGCTGCTGCGAGCCAAGCAGCTGTCCTCGCCCGCGCAAAAGCGGGTCATTAGTGTCGTGAGAGCTGCCATGGACTTGGGTTTCTCCTGGCCGAGGTGTTGGGCGAGCCACTCGTCGCGGATATTATGCTTAAAGGCCGCCAGGGCTTCGGCGTATGGACAGTCAACTATTTGGTTCTTTTTAGTTAGGAACCGAGTCCAAAATTTCCTGGCTGATTCTCCGGGCTGTTGAGTAATGTGGCTCAAGTCATCGGCATCCGGTGGTCGCACATATGTGCCTTGGAAGTTGTCGAGGAATGCATCTTCCAGGTTTTCCCAACTGCCAATGGAATTTGCGGGCATGCAATTTAGCTAGTGCCGGGCGGGTCCTTTGAGCTTAAGGGGAAGATATTTGATGGCGAGTAGATCGTCTCCGCGGGCCATGTGAATGTGGAGAAGGAAGTATTCAATCCATACTGTGGGGTCTGTTGTGCCATTGTATGATTCGATGTTTACGGGTTTGAACCCTTCTGGGAATTCGTGATCCATCACTTCGTCGGTGAAGCAGAGGGGATGTGCGGCGCCTCTATGCTGGGCTATGTCGCGACGCAGTCCGACTAAGTCTGGTTGATTGTGTTCGGCTCGGCCGGATTTACTGTTAGTGTATCCGGTATGACGGTCATTGTTGTCCTGCGTTGTTTTCCAATCTGTCTCGCAGGTCCTGAGTATTGCCGCAGGCAGTAGTAAACTGGCGCGGGGGTGCGGGCTGGTATTCGGGCTGATATGCCGTTTTATCCCAGCCACGAGGTGGCCGGTCAGCCGTGTGGCGCTCGAGTCCATATTCCTCAGCTGCTAGGACTTCTGTCCATCTATCTGTGAGCAGGTCTTGATCAGCTTGAAGCTGCTGCTGCTTCTTCTTCAGGCTCCTCGCAGTGGCAATAAGCCGGCGCTTGAAGCGCTCCTGCTCCACAGGATCCTCAGGCACGCCGAACTCGTCGTCGCCAAGGCTAATCTCGTCTTCGGAGGGGGGCATGTAGTTGTCCTCCTTCGGATACCCGTCCGTCACCTGTTCGTCTGGGCTCTCCTGCCCATCTTCTTGTTCGGCTTGCTCAAAGGCGGGCTGGTCGGGGTTGTATTCATCTTCGGCACCGTCCGGATTGTTTTCGTCTCCGGCGCCGGTATTGCTATGGCGGGGCGTGGAGCGGCGCTGGCGATGCCCATGCTTTGCTTTCTTCTTGGAGGGGTTAGCCTCCATTGCCTCATCGCCATTGGTTTCTTTCGGAGTGCCCACCATATATATGTCATATGAAGAGGTGGCTGTCCACCGCCCCGTGGGTGGTGGTTCCTGTTTTTCTCCTACATCGTCGTCCAAACCGTCGATGTCTTCGAAGTCGAAGTCCAGCACGTCGGTCAAATCATCTACCATGGCTATGAAGTGGGTGGTGGGTGGGCAACGAATTCCTTCATCGCTAGCTTCCCACTCGAGCCGGACATAGTTCGGCCGAGAGCCTCCTGACAAAGAGAGAGACCTTAATGAATTTAGCATGTCACCAAAGGGAGAGTGCTGGAAGATATCCGCAGCGGCAAACTCCATTACTGGAGCCCAACCAGGCTCGGTGGGCTCGGGAGCACGCGGACTAGAACCTACAACCGGATACGAGTCCGGGGGTCCGGAATCACAGGCGTCCCTAGAGGTGAGGCCTGGGTTCGGCTCTGCCGCCGATATGTGTGCGGTCTGCGGGGCGGGGTCCATCCACCCGTCCTTGGGCCACGCAGTCTGCTCCGGATTTAGGTCCGGGGCTACTGCAGGGGTGATATCCCGAGCACTGTCCGACAGCAGGTCTAGGCCGTGCTCATCGTGACTATCCGACACTCCTGGCACAGGCCCGATTCCGTCGAAGATCAAGTCTCCGCGGATATCGGCCGTGTAGTTCAGGTTTCGGAACCTGACCTGGTGGCCAGGGGCGTAGCTATCGATCTGCTCCTGATGACCAAGCGAATTGGCCCGCAGTGTGAAGCCACCGAACACTAAGATCTGTCTGGGGAGAAAAGTCTCGCCCTGGACCATGTTGTTGACGATTGAATGCGCCATCAAGCCTCGTAGCAATGACACAGAGGAACTCTCAATGAAAGCACCAATGTCGGTGTCAAAACCAGCGGATCTCGGGTAGGGGGTCCCGATCTGTGCGTCTTAGGCTGATGGTAACAGGAAGCAAGGGACACAATGTTTACCCAGGTTCGGGCCCTCTCGATGGAGGTAAAACCCTACTTCCTGCTTGATTAATATTGATGATATGGGTAGTACAAGAGTAGATCTACCACGAGATCATAGAGGCTAAACCCTAGAAGCTAGCCTATGATGGTTATGATTGTAATTGTGATCGGCCTTCTAAGGACCAACCTCTCCGGTTTATATAGACACGGAGAGGGCTAGGGTTTACACGGAGTCGGTTAGAAGGAAGGAAACACAATATACGGATCGCCAAGCTTGTCTTCCACGCAAAGGAGAGTCCCATCCGGACACGGGACGGAGTCTTGAGTCTTGTATCTTCACGCTTCAATAGTCCGGACGAAGTATATAGTCCGGCTGTCCGGATACCCCCTAATCCAGGACTCCCTCAATGCCCATGGACACGATGTAGATCTTATCATGGAAGATTCTCTTGAATTAATTATTCCCTTGGTATAAGTTCATATTCTATCTGGGAACGGGTCTTTTGCCATCATGCTTCCGACCATATTGATACTCTTTGATTCCTTTTCTTGGGCAAGTTAAAGTAGTTGCCTTCCGCAGATCAATACATCTCTGCAACCTCTATTTTGATCTTCCTTCGAGTATTACCCTCTGGTATATCAAGAATATCAAAGATCCGTGTCGCTTCCTATGAGTCTACATCTAGTATTTCTTCTCGCCGATTTTAGATTTCCCCCAGGTTAGTCACTCGAGAACACCAATAAGTGAATCGATTCTGCACTCCAATTCGATAACTCTAAGTAATTTTCATTGCTTAAGATTTTAATAATCCTTCAAGTCATTCCTAGCTTGATTGGCTATATTGTTATCATGCTAATTTTTAACTGTGCTACCTGGTCCTTTTTCCCCGAGCACAATTTTCGATGATGATCTAATCTTGTGTCAATCTTCCTCGTCACATCAATTCTCCTTGAACAGCAAACTTGATTTCCAGTTTGTGTCGTACCCATGGTTCCAATAACCTTTCGCCTCATCATTCCTTTGACTTGATGTCATCGCAGATCGATTACATCTTCACAAAATCTCTCGACAAATATGTCGTGATCATCATCAGCATTCTGAGCTCTTCCAGGATATCAACTGAATTCATGATGAGAAATACCATCCTTGTCCTCGATGATTTATGTTATCATCGACCACCTTATTGCCTTCCCTCCAACACAAACTTGTTTGTGCTTTGTGTTATACATTGAGTTCCCTTCTATCCAACTTATATTATGATTCTATCTTGGAGTATTACCTTGTCACGCCCAATATGCGATCCTATCTGAGAGGAACTCAAAGGTCCCACCAAGGATAGAGCCTCATATTGAAGACGTTGTTGCAAGGTGGATATCATTACATCATACCATTACATAACAGCTGGGGATACATACAAAAGGCATACAATGCCACATGAATACAACAACATCATACATAACAGCAACATCCGACTATGGATGAAACACAAACAGAAACTCAAACGACATCCACCCTGGTAGCCCAGGCTTCCGACCAGGAACCTAGCCCCTGAACGAAGAAGTAGAAGAAGAACTCCAAAACAAGTAAACATCGCTCTCACGTCATGTCATTACATTACCTGCACCTACAACCGTTGTTGTAGTAATCTGTGAGCCACGAGGACTCAGCAATCCCCTTACCATGGGTATCAAGACTAGCAGAGCTTAATGGATATGGAAAGGATAAGTGGTGAAGTTGCAGCAAGCGACAAAGCAGTTATATGGTGGCTAACTTACGAATACAAGAATAAGATGAGGAGCTATGCAAACGGTCGCAAAGTAGTAATGATCAATAAGTGATCTTGGACTACTTATGTTCAAACATAACCCCACCGTGTTCTCTTCCCGAACTTGCTCGAAAAGAGATAGTCACAGTTACACACACGGTTGGTGTATTTTAATTCGGACCTGGTGTCAAGTTCTCTACAACCGGATATTAAAAATCTCCCATCTTCCACATAACCGCGGGCACGGCTTTTGAAAGTTTAAACCCTGTAGGGGTGTCCCAACTTAGCCCATGACAAGCTCTCACGGTCAACAGAGGAAAATCCTCCTCCCGAAACAACCCGATCAAGCTCGGAATCTCGGTTCACAAGACATTTCAACAATGGTAAAACAAGTCCAGCAAGACCTCCCGGCGTGCCGACACCCTGATAGTAGCCGCGTTTATCTCGTCTCAGGCCACAGTCGGATGAGCACAGCGTACAGCAACTATGACCTGAGTTTTGTCGGGGGAAGCCGCACACGACTCTAGTTTGGACCAACACTCATGAGGAGCACTGGCCTGGGTTGTTAATTAAGTCCTCGAGGCTCGGAAAGTCCCTATGCAAGTTTTAGTTGTTACTAGACAAATGGTAAAAATCAATGTTTGGCCTTGCTGGAAGATTTTTATTCAAAACGAACTGTCAGGGGGGGGGCGTAAACCCCGACCGTGTTAGGAATGCAAAATCAAGGAACATAACACCGGTATGATGGAAACTAGGGCTGCAAGAGTGGAACAAAACACCAGGCAAAAGGCCGAGCCTTCCACCCTTTACCAAGTATATATATACATTAATTGAATAAGATATATTGTGATATCCCAAGATATCCATGATATCCATGTCCCAACATGGAACAACCTACAACTGCACCTGCAAATAGCAACGCTATTAGAGGGGCTGAGCAAAGCGGTAACATAGCCAAACAACGATTTGCTAGGAAGGTGGAAAAGGTTAGAGGCTAACATGGCAATTTGGGAGGCTTGATAAACAAGTGGTACGTAGCGTGTGATGCGGAGCATCCTACGGTCATCCCCATCGATACTACTTCGACTACTCAAGCTCCATGTGGACCCATGACAAGAGCTAGAGCACGTGCCATCCAATCTGAGGTTAACTCTCTCCTTGTCGAACTTCCCTTTGATCCACTTGAGACATGGCTACTACCTCAAACGGAGATGCTTTGCGTGCTTAGGTACCAAGGAACCAACCTAGAAGAAGCTACAACTCGAGATGGACATCGAGAGCAAGAGGAGGAGCTGCAGAGTCCAGAACGGGCGGTACTACCGCTCAAGCCAAGCGTTACTACCGCTGAGCCGAGCCAAGCGGTACTACCGCTCGCCATCCGTCCTACTTCCGCCGAACCCGACACACTCCAGGAATCGAACGGCGCCAGAGCGGTACTACCGCCCTCTCAGCGGTACTACCGCTGAAGCACCTCAAGCGGTACTACCGCCCATAAGAACGGTACTACCGCCCTGCCTGCGTGCAGCGTTCCGGGCCGAGGCCCATGTACTCGTTTCGCCCCCAACTTACCCCTTCGTGGGCCTAGACTATAAATAGACCGTCCCCTCATCCTTTCTAGGGTTAGGATAGGTTTAGCTCATATTTTGTGTGAGAGCCTTGCTCATCCACTTGGCTACTTCTCCTCGGAGCTCAGGACCTCTTCGGAGAAGATCCCCCAAGCGGATTCAAGACCCCTTTCTAGGGAAGACCCCAAGACCTCCTCACGGAGAAGAACGGTTCCTTTGTATCCTTACCTTTGTTGATTGTGGATCATATGTTACTCTTTGTTGTCGGTGATCTAGCACTCGTGTGATTGATTACTTGTCGGTTGAGTGTTTCTCTCGTTCTCCCCGTGTTTTCCCTCTAGTTCTTCCGCGTGTTCTTCGTGATTCCCCGTAGGATCCACTCCAAACGTGAAAGATCATCCACATAGGGTTCCACCCTACATCATCTTGGTATCATGAGCCAGGTTGATCACGTTTTGGAGCCCCTACCCTGTATTTTCTAGCTTGATTTTGTTGTTTTCGTCCTAAATCCGAAAATCCCCACCAAAAATAGCCCCAAATTTTTTTTTTGTGATTTGTTGGTTTGATGATGTTCTGTTGATTTTGATCCGTGGATTTGCTTGGTTTCGAGTCGATCTAGCATCTCCCCAAGTTTCACCTCTTTCCATCCACAAAATCCATCGAATTTTGACCTCGAAATCACCCATTTCCGCCCCAAAATCGTGCAACGATTCGAACAATCGAGAAAATCCCGACAGGAGCGGTACTACCGCCCTCCAAGCGGTACTACCGCTGAGAACCTCAAGCGGTACTACCGCCCCGCCAACGGTACTACAGCCAGGCCCCGTTTTAGCCGAAACAGTCGAAAAATCCCGACACGAGCGGTACTACTGCCCTCCCTAGCGGTACTACCGCCCTGGCCAGTTTCAGCTTTCCGAGTTTCACCATTTTCACCATAACTTCCACATCCGGAGTCCGATTTTCGCGTTCTTCAGCTCGTTGAGAAGCTATTGACATCCCCCATCCACTTAGACAGGCTACAACATCTTTAGACACCATCTAATTTTCCGAACATTGGCATCTTTGCCTAGGGCTTGCACCACATCATCCGCTATACCACCTCCACTTTCCGATTCCACCATTGTTGCTTTTGGTCTTTGAGAATTTGAGTTGTGGTTCCCGTGTCCTATTGTGTTTCGGCTATATAGGTACGGTTCAACGTCAACATCACCACCGCTCATCTTTGCCAAGGACTCATCATCGCCAAGGACGGTAACATCGACGACATCTTTGTCATACCTTGCAATTGCATTGATACCCACATTGCCTCATTTTGCGTAGCTTACCCATCGAGACTAGCCGTTGAGTATTGCAGGCAACGCGACTTGTGCACATTAGTGATCATACAACATAGCATACATATCATACCATAGTAGTGCATATCTTGAGATCAACTTGTGTGTCACAAAGTTGTCATAGCATACACATTTGCTATCTTGGTTCGTGAAGTTTGCATACGAAAAGAGCTCAAAAGTGAAAGAGCCACCCAAGCTTTTAAGCAAAGAGGAAAGATAAGCAAAGAGCTTATAAGCGAGAACCATAGCATCATACAACATTAAGATTGTCATATCCGATCATCTTGGATCATCTTGAGAGAAACACCGGGAACCATACATACATAGCATACTTGGGATAGAAGTTTATCCATTTTGCATCTTATAGGTTGTGCACAAGTGTCGTATCCGCCTATTGAGCAATCGTGCTAGCATCTCTCTTGAGTTGTGCAACACGAGCATTTTCCATGGATTCCACATTTTGTGCTCATTCCTTGGTTGCACGACCCCATTTATCTATCCGTGTGTGTGTTTCCATGTGCCACATTGTTATTGGTCTACTTGTTTCGCTTGCGAATTTGTGAATCTCTTTCAACATTATTGACTCTTGCTAACATTTTGCATTAAATTTTTGTGCCACTATCCTCACCGAGCTCCTCCATAAGCTTTTACTTGTGTAGGTGTGAGAACCGACAAGAATTGGTACCAAAGGTGCTATTTCATTGTCCGCATTTGAGTGAACTTGATTCATCTTCAACATCGGTCAAGGTACATTTGGTACACGTTCTTTTCCTTCTAGCACTTACATTTTGCTTGGTATGATGGATAGGCCAAGTTCTTCTACCACTCCACCTCTCATCGAGAACGGCGACGACATGTCATCATTCGTCACAAAGAGCCACCTCTTTGGTGCTCAAAGGGCGTTACACCAACAGCAACAAGCTATGAGCGACCGCATCGACAACCTCGCCACCGACTTGCGACTCTCCGAGCAACGTACAAGAGACTACTTCGACAACAAGTTCGACTCTCATAAGCAAGAAAATGACGCAAGAATGGACGAGATACGCACCTTGATGAGGAACCGGCATCATTCTACTTCTTCATCCTCAAGACGGAGCCGCTCGAGTCGACACTCCGATGACACCTTCTCCAACTCAAGTACACCGTCATCGAACACTCTTCGACGAGCCGCGCGTCAAGACCGTCATGCATCTCGCAACCCGCTACATGACAAGCATTCACAAGAGCAAGTCGATGAGCAAGTCCCTCGTCCTCAATCAAACCAAGTGGCTTTTGCTCAATCTCAAGAACGGCAACGACTACGGCGCCAAGAAGAAGAACGAGCGCGTCTACACCAAGAAGAACAAGACACCGAGGCTCAACATCGTCAACAACAACAACGAGAAGCGCAAGCTCTTGAGGCGCAATGTGCCCTTCAAGAATCAAGTCGAGCCATCGCCAACCGCAATCGCGAATGGCGCAATCAAGAGGAAGCTCTTCGAGAAGAAATCCAAGAAAGGAACTACCAACCGTGTGTGCAACGTCAAGCTCCACAAGCTCGTCAAGCTCCACCTCAACATCAAGTTCAACAAGAACAAGTTGACCATGGACTTCCTCCACGCCAAGAGCAACATGAGGATGATTACCCTCCACGTCAAGGGCGTCACCATCACCATCGCCAACAACACAATGAAGAGGAACGCTATGGCAAGCTCAAGTTCACAACACCCAAGTTCAATGGAAGCAATGATCCAGAAGAGTACCTCTCATGGGCATTGAAGGTCGACAAAATTATCCGCTTGCACAACTATGAGGAAGAGAAGAAGATCGCTATGGCATCACTTGAGTTCCAAGACTATGTGCTCATATGGTGGGAACAAGTCCTTGAGCGCCGACAAGCAAGAGGTGAACCTCCAATCACCACTTGGGCTCAAATGAAGGATGTCATGCGAGCATGTTTTGTGCCAACCTACTACAACCGCGAACTCTTCAAGAAACTACAACTCCTCAAGCAAGGAACAAAGAGTGTTGAAGAATACTACAAGGAAATGGAGACTGCCATGATTCGAGCCAATGTCACGGAGGATGATGAGCAAACAATGGCACGATTCTTGAATGGACTCAATCATCCCATCAAGAAGATCGCCGACTTCCAACCCTACTCCAACCTCATTGAGCTCGTGCATCAAGCTACAAAGGCGGAACGTCAAGTGCAAGATGACTTCAAGTACGCCAAGTACTCATCCAAGACCTACGGCTTCTCCAACAACCAAGCTTCAACGACTCCTTCAACATCTACATCAACCAAGCCTTCTCCAAGCAACGACGACAAGTCAAGTTACAAGAAAACTTCGGCAAGTTCAAGTCGTCTTCCTCCTACTACAAGCAACTTTAAGCCCCGTGCTTCATCATCTACGCCAACCGATGAGACCGTCAAAACAAGCTCCTTCAAGTGTTTCACTTGCGGCGGCCGAGGCCACAAGTCCTACCAATGCACGAACAGGCGCACCATGATCCTCAACGACGACGGCACATATGACTCAATGAGTGAAGAGGAGATGGAAGCTCTTGAGCAAGTGGCCATGCACCGGCGCGTGAACGAAGATGAAGATGATCAAGTCTTTTGTGATGAGGATTCGAGCCCCGCTCTCGTTGTCTCCAAAGTCTTGACACTTCAACATCAACAAGAAGAAGACCAAAGATGCCACATCTTCCACACAAAGGCCGGCATCAATGGAAGGTCCGTCAAGGTCATCATCGATGGAGGTAGTTGCCACAACTTGGCAAGTGAAGAACTATGTTCAAAGCTTCAATTGGTCAAGAGGAAGCACCCGCACCCCTACAAAGTTCAATGGCTAAGTGACTCCGGCACTATACGAGTCGAGCATACGGTCCAAGTCTCCTTCAAAATCGGTGCATATGAGGACACTTTGGAGTGTGATGTGGTCCCAATGACCGTTTGCCACCTCCTTCTTGGTCGACCATGGCAATTCGACCGTGGTGTCATCCATAATGGGCGAACCAATCACTATAGCTTCAAGATGAAAGGGAAGGAGTATGTGCTACGACCTATGTCTCCTAGTCAAGTGATAGCTGACAAACAAGCCACCCACCATGGAGAGAAGAGTGAGAAAGTGACCCGCCCAAAAGTGAGTGAGCGCCACAAGCCAAACTTGAGCGCCTCTTCGCCTAGAGAGAAAAACCTCATCCTATTTGCAACCAAAAGTGAGATGAGAGAAGTGTGTGAGAACCCATCGAGTGTGATGCACTTTGTCCTTGTGTGCAAGGATGGAGAGCCAACAACTAACACCTCTCACGAGCTACCTTTAGTGTTTCAATCTCTTTTGCAGGAATTCCAAGATGTTTTCCCCGATGAGCTACCTCCGGGTCTACCTCCACTACGAGGCATTGAGCATCGAATCGACCTCATCCCCGGAGCGCCACTTCCAAACAAAGCTCCATACCATGTCAACCCCGAAGAAACCAAGGAGATTCAACGACAAGTACAACAACTAATCGACAACGGTCATGTACGCGAAATCTTAAGCCCTTGTGCCGTTCCCGTTATACTTGTGCCTAAAACCAATGGAAGTTTCCGCTTGTGTTCCGATTGTAGACCTATAAATGCTATTACCGTTCGATATAGGCATCCCATTCCTCGCTTAGATGATATGCTTGATGAACTTAGTGGAGCCAACTTTTTCTCAAAAAATGATCTTAAAAGTGGCTATTATCAAATTCGCATTCAAGAAGGTGATGAATGGAAAACTGCTTTCAAAACCAAATTTGGCTTATATGAGTGGTTAGTGATGCCTATGGGTTTGTCGGAAGCACCCGAAACTTTCGTGCGTATTATGCATCATGTGCTTAGACCTTACATTGGAGTCTTTGTTGTGGTTTACTTTGATGACATTCTTGTGTTTAGCAAAACCATGAAAGAGCATATTAATCATGTTAAATCTGTTTTGCAAACCCTTCGCAAGGAAAGCCTTTATGCAAACTTGAAAAAATGCAAGTTTGGTGTTGACAAAGTGGTTTTCTTGGGTTTTGTTGTCTCTTCCAAGGGTGTCCATGTTGATGAAGCTAAAATTGAAGCAATTAAAACTTGGCCTCAACCCACCAATTTGCAACAAGTGTGAAGTTTTCTTGGTCTTGCAGGTTTTTATCGTCGCTTTGTGAAAAACTTTAGCACTATTGCCGCCCCTTTGCATGCTTTGAGTAAGAAGAATGCTCCTTTTGTTTGGGGATCTTTGCAATCCACCGCTTTTGATGAGCTCAAGTCTTTGCTTACTCATGCTCCAATTCTTGCTTTGCCTAACTTTGACAAAATTTTTGAGGTTCATTGTGATGCAAGTGGTACCGGAATTGGCAGAGTTTTGATGCAAGAAAAACGAGAAATTGCATATTTTAGTGAAAACTCTCCGGTGCTCAACTTAACTATCCCATTTATGACAAAGAATTGTATGCTTTAGTGTGTGTGCTACATGTTTGGGAACATTATCTTAGACCTCATGAGTTTGTCATCCATACCGATCATGAAACACTGAAGTACTTAAAAGGTCAAACTAAGTTGAACAAGCGTCATGCCAAATGGAGTGAATTTATTGAATCTTTCCCATATGTGATCAAGTACATTAAGGGTAAGGAAAATGTAGTTGCCGATGCACTTTCAGGCATATGCATGCTTGTCACTAAACTTGAGTTGAATGTTATTGGTTTTGAGCACATAAAAGACTTGTATGCTAATGATCCATCTTTTGCACCTCATTACGCTAAATGTTTGACGCACACATCTTGGGAACAATATTACATCAAGGATGGTTATCTTATGAGAGCTAACAAACTATGCATTCCCGAGTCTTCTCTTCGTTTGCTACTTTTGCAAGAGGCTCATGGAGGTGGACTCATGGGACACTTTGGACGCGACAAGACTTTCACCACGCTCTCCAAGAACTACTTTTGGCCCAAGATGTTCCGCGACGTCACACGCTTCACCACCCGATGCTCTACATGTCGCAAAGCTAAGTCTAAAGCTCAATCTCATAGTCTTTACATGCCTCTTCCTATTCCTTATCAACCATGGGAAGACATTAGTTTGGATTTTGTACTTGGTTTGCCTAGAACTCAAAATGGAAAGGATTCCATGTTTGTCGTTGTGGACCGATTTTCTAAGATGGCACATTTCATTCCTTGCAACAAGATAGACGATGCTTCACATGTTGCAAATCTCTTTTGTAGGGAAATCTTGCGCCTCCATGGAGTACCAAAGACAATCGTCTCCGACCGCGACGTCAAGTTCTTGAGTTACTTTTGGAAGACTCTATGCGCCAAGCTCGGAATCAAGCTCTTGTTCTCATCCGCATACCATCCTCAAACCGATGGCCAAACGGAGGTGATGAACCGGACACTATCCACGCTACTTCGCGTGTTGATCAAGAAGAACATCAAGGAGTGGGAGGCGTGTCTACCCATCACCGAGTACGCCTACAACCGTGCAAGACACTCGACTACCGGCAAGTCCCCCTTCGAGGTCATCTACGGCTTCAACCCATTGTCCCCATTGGACATTCTACCTCTCCCTCTACAAGAGCGCACCAACATGGATGCGAGTGCACGGGCAAGCTACATCAAGAAGATGCATGAGGATACAAGGCACACCATCGAGCGCCAAGTACAACGACTAGCGTCCAAGCTCAACATCAACAAGCAACCCAAGACATTCAACATTGGAGACCTAGTGTGGCTACACCTTCGCAAGGACCGCTTCCCCAACAAACGCAAGTCCAAGCTTCTCCCTCGAGCGACGGACCCTTCAAGGTGCTAGCACGCTACAACAACAACGTTTACAAGATCGACCTCCCACGCGACAAGTACAACGTGAGCAACATCTTCAACGTCTCCGATCTCTCCCCGTACCATGGTGATGAGGATTTCGATCCGAGGTCGGATCTTTCCCAAGGGAGGGGAGATGATGCGGAGCATCCTACGGTCATCCCCATGGATACTACTTCGACTACTCAAGCTCCAAGTGGACCCATGACAAGAGCTAGAGCACGTGCCATCCAATCCGAGGTTAACTCTCTCCTTGTCGAACTTCCCTTTGATCCACTTGAGACATGGCTACTACCTCAAACGGAGATGCTTTGCGTGCTTAGGTACCAAGGAACCAACCTAGAAGAAGCTACAGGTCGAGATGGACATCATGAGAAAGAGGAGGAGCTGCAGAGTCCAGAATGGGCGGTACTACCGCTCAAGCCAAGCGGTAATACCGCTGAGCCGAGCCAAGCGGTACTACCGCTCGCCATCCGTCCTACTTCCGCCGAACCCGACACACTCCAGGAATCAAACGGCGCCAGAGCGGTACTACCGCCCTCTCAGTGGTACTACCACTGAAGCACCTCAAGCGGTACTACCGCCCATAAGAACGGTACTACCGCCCTGCCTGCGTGCAGCGTTCTGGGCCGAGCCCATGTACTCGTTTCGCCCCCAACTTACCCCTTCGAGGGCCTAGACTATAAATAGACCGTCCCCTCATCCTTTCTAGGGTTAGGATAGGTTTAGCTCATATTTTGTGTGAGAGCCTTGATCATCCACTTGGCTACTTCTCCTCGGAGCTCAGGACCTCTTCGGATAAGATCCCCCAAGCGGATTCAAGACCTCTTTCTAGGGAAGACCCCAAGACCTCCTCACGGAGAAGAACGGTTCCTTTGTATCCTTACCTTTGTTGATTGTGGATCATATGTTACTCTTTGTTGTCGGTGATCTAGCACTCGTGTGATTGATTACTTGTTGGTTGAGTGTTTCTCTTGTTCTCCCCGTGCTTTCCCTCTAGTTCTTCCGCGTGTTCTTCGTGATTCCCCGTAGGATCCACTCCAAACGTGAAAGATCATCCACATAGGGTTCCACCCTACATCAGCGTGACATAGCAATAGCATCGAGACAACTAGCAAAGCAAAGATAGTAGTGAGATCCAAGGTACGGTCATCTTGCCTGAGATCCTGATAAGAAGAAGGCCGAATCCATGAAGAAGATGAACGAGCATAGACGAAGCAAGCGTATTCGAACAAATCCTCACGATCACAACGAAATAGGAACTATCGAGAAGAAGCACAACCGGAAAGAAGCAAACAACATGGTAAACACCCAACACATAAACATGGCATGATGCACAACCAAGTATCTTGCATGAAAAGGCTACATGATGCAACTCATGGCAAGAGATGATGCATACAAGAACATCACATCAAAGCAAGTTTAAATGAGGCCGGAAACAACATATAACAATTCTGGTAAGTCCCCATATGAAAATTTTGAAATTGGTCCAGATCTGAATAAACCTTATGTTAGAGTTGTCAAATTGTAAGTTAAGATGCACCACAATGATCTACATGGTTTTCTAGTCAAGTTACATATAAAGTACATTTAATTCGGAGCTACGACCTAGAAGTTATGAGCGTCACAAGTTAAACATGGCATTGATGCATAATGCATACAAACATCAAGCACACATGCTCAAATCATGGGTGCAACAAGATAATATGCAACGACATGCAATTACAATCAAGTTTCATATAGAGCATGCTCAAAACGGAGCAACGGTTCAACACATACACTCAAAGCAAGTTATAACAACAATCTGCCCAAAACAGCAAGTAGACACTTTGCAATCATCAAAACAACAAGCTACAGGAATCATATGAGCACAAACTTGATATGCACACAAAGTAAAGATAACATGATTCAATTAACATTAAGGTTCAGGTTCATAGGCATCAAGATTAAGCCAATATGATCAATGCAAAAAGCCACTTTATAACACACATTAGGACATGGTGAAAAACAGGCATATGTTTGAGCAGAGTTAACATGATGACATGTTAGAGGCATGAAACAAGTATGCTACAGTGCATGAACATGGCATCAAAAGGTATAGCATGCTAGTCCATATCATGGAGCTCAAAACACGTAGCATATCATATACATAGGAGCAACAAGTTCATGGCATTCATCCAGACAAGATGCAAACATGAAATAGCAGATTCACAGACTTAGAGAAAATCTGGGAATGCAAACAATAACATTATGATGCTGAATTTGGAAGCACATAACAACAAATATAGCAACTTTTAATATTTATGCAAAAGACATGAGCATATAGAAGACATGGCATACTTCAACTTACTCTAGGGGAACAAGTTCATATGATGCTTATATTAGTTACTATGATTTAAATGGAACATGTTGTTAACAAATTGACAGACTTAGCATGATGGCAACTGGAGAGCGAGAAAGAGACAAGCTACATCAAGTATATATGGCAACTAAGGGCATGGCATTGAAGTACAAGTCAAGAACTACAAAACCTAATTACTGAGCTACTGCTAAAAACCACTAGAACATGTTTAAAACATCATAGCAAGATTGTAAATGATAACAGTTTTTCAGACTTGGTAGAATTTACTGGACATGGCAGAAACAGAATTAAGTAGGAATGTTGCAAGCTTGTTTAAATCAACACACAACATATCATGACCTGAAAATACAATCAATAGTAAGACGAAATGTTTTTGATCTACTCAAGTCAAGAATATGGTCATAGGATGCACACAACACTATCTATGCACTTCGCAAAAATGAACTTGGTGTTAACAGGCTGACAAAAATATTTTTAAGCAATTTGAGAGCATGAAAACAACAAGCTACAGTAGGCTATACTTGTAAACAAGGGCATGTACGGATAGAGCATAACATGGGCATCAAATATTACTGCACATCTCCATATTATGCATGGATTTGTTGGCAGCATCAAGAAAATATGGCATCATAATGTAACAGTTTCAGACTTGGCAGAGTTTGTCGTCTTTGAAAATAGCAAACAACTAGTAGGCCACTTGGCAAGCTTGTTCTAGTCACCAGAGGGCATATCATGAAAAATATAATACACCAATCCAAAGATGACATGATTGTGCTTCTAAACATGTTGGCATGTTGCTCAAAAGAAAATCACACAAAATGTTAAGAAAAAGACAAAATGACAAGTTACAACAGTTTTCAGCAGATTATATCACTTAGCACTTTTGCAACGATGATTAAGACATCAAGATGAACAGTAACATGAATGCAAATGCAACCATCATGAAGAGCATCCAGAGATGAACAATTTGACATATCATGCACTCCAGTCGGAGCAACATGCACAAAGTTATGACATGATGAAGATGCACACATGAAATTTCAGATCAAGGGACTTGGAAGAATTCTACCTCGCAAGAAGTTGGACGGGGAGATGCAGGACGAGCATATACTGGACGGAGCACGATGTTTGGATGTCAGGAGTGGTGGACCTTGTCCACCCCGGCTTCAGCAACGGCGGAGGCGACTCCGGCGAGGCGCGGGGCTGCCGGAGATGGCCGGAGAGGGCGCGGGGCGGCCGGAGGTGCTCGAATCCGGCGACTCCTCGTCGGATCGGGCCAGGCGGCGAGTGGTGCGTGGCGCGACTCGACGAGCGACAGCGGGGGGCTGGGCCGGCGTGGGACGGCGAGGTGGAGTGGGGTGGCACGGCGTGGGAGGCGCACGGGAGGCGGAGCCCGGATCATCCCGGGGAGGGAGTGCCCTTGGCCCGAGCGGGCCTGGTGGCGGGGGCGGCGCGTAGGACAGGTGGCGGCGCAGGACTGGGCGAGGGGCGGCAGCGTGGTGACGTTGCGACAGCGTGCAGTGACAAGTGGCGGCAGAGGGTGGAGCTAGCACGAAATTCGACGTGAGGGGCTGGAGGTAGGTGGAGGCTAGGTTTTTCTTAAATTTAGGGGGGTGGGGCTGTTTATATAGCTTGGGAGAGTTTGGAGAGGGGTATTGGGGAGCCGTTTTCGCCCACACGATCATGATCCGACAGGAAAGAGCATGGAAGGGAGTTAGATGGGCTAGGTAGGCTGCAGGTTGGTTGTGCAGAAGGCCGAGGGCTGCGGGAGAGAAGAGAGAGAGGCCTAACGGCAATTTCCGGATACCAAAAACGTCTGATGAATAAACTGGCAATGGTGGCGCTATATGTTTAACTATTGTCATATCAAACGAACTCCGAATGCGACGAAATTTGACAGGCGGTCTACCTACACTATAATAAGACCGCACGCAAAGTTTCATCCCATCCCGAGAACATTTTTAAGCCACTTATAAAATAATATTTCGAAGGTGTCGCGGGTGCGTGTGAGTGTGCCTGGGCTTAGAACGGACAACAGAGAGAACTGGGAGATCAGGCAGCTACGAACGGATGCAAGTTTTGAAAAACATGCGGATGAAATGTGCATGACGACATGGCAAAGTGCAACATGCAAGCGAATAACATGGCAATGACAGCAAATAACTATAAGACATCTGGCACAACGGTCTCGAAGCGTCACACTATTGGCCGCAAAATGCGGCATATAGTATTGCTTCTCACAGATTTCAGATTTCCCCCAGGTTCTGAGTTATTAGTCACTCGAGAACACCGATAAGTGAACCGATTCCGCACTCTGATTCGAAAACTCTAAGTAATTTTCATTGCTTACAAGTTTAATAATCCTTCAAGTCATTCCTAGCTTGATCGGCTATATAATTATCATCCTAATTTTTAACTGTGCTACCTGGTCCTTTTCCCGGAGCACTATTTTCGATGATGAGCTAATCTTGTGTCGATCTTCCTCATCATATCAATTCTTCTTGAATAGCAAACTTTATTTCCAGTTTGTGTTGTACCCATGGTTCCAATAACCTTTCTCTTCATCATTCCTTTGACTTGATGTCATTGCCGATCGATTACATCTTCACGAAATCTCTCAACAAATATGTCGTGATCATCATCCGCATTCCGAGATCTTCCAGGATATCAATTGAATTCATGACGAGAAATACCATCTTTGTCCTTGATGATTTATGTTATCATCGACCACCTTATTTCCTTCCCTCCAACACAAACTTGTTCATGTTTTGTGTTAGACATTGTGTTCCTTTCTATCCAACTTATATTATGATTTTATCTTGGAGTGTTACCATCTTTTATTTCAAAGATGTTGAGAGAATTGCTCCAGATATTAATTGTGTATATAGTAATACTTCTCGCCATCTCCGTTCATTTCTTGGTCCCTGTGTTGATTCTAACGAGGATACCAACAAGTGAACGGTGCTGCTTGGATTCTGTACTTCTAGCAACCCTATTTCCTTGAAGTTAATGATCAATAGTTCATTATTATACCTTACATTGATCATGCTACATAAGACCATATTACGGGTGCACCTTTCAACCAATGTTTAATTGTGTATGTTTCCCCCGAGCATACATCATTATATAATTTGATCTGACAAATGTTATCTCCTTGTTCACGTAACTATGGAAATCTCTCTTTATGGAAATCTCGAGGAATTGTCACTGAGTCCCGAAGCCAACCCCTCATCCCCTCCTTGGTCTAATAATGAACTCTTGATTCGGAACTGGCTTCCATAGTTCATTCCCCGAGAATTTTACAATGTCTTCTCGTCAATTTGTGTTGCACCTTTTCTTCTTAGGCATCCTTAGTCTGAGGTATCCTGCCACCAATAAGATCTGAATCTCGGTTAGATATGATGGTTGGAACATATTTCCAAGAGTTATATCATTGGTCTTTATATGACAGGATAAGGCGATGTCATGCCTAGCACACCTGGCCGGAGGACCTATTGTTATAGTTCTTCCCTTTTAGCAAGGTTAACCAATCTTCCATGAGGAAATTGTAAGACTTATCCTATAAGTTGTCCCTGATGGATCTGTTGTGTATCCAACATTTGAACATTACTTGATGACCATGTCAATGCTATCTCGAAGCATGTCTGTGGTACTCCGATCATCAATAAGAACATTTGAAGCACAATGCTAAACATTCTTTATCAATTGTTAAAACACCGTTGTTTGGGTAATGTCACGAAATTCCTCTCCCCTTACCTAAATGGTTTTCTACTTTCTATCCTGTCATGGATATCATGATCTGCTTGTTCTTGTGAAGGATATACTCCTAATAATTGTGTTTAAACACATTTTCCTTTCCATTGGTTCATTTAAATCTGGTAATCACATTTTCCTTTCCATTGTTTTGTTTAACCTTTCTTGTGATCTATATGATATAAGCAGTAATATTTCCGTGCTTATGTAAAGACCTCGGTTCTACAACTCTGTCAGTAAGACCTTGTTACTATTGTTGATGACATCCCGGTAACTACCGATGGACGAGAACTTTGCCTATAGGTCCGCCTCGTTTCAACAAGCAGGAAAATGGTTCTCTTCGTCCCTTGCCCTTGGTACCAGTGTTGTTGCCAACATAACTGACAGGCTATCTTCTGACATGCCTTTCTATCATGACCATGCAAGATGTCCGCACCCCTTTCTACTTTTAACCCACATGGTGGGCCCATAACCCACAGTTCTACATGATTGAAACCTGACTCTCCTGTACACCCGTGTTTCCAAAGTTATTCCTCACACTTGGCTTCATATGTAACTCACAAACCCCCTTCCTAGAGTTGATCTACTCTGGTATCAGGCGCAATATTTATTTTCGTTGCTCTGAACCCCTTTCAACTTCTAGTTAGGCATTGAACCATTGTCTGGGTGCTTGAAACTCCTTATTGTACCTTCTTACTTTGCTCTCGATATTTTCCTAAGCTACAACTCGAGAGATACCTTGGGCCAAAATCCCTGAGCTAATTACCGAATATCAGTCCTTCCAGACATCTATCTTGTAGTTTCCCCTCCTATCCTTTTGTAAGTACGATGGAGTTCCTGAAGAAAGGATGATGACTTCATCATGATGGCCTAAAATAGAGGAATGAAGACGTCAATGTAATGGATCAACCTCTTCGATAAGAGCAACCAAGACTAAGAGCACTCGCTAGAATTTTGTAACAAAATCCTTTCCCCCTCACCCCCTCTCAAATCTCGAGACAAGATTTCTTGTCGTGGAGGAGAATTGTAACGCTCGGATAATTAAGCTACAGTGAACCTCTACTAATGATGCCACGTCACCTCAGTTACAATTGATAATCTCGCGTTAGTTCAAAACTGATTCAAATTAAAATTTGAATTAAAGGCAAACAACAAAAGTTTTCGAATATTAAACCTAAAATGTTCGGGTTGTGCCAAATAATGCATAGGTAATTATGGTGAAGAAACCACACTTCTATAAAATATTTAAATATTCTAAAATGAATAAAATAGTAGCAAAAATAATTATATAAATGCTTTTAAATAATAAAGAAATATTAAACTAGTTTATTTAGTCACTAAACTTTTTGTGGCAGCACTAGGATTTACAACTCTAATTTAGGTGTGGGCTTTAACTTATTATAAAACTATAACTATTAAAGAAATAAAATAAAAAAGAAAAAGAAAAAAGGTGAAAGCCTTCCCCCTCCCCTTGGGTCAAGTGGCCCAACAACTTCCCCAGGCCGGCCTAGCCCCACTTCCTCTGCCGCCTTCCCCACGCACACTGTTCGGATGATGATACATCTCCAACGTATCTATAATCTTTATTGTTCCATGCTATTATATTATCTGTATTGGATGTTTTATATGCATTAATATGTTATTTTATATTATTTTTGGGACTAACCTATTAACCTAGAGCCGAGTGCTAGTTCCTATTTTTTCCCTTGTTTTTGAGTTTCGCCGAAAAGGAATACCAAACGGAGTCCAAACGGAATGAAACCTTTGCGATGATTTTTCTTCAACCAAAAGATAACCAGGAGACTTGGAGATGAAGTCAGAGGAGCCACGAGGTGGCCACAAGGACGGAGGGCGCGCACAGGGGGTAGGGCGCGCCACCACCCTTGTGCCCCCCCCCCCCCCGTGACCCTCCTGACCTAATTCTTTCGCCTATATATTCCCATATATCCCCAAACCACTAGAGGCATCCATGAAAACACTTTTCTGCCACTACAACCTTATGTACCCGTGAGATCCCATCTAGGGGCCTTTTCCGGCACCCTGCTGGAGGGGAATTCGGTCACGGAGGGCTTCTACATCAACTCTAGTGCCCTTCTAGTGAAGGGTGAGTAGTTTACCTCAGACCTATGGGTCCATACCTAGTAGCTAGATGGCTTCTTCTCTCTCTTAGATTCTCAATACCATGTTCTCCTCGATGTTCTTGGAGATCTATTTGATGTAATACTTTTTTGTGGTGTGTTTGCTGAGATCCGATGAATTGTGGATTTATGATCAGCTTATCTATGAATATTATTTGAATCTTCTATGAATTCTTATATGCATGATTTGACATCTTTGTAATTCTCTTCGAACTACCGGTTTGGTTCGGCCAACTAGATTGGTTTTTCTGGCAATGGGAGAACTACTTAGCTTTGGGTTCAATCTTGCGGTGTCCTTTCCCAGTGACAATAAGGGCAGCAAGGCACGTATTGTATTGTTGCCATCAAGGATAAAAAGATGGGGGTTTCATCATATTACTTAATGCGTTACTCCATTCTTTATGAACTTAATACTCTAGATGCATGTTGGATAGCGGTCGATGAGTGTAGTAATAGTAGTAGATGCAGAATCGTTTCGGTCTACTTGACATGGACGTGATGCCTATATTCATGATCATTGACTTAGATATCGTCATAACTTTGCATTTTTCTATCAATTTCTCGGCAATAATTTGTTCACCCACCGTATTATTTGCTATCTCGAGAGAAGCCTCTAGTGAAACCTATGGCCCCCGGGTCTATTTTCCATCATATAAGTTTCCGATCTACAATATTAGTTTCCGATCTACTATTTTTGCAATCTTTTACTTTCGGATCTATAAACCAAAAATACCAAAAGTATTTACTTTATAGTTTATCTATCTCTATCAGATCTCACTTTTGCGAGTAACCGTGAAGGGATTGTCAACCCCTTTATCGTGTTGGGTGCAAGTTTGTTTGATTGTTTGTGCAGTTTCAGCAGGAAGAATTTTTGGCGTCGTTGCCAGGGAGATCTACGCCAAGTCAAGACATACCAAGTACCCATCATAAAACTCTCATCTCTTGCATTACATTATTCTCCATTCACCTCTCATTTTCCTCTCCCCCACTTCTAAAATGACTTTCGAAAAGATTTGCCTTTTCTTTGCCCCGTTCCTCTCTTCGTGTGCTTTCTCCCTCTCTATGACCAGAACTTTTACCCCTCCTTTGTCTCCCGACTTTGAAGTTCTTCACTACAAAAACAGAAACAAGGAGAAAAATTAAAAAATGCTTGGTATAGGATGATAGAATCTTATCGCAATTACACTATAAAAGGGGATTTTAAAATTCTACTCCGTACTTTTTATGTTGGGTTGACCATGCCCCATAGGCAACTCTTGGATTTCGCTACTAAATGGAATTTTACCAAAATTGATCCCAACATTGCTTATGAAATAATAGAAGGAGTAGCTAGAATATCACCTCCACAAACGGGTTTACCTCACACTCAAGGGGGAACTCAAGTTTTCGAGAAACTATGCGAAGTAACATTTTTTTGCAAAAATCTCTTGAACCCCTCAAAAATGTCAGTGGGAACATCCACCGCATGAATATGTTGATTACTCTTTGCAATAAGCGGTTGGATGCTCTAGACTTAAAAATTTCTGAATATAAGGAGAAACACAAAGAACCTCCTGGATTTGAACATAACTCCACTATTAGGGTAAATACCAAAGATGAGAATACCTAGATCTATTCGTGTTTTATGCCTAGATAAGGGCGTTAAACAATAGCGTTTGTTGGGAGGCAACCCAATTTTATTTTTGTTCTTTGCTTTTTGTTCCTGTTTTCCTTTGAATAATTCATCTGGCCTCTAGTAAGATGTGGTTTTGTCTTTTAATTAGTGTTTCTGCCAAGTAAGACCTTTGGGATGGCTTACGGTGATAGTTGTTTTGATCTTGCTGAGAGACAGAAACTTGTACGATCAGGAAAATAATTTTAATAATTCACAGAAGCGTGCTTTTGATCTAATTCTTTTTGCACTAGATTGGTACATAAATTTACCAGGATGTTCTAATTTTCAATAATTTTTGGAGTTACAGAATTATTCAAAGTTTCGAGATTGCTATAGACTGTTCTGTTTTTGACAAATTCTGTTTTCTTTCTGTTGTTTACTTATTTTGGTGAATCTATGGGTAGTATCGGGGGGTATGAACCATGGAAAAGTTGGAATACAGTAGATATTACACCAATATAAATAAAGAATGAGTTCACGACAGTAGCATAAAGTGGTGATTTATTTTCTTATACCAACGGGGCTTATGAGATTTTCTGTTGAGTTTTGTGTTGTGAAGTTTCCCAATTTTGGGTAAGGATTTGATGGACTATGGAATAAGGAGTGGCAAGATCCTAAGCTTGAGGATGACCAAGCCACCCCAAGGTAATATTCAAGGACAACCAAGATCTTAGGCTTGGGGATGCCCCGAAGGCATCCCCTCTTTCGTCTTCGTCTATAGGTAACTTCACTTGAGTCTACATTTTTATTCACCACATGATATGTGTTTTCCTTGGAGCGTCTTGTATGATTTGAGTCTTTTATTTTTAGTTTGCCAGAATCATCCTTGCAGTACACACCTTTTGACAGGTACACACATGAATCGTGATTTATTAGAATAGTCTATGTGCTTCACTTATATCTCTTGAGATAGGCAATATTGCTCTAGGGATTCACTTATATATTTTTAGAGCACGGCGGTGGTTTCACTTTATAGAAATTGATGAACTCTCATGCTTCACTTATATTATTTTGAGGGTCTTTAAATAGCATGGTAATTTGCTTTGGATATAAATTTAGTCCTAATGTAATAGGCATCCTAGAGGGATATAATAAAAACTTTCGTATAAAGTACATTGAATACTATGAGAAGTTTTATTCCTTATGATTGTTTTGACATATGAAGATGATGATATTAGAGTCATGCTAGTGGAGTAATTGTGAATTTGAGAAATACTTGTGTTGAGGTTTGGGATTCTCGTAGCATGCAGGTATGGTTAACCGCTATGTAGCGACGTTGGAGCATGAGGTATTTTTTTTGATATCCATCCTTTGTGTGGAGGTATGGATCTCGTGATGGTTAACTCCTACCAACTCTTCCCCTAGGATCATGCGTGTAGTGCTTGGTTTCAATGGCTAATAGATTTTTGCAATAAGTATGTGAGTTCTTTATGACTAATGTTGAGTCCATGGATTATATGCACTCTCACCCTTCCACCATTGTTAGCCTCTCTTGTGTCGCACAACTTTCGCCTGTACCATACACCCACCATATAACTTCCTCAAAACAGCCACCATACCTACCTATTATGGCATTTCCATAAATATTGCCATGCAACTTTCCACCATTCTGTTTATTATGACACGCTTCATTATTGTCATATTGCTTTGCATGATCATGTAGTTGACATCGTATTTGTGGCAAAGCCACCTTTCATAATTTTTTCATATAGGTGACTCTTGAGTCATTGCACATCCCGGTACACCGCCGGAGGCATTCATATAGAGTCATATTTTGTTCTAAGTATTGAGTTTTAATTTTTTTAGTTGTAAGTAAATATAAGTGTGATGATCATCATTATTAGAGCATTGTCTCATGTGAGGAAATAAAAAAAGAGGCCAAAGAAGCCAAACAAAAAAAAAGAAAAAATGAGAGAACAATAGATAAGGGGCAATGTTACTATCCTTTTTCCACACTTGTGATTCAAAGTAGCACCATGGTCTTCATGATAGAGAGCCTCCTATTTTGTCACTTTCATATACTAGTGGGAATTTTTCATTATAGAACTTGGCTTGTATATTCCAACAATGGGCTTCCTCAAATTTCCCTAGGTCTTCATGAGCAAGCAAGTTGGATGCACACTCACTTAGTTTTTATTTTTGAGATTTCGTAAACTTATAGCTCTAGTGCATCCATTGCATGGCAATCAGTACTCACTCACATTGATATCTATTGATGGGCATCTCCATAGCCCGTTGATATGCCTAGTTGATGTGAGACTATCTCCATCCTTTTGTCTTCTCCACAACCACCACATTCTATTCCACCTATAGTGCTATGTTCATAGCTCACGCTCATGCCAGTTTGTAATTCCTGATAATATTCTTCTACGGAATTTTTTCCCTGTCTTAAACGCTGCAATTTTTGAAGCAATTCACGTTGATAATATGGTGGAACCCAACGAGTACGCATAGCGGTTTTCAAAGCAGCCCAAGTAGTTGGAATATGATATAATCTACAATGTTTAGACCACCATACACATGCAAAACTAGTGAAAGCACAAACAACAACAACAACCCGTCTCTCCTTGGGATATTGTAAACATGTAAAATGTTGTTCAGTTTCTAACTCCCAAGTAAGATATATATCAGGAACATGTCTACCCTCAAATGGTGGAATATTTAATTTCAGTTTAGGAATATGGTCATTATCTCGTACCTGAGGTGGTGGTGCAGGCCTACCGTTGCGAATATATACCTGAGGTCGACCTTCTGGTGGTGGTGCTGGTGGCTACACGTAGTTCTGATTTTGATCAACCTCATCCTCGTAATAGTCATCCACCTCTGTAGTAGCAACAGGAACTACAGAAGCACCAATAGCTGTAGCAGCGACACCAGAATTTTGTCTTGGCTCAATAGGAACACGCTGTGCTCGGCCTACTGTATCGCGACATAGAGCTGGTTGTGTGTCAGGAACCCGACTCAATACCACACCGATCTAGCATGTAACACCTCAAATCACTTTGTGGCCTCACGCACGGTATTCCCACGGGTGTCGCCTTACCAGGCCCGGGACCGTTTGCGCCTTTTGGCACACGTATATGATAGTGTTGCTAGCATCCATATGATAAAGAGTCAGGGCTGACATGGCTAGTCGTGAACCCAAAGTGGCACTAACTTACATGGACAAGCATACATGACCCAGCAACGAACGTGTCGGTCATCAGCGAGTGAATCTGGGCTATAGCAACTGGACTAGCAGGACTCCAGTAAATCAGGCTGTAGCATGCTAACAGGACTCCGGTAGACACCGTGTGACATTTCCCCGAAGGGACAGACACAGGAACAAAGAAGGACACATGCTGGCCAACCTAAGTGTTCTGGAGCAGTAGCAAGCTACCAAGGCTCAGTGGAAGCACTAGGAGACATTTCCCAGTAAGAGAGGCTACCAAGGATAAACAACTAGATAGTCAGATCCCACACATACCAAGCATTTCAATAACATACACACAATATGCTTGATATGTGCAAATACAACATGGCATCACAACATGACTCTACAACTCAAGTATTTATTCAATAGGCTCCGAGGAGCGAGATATTACAAACATGGGTCTCATGACCCAACATTCAGAGCATACAAGTCAAAGCATAAGCGGAAGCTTAACATGTCTGAGTACAGACATCTACAAATGAAAAAGGCTGATAAGCGTGACTATCTACCAGATCCCGCCGAGGGCACAAGATCATAGCTGAGGTAACAAGCTAAACGTCAAAATCCACACGGAACTACCAGTGAGACGTAAGTCTCTCTGCAAAAACATAAAATAGGAAAACGTGAGTACAAATGTACCTAGCAAGACTTACATCAGAACTATCTACATATGCATCATTATCAACAAATGGATGCTGGGGTTTAACCGCAGCAAGCCAGCTTTGACTCGGTGGCTATCCTGAACTACGACTGCAAGTAACTCTTTTGAGGTGGCGCACACGAGTCCAAATTTTCACCATATATATACACTACTATGGATCCGCTCACGTCTCCCTATGAGAACGCCATCCATAGCACTCACGCTTATCTTGCGTATTTTAGAGTATCCACTTTCACTTGTCTATGAATTGTATAGGCAACCCAGAGGTCCTTTACCGCGGACGCGGCTATTCAAATAGATGATGTTAACCCTGCAGGGGTGTACTTATTCACACACGCTCTTGCCACTTACCGCCATATACACGTCATGTATCTCGGCAACCTTCAAGCGGAAGCCTGGCGAGGGTGTCGACCACGGTCTACCTAAACACTCAAGTCTCTAGTCCAGGTTTATCGCCTATTCAGGTTCCATCTGCAGGGAGTCTGGCCGAAGTTTCCACATACGGCCCCGAACGATGTGAGCAGGGTTCCCGAGACACCAAACGAGCGCCTGGTGCACCATGCCACGTGCCTACCGCATCACAGCCCACCCCTCGGGTCAGCGCTGCCCACGGCCTCTAGCATACTACAAACAATAGAAACTACTTGCAACTCCTGGACAGAGGACAAGGGTGATTAAGAAGCCAAGAGGGTCAATTAAGGATCCCAATGAGTGGTAGTAACTGTTCATGGATCACAAACATGGTACTCAGTTCCTGAGGACGGCTTCAATGAGACAACCCACCATGTACTCCTACATGGCCTCTCACCGCTACCTTTACCAAATCTTGTTCACACACAGTAGGACATGTTCAATACTGTTCCAATTCATCCCCGATGAATCAGACCTGACACAACTCTAAGCATAGCAGGCATGACAAACAAGCACGAATGAGTAGGCACATCAGGGCTCAAACAACTCCTACTCAAGCTAGTGGGTTTCATCTATTTACTGTAGCAATGATAGGTCATGCAAGGGAAAAGGGGTTCTACTACCGCAGCAAGTAAGAGATGAACCGTTGTTGTCCTAATGCAGTAAAAGAGAGCAGGAGTGAGAGAGTGGGATTGTATTGAAATGAACAAGGGGGTTTTGCTTGCCTGGCACTTCTGAAGATAGTATATCTCTTCATGGTGTCATCGAACTCATCGTCAGAACATCGTCTAGTGAGAGGGGACAAATACCGGCAAACAAGGAAGAACACAATCAATGCAATGCACAATATGGTGCATGATCATGACATGTCAATATGATGTGATTTGAGCTAACGCAACTAGCAACAGATTAAATGAAGTTGGTTTGAACCCTAGGTTCAAATTCAAACTCCATATGTGAAGGTTTAAATGCCATTATAAGATTTGGGTTAAACAGCAGCCATAAGTTGTTCTATCATGCATGAAAATGGTACATATGGATATATTGGATTTTTTTAATCAGTTTTCATGTATAATTTATCTCATTTGGAGTTACGGTTGAATTTATATGAATTTTAGAAGTTTTGGGCATCTTTTAGAATTTCCTGAATTAAATTAAATCCAGAAAATGAGTTATTGCGACAACACTGCGTCACTGTGACATCAGCAGGTCAACAAAACGGGTCCAGGTCGAACCTGATGGCAGGGACCCACACGTCAGTGTCTCAAGGCTGGTTTGGGTGGATGACAGGTGGGACCAGTCAACGCTGGTTTGGCCAAGGTCAAACTGACACGTGGGGTCCGCAAGATTAACACTAATCTAAACAAGAAATAAAGCTGGAGTTAATTAGGGAGTGGGGTACATGTGTCAGTGGCCTAGGGGGTTGGTTAGCGGGGTGATTAGCCTCTAATTAAATGTGCCCCGTCATCACGCCGGATATCTGCCAGCGGTGACCACGGGAACGGCAGAGGCACGCCGGAGTTTCTCGGGCTTGCACTACAGGCGGCGGTTTATGGCGGTGTTTGGATCTACGGAGAGCTGGCGTTCGTGCGCATCTTCTAGGGTGGACGGGAGGGGCTGTGGTGGCCTGAGCTCACCGGAAGTGAATCCGTGGCGGCGGCCGGAGCTTGGGCTGGCGCGGGGCGAGGCTGTGGTTTTCTAGCAAGTGAGAGAAGTAGCACCGGAGCATTGGGGAAGCTCCAGGAGCTCACGCACATGCTTAGTTTGGTCCTGGGAGGACTACAGCGGCGGCACGGCGGCAGTGGCGGACGGCAGCGCTCGGCCAAGGTGGGGAAGCTAACTAGGGGAGGAGAACGACGGGGATTCCTGTGGGGAAATGGAGAGTGGCTCACGGAGGGGCTAGCAGAGGCGATGGCGAGGTCAGGGAAGTGCTGGAGCCCGCGAATCGACTGCGAGGTCACCGGCGGCCGGAGGTTGAAGATGAGGCCGGGGATGACGTTGCAGGGATTTCGCGGTCGCGTGCGTCGGTGTGTAGATCCACGACGTCGTGGCAGTGCTCCTCGCCGCGCTGGTTGGGCGGGTGGTGGCCTATATCCACGGCTACGGTGACGGCGTGCTCTCGGGGCTCACAGGGAAGATAGGGGAAGAGGGAGCCAGGGGAGGGGGAGAGGTCCAGAGGGATAGGGGAGAACGAGGAGAGGCTCTGGGTGTCTCCGTGGTGTCGCAAGGATGTCGGGGAGGTTGCCACCACAAAGCAGGAGGTGGAGGCCTCCGCGTGCGCGCGTGCGACTTCGCATCTGCCTACTGGCAGAGGTTGAAGACAGCCGCTCTGCCACAGTGGGTTGGGCTGGTGCAGCTGAGCCGGCTACAGGTAAGTGGCCCAGGTGGGTGTTCTCTCTCTCCTTCTCTATTAATTCTCTTTTTCTATTATTCTGTAACTTGATGGCTTTATTAGAAAATAATTAGGCACATTCAAAAATCATGAAACTTGCTCAAGCCCACTGTTCGGAAAAATATCCAACAGCAAACATTTAAGTTTATGATTATTTGAGCATTTAAAATATTTTATAGTATTTAAATGCCCAAATGAAAATAACATATGATTTAGTTCAGAGCCCAAATATGTCATGGAAAAATGTGCAACACCTCTGGTTACTGTTTCCAGCATTTTCCAGAAATGATGAACATTTTTGAAAGCCATTTGGATTCACTGAAAATATTTTAGTTAAACCTAGTCAATTCCTTTAATGCTAGGGTTTAGGCAATCCCCATTTCAAGTTTTAAAAGAATTTAAAAATGATGAAACAGACAAGTGCTAGCCTAGTGCAGGTAAGGCTAGGGATGTGAAAACTCACCCCCACTAAACAAGAATCTCGTCCCGAGATTCAAGCGTAGGGTAAGATGGAAGGGGGAACGCAAACTAACATAATCTTCACGATCCACGTTGCACTTCATAAGAACGTTAATTCGATCACCATCATTGTCTTGATGCCTTGCTCTGAGAACTCCAACTAACATGACAACGAGAGGGAAAGAAAGACTCTAGAAGGATCGATCTTATCGAAGGTCGAACAGCTTAGGATCAAGTCACGGAATGAGACATAGCAACATCTCTTAAGCTGAGACACGAAGCACACATCTAGAGGGCTGGAGTGGATAAGATGACGAGGGTTCACTAGGTAGACAACAACCTCACACTTAAGAAGGTGTTGAACAGTTGTCAACATAGCGAGGAGTTAAGTATCCATCACACCATATCGAGACACCTCAGGGAAGGTGACTCGTAGGATCAATACCTTAAGTGGCTAAAAGAATTACCTTTGATATAGAGATCACTGAGAGACTCTATACCAGCCTAGGGCAATCTCAAGCGATCACTTGGAGGAGTTCGGTAGAATGGCATACTCGGACTAGTATGGATGATGTAGATTACCTTGTTGAAGACAACGCAATGAGTGATTTTGCTTATCATCGGGATGGATGGAGCCCATGGTAGATGATCCTGATCAGTAATTACTGAGAAGGGTAGTCCATGGTAGGGTGGCACAAAGGCGGTACAAGCTGGGAACAAAATACAAATGCTGGGAATGATTCTAGTACCTGGGGAGAAACTCAACAGTAGAGAATGATTCAACTGTTGGAATGGTTATAGCATAACCGAGGAAGCTGGGAGCAATCCCAGTTAGTGCCGATGATAACACCTAGTGTTTGTGCGTGCTTTCAAGAGCTTGAGCATTTCCATATTCATCAAGGTTTTACCAATATCCGTGACAAGGATCCTGGCAACACAACATACTACCATGATGATTAATGGTGGAAGATGCAGATGCAAAGGAAGATAACACCTTCTTAGATTTCACCTTAGTGGGGACAAGGGAACAAAATCTGGACGATCGACCGAGAGACATTTAGCACTCCGCTTCTAATGTTCTCCTTGATGTGCTAGCATAATACATTCATAGATATGGTTTGGTATCTAGAACATCAAGTAAAAGGTCGGACTTCAGGAGCACAGAAATCCATAAGGAACAACTAGGGAGTAAATCCTACGAAATCCTTACGGGGAGGTGGCCAACTTCCTCAAACAAGATACTACAATAATGGGTCTTCCGGCTGGGTGTGTTGGCCATGACATCCATTTTACCGTGTTACAGAGAGACCAATATTATAGTTCTTGGGAAACATTCCAACCATCATATCTGCCTAAGATTCAGATCTGGTTGGTGCAAGAATATTCCAGATTCATCAAGTCTAGAAGGAAAAGTAAAAGTTTGCAACACAAATCAATGAGATGACGTTGCGAGATTCTCGGGAAATGAACTACAATAGGAAGCTCCAAAACATGAGCTGGTTCTGCTACATACATGTGAACACGCTGTCCCAGACAAACATGACCATGTAGTAGTCTTATAATAAAACACTACCGAGTTTAGGTGGGGAACCATCATCGAGGATATCGAAGTCCTTGCGTAAGTCTAGCTCTTAAGAAGAAACTTATTCTCCTTGAACAAATCAATCAGTGGCTTGGTGTGCTAGGGACACATATAGCGTGAAGGTTGCAAGCCTCCAAACCACAGAGTACTTTGCACGTATGCATGACCGATTTGGGATGATTCCAAAGGAAGCAACATTGACTTTCTCGAATTCACGGCGGCAACTTGCATCAAATGCACATGAACTAGAGGAGGTCACCTCTTGCATCCTAACATATGCTTCATGAGCTAGCATGAGGAGATGCTTTCAAAAGTTTCCAACACTAGCTTAATGTTCAACAAAATCATGGAGAAGATAAAAATGTTGCTGATGGGCTCAACAACAATTCATACAGGTTTCCATGAAGACGGAATTCCATAATTATGTGAACAAGTGATAGCACTGGTCAGACCCGAAAGATAAAATGGTGTATGCTCGAGGAAACATCCACGAGTAAGACAACATTACGAATATCGTTGGTTCTGATTTGATTTGATGATAGCCCATACTCAAATCAAAGTTTTGGCAAGACAATAGATCCAATAATTGACCACGAGGTTCAATCAAGGAAGATATCATCTTTATTCAACACACACGCACAAAGATATCCCTTAGAATGAGCTAAATCAGACAAGCTTTCATCTTTCAACTCTCCAAGTTGTTGTTTAGCTTAGCCAACTAGCTCGGGGTATCCGACATAGAATCTTGGAGAGAGGGTGGTTTACAAGAACACCAACATGTTCACGAACTTAACATAGCGGTCAGGTGACAACCTGGTGATACTTCCGAAAAGATATTCGGAAAATCACAAACCACTGACATGTTACTAAGCGCGAGAACAAACTTGCTTTTCAGGGCAAGACAAGATGACCAAAAGAGCAAGGGATTGACACAATCCTAACTCATTGATCGGAGAGTGCACCGGAAATAAGGACTAGGTAGCACGATCAACCTTAGGGTGATGATTCAATAATCAAAACGCTAAGAATGAGGTTATTGTCCATTTAACTACCAAGCAACGGAGTTGCTAGGAGTATAGATTTCACACATCACGATTCACTTGTCGGCGTTCCGGTTACAATAACACGAGAACCGAGGAATGAATATCGATGGCGAGAAGTATCACTGTGTCAAGAGTTCATAGGATGGTGTGAAATTCCCATGATAATCTTAATATAAAGATGGTAATACTCCAAGGTAGAACAGAACAAAAGCTGGATTAGTATTTGATCTGCGGAACACAACTTCTTTGACCCAATCCTGGATATGAATGAGGTACTGGAGTTTGTTTCTCCTAGTCATTCTGGAGTAAAATGGCTTGACGGACCACAAGAGTAATAGGCATTGATAAACAAATGCACGTATACTCTTGACTATCAATTCGTAGACGAGGGCCAGAAAACAAATAAAAAGGGACAACTCAAAAGAACATATGATTTTCTGAATTGTGGATGCATAGATTAGTATGTCGAACGAGGTTCAACAGGTTCCTTCCGGATAACCCATGCAGAAAGGTAGAACTGGCAGAGTAACAACATATAATCGAGAACTCGCCAAGAGCACTCTGGTTGTGATCTTTTGGTTCAGCGAGGAACTTCTGCCATAAGTAGTTCATGGTATTTGGAAGAAATAAATACCACGGATCTCAAGGAATAACACAAAGGTTACTAATAACCTAAGGGAACTATCAACACTAACAACATGAAGTAAGTAGGGTGAGTCTTGGGTTCAAGAACCTAGGGATAGAATGCCTACTACTAAGTGGCATCACAAGATGCTTTCGAGAATAATGGCCAGAATCATCACATTGGGAACACAAAACATGGCTAGGTTACTAGGTGATACTCTAGACACCTAGGGTCATAATAATAGCTCCAACACAAATGCCGAGGCAATGAAGTACCTCAACACACTAGTTAGTGTGCTTGATCTGGCACAAAGGAACTTCAGAACGGTAAGAAGGAATTTGCAAATGCATTAGACTGTTTAGAAACCTGGAATGACTCGGACAGCATAACGGTTGTAAATGCTTGAAAAGATTTTGTGACAACCTACAAAATGGTGGCATAGCCACTCGATCATCACAGTATAAAGATTCTGATGCCAGCTATGAATACACAGAAGTAGCAGGAACTGAACTGAGGCTTAAATCCAACAATCTTATGAGTCTAGTGATTAGTAACACGTGATCCTGATATAAAGAAGAGAAACCCTAGTTCCTTAACCCCGTAGGAAAGATAAGATGACTCAGATCAGAAGGGCATGAGGTAAAGGAGTAAAAAGAGCCTTACGTTCCATCCCACAATCAATTCCCCTACATATAACTAAAGATTTTCTAGACTCAACTTCGACCAGTTTGGCTTGGTAATCCTACAAGCAGTTAGGGTATGATACCAAAGCTTTCAGGACCCCGACTCAATACCACACTGATCTAGCATGTAACACCTCATTTCACTTTGTGGCCTCGCGCCTGGTATTCCCACGGGTGTCGCCTTACCAGGCCCAGGACCATTTGCGCCTTTTGGCACACGTATATGATAGTGTCGCTAGCATCCATATGACAAAGAGCCCGGGCTGACATGGCTAGCCGTGAACCCAAAGTGACACTAACTTACAGGGACATGCATACATGACCCAGCAACGAACGTGTCGGTCATCAACGAGTGAATCCAGGCTGTAGCAACTGGGCTAGCGGGACTCCGGTAGACACCGCGTGACATTTCCCCGAAGGGATAGACACAGGAATGAAGAAGGACACATCCCGGCCAACCTAAGTGTTCCGGAGCAGTAGCAAGCTACCAAGGCTTAGTGGAAGCACTAGGAGACATTTCCCGGTAAGAGAGGCTACCAAGGATAAACAACTAGATAGTCAGATCCCACACATACCAAGCATTTCAATAACATACACACAATATGCTTGATATGTGCAAATATAACATGGCATCACAACATGACTCTACAACTCAAGTATTTATTCAATAGGCTCCGAGGAGCGAGATATTACAAACATGGGTCTCATGACCCAACATTCAGAGCATACAAGTCAAAGCACAAGCGGAAGCTTAACATGTATGAGGACAGACATCTACAAATGAAAAAGGCTGATAAGCCTGACTATCTACCAGATCCTGCCGAGGGCACAAGATCGTAGCTGAGGTAACAAGCTAAACATCGAAATCCACGCGGAAGTACTAGTGAGACGTAAGTCTCTCTGCAAAAACATAAAATAGGAAACGTGAGTACAAATGTACCTAGCAAGACTTACATCAGAACTATATACATATGCATCATTATCAACAAAGGGATGCTGGGGTTTAACTGCAGCAAGCGAGCTTTGACTCGGTGGCTATCCTGAACTACGACTGCAAGTAACTCTTTTGAGGTGGCGCACACGAGTCCACATATTCACCATATCAATACACTACTGTGGATCCGCTCCCGTCTCCCTACGAGAACGCCATCCATAGCACTCACGCTTATATTGCGTATTTTAGAGTATCCACTTTCACTTGTCTAAGAACTGTATAGGCAACCCAGAGGTCATTTACCGCGGACACGGCTATTCGAATAGATGATGTTAACTCTGCAGGGGTGTACTTCTTCACAAATGCTCTCGCCACTTACCGCCATGTACACGTCATGTATCTCGGCAACCTTCAAGCGGAAGCCTGGCGAGGGTATCGGCCACGGCCTACCTGAACACTCAAGTCTCTAGTCCAGGTTTATCGCCTATTCAGGTTCCATCCGCAGGGAGTCCGACCGAAGGTTCCACATACGGCCCCGAACGATGTGAGCAGGGTTCCCGAGACACCAAACGGGCACCCGGTACACCGTGCCACGTGCCTACCGCATCACAGCCCACCCCTCGGGTCAGCGCTGCCCATGGCCTCCAGCATACTACAAATACCAGAAACTACTTGCAATTCCTGGACAGAGGACAAGGGTGATTAAGAAGTCGAGAGAGTCAATTAAGGATCCCATTGAGTGGTAGTAACTGTTCATGGATCACAAACACAGAACTCAGTTCCTGAGGACGGCTTCAATGAGACAACCCACCATGTACTCCTACATGGCCTCTCACCGCTACCTTTGCCAAATCGTGTTCACACACTTAGCTCACACACAGTAGGACATGTTCACCACTGTTCCAATTCATCCCCGATGAATCAAACCTGACACAACTCTAAGCATAGCAGGCATGACAAACAAGCATGAATGAGTAGGCACATCAGGGCTCAAACAACTCCTACTCAAGCTAGTGGGTTTCATCTATTTACTGTAGCAATGACAGGTCATGCAAGGGAAAAAGGGGTTCAACTACCGCAGCAAGTAAGAGATGAACCGTTGTTGTCCTAATGCAGTAAAAGAGAGCAGGAGCGAGAGAGTGGGATTGTATGGAATGAACAAGTGGGTTTTGCTTGCCTGTCACTTCTGAAGATAGTATATCTCTTCATGGTGTCATCGAACTCATCGTCGGAACGTCGTCTACTGAGAGAGGACAAATACAGGCAAACAAGGAAGAACACAATCAATGCAATGCACAATACGGTGCATGATCATGACATGTCAATATGCTGTGATTTGAGCTAATGCAACTAGCAACAGATTAAATGAAGTTGGTTTGAACCCTAGGTTCAAATTCAAACTCCATATGTGGAGGTTTAAATGCCATTAGTTGTTCTATCATGCATGAAAATGGTACAGATGGATAGATTGGATTTTTTGATCATTTTCATATATAATTTATCTCATTTGGAGTTACGGTTGAATTTATATGAATTTTAGAAGTTTTGGGCATTTTCTGGAATTTCCTGAATTAAATTAAGTCTAGAAAATGAGTTATTGCGACAGCACTGCGTCACTGTGACATCAGCAGGTCAACAGAACGGGTCCAGGTCAAACCTAATAGCAGGGACCCACACGTCAGTGTCTCAGGGCTGGTTTGGCTGGATGACAGGTGGGACCAGTCAACGCTGACTTGGCCAAGGTCAAACTGACACGTGGGGTCCGCAAGATTAACACAAATCTAAACAGGAAATAAAGCTGGAGTTAATAAGGGAGTGGGGTCCATGTGTTAGTGGCCTAGGGGGTTGGTTAGCAGGGTGATTAGCCTCTAATTAAATGTGCCCCATCATCACGCTGGAGATCTGCCGGCGGCGACCACGGGAACGACGGAGGCACGACGGAGTTGCTCGGGCTCGCACTACAGGCGGCGGTTTGCAGCGGGGTTTGGCTCTACGGAGAGCTGGCATTCGTGCGCATCTGCTTGGGCGGACGGGAGGGGCTGGGGTGGCCTGAGCTCACCAGAAGTGAGTCCGTGGCAGCGGCCGGAGCTTGGGCTGGCGCGGGGCGAGGCTGTGGCTTGCTAGAAAGCGAGAGAAGTAGCACCAGAGCATTGGGGAAGCTCCAGGAGCTCGTGCACATGCTTAGTTTGGTCCGGGGAGGACTGCAGCGGCGGCACGGCGGCAGTGGCGAACGGCGGTGCTCGGCCAAGGTGGGGAAGCTAGATAGGGGAGGAGAACGATGGAGATTCCTGTGGGGAAATGGAGAGTGTCTCACGGAGGGGCTAGCAGAGGAGACAGCGAGGTCGGGGAAGTGCTGGAGCCCGCGAATCGACTGCGAGGTCACCGGCAGCCGGAGGTTGAAGATGAGGCCAGGGATGACGTTGTAGGGCTTCCGTAGTCGCGTGCGTCGGTGTGTAGCTCCACGGCATCGTGGTGGAGCTCCTCGCCGCGCTGGTTGGGCGGGTGGTGGCCTATAGCCACGGCTACGGCGATGGCGTGCTCTCGGGGCTCACAGGGAAGAGAGGGGAAGAGGGAGCCAGGGGAGGGGGAGCGGGAGCGGTCCAGAGGGAGAGGGGAGAACGAGGGGAGGCTCTGGGTGTCTCCGTGGCGTCGCGAGGATGTCGGGGAGGCTGCCACCGCGAAGCAGGAGGTGGAGGCCTTTGTTTGTGCGCGTGCGACTTCACCTCTGCCTACTAGGAGAGGTTGAAGACAGCCGCTCTGCCACGGTGGGCTAGGCTGGTGCAGCTGGGCCGGCTAGAGGTAAGTGGCGCAGGTGGGTGTTCTCTCTCTCCTTCTCTATTAATTCTCATTTTCTATTATTCTGTAACTTGATGGCTTTATTAAAAAATACTTAGGCACACTCAAAAATCATGAAACTTGTTCAAGCCCACTGTTTGGAAAAATATCCAACAAAAACATTTAAGTTTATGATTATTTGAGCATTTAAAATATTTTATAGTATTTAAATGCCCAAATGAATAACATATGATTTAGTTCAGAGCCCAAATATGTCATGGAAAAATGTGCAACACCGCTGGTTAGTGTTTCCAGCATTTTCCAGAAATGATGAATATTTTTGAAAGCCATTTGGATTCACTAAAAATATTTTAGTTGAACCTAGTGAATTCCTTTAATGCTAGGGTTTAGAAAATCCCCATTTCAAGTTTTAAAAGAATTTGAACATGATGGAACAGACAAGTGCTAGCCTAGTGCAAGGTAAGCCTAGGGATGTGACATTGTGGGAGACGTTTGAGTAATTCATCAAACTTGGCGTCCAACTTGGTGTGAATTGACTTCTCAATGTTATCCATCTTTTCCATTGCCTTTCCAAAGTTGACCATCACGTCTTCCACTGGTTGACCCAACATTTGATGAAACTTATCATGAAGCTCCTTGTTCGTCATGTTCTCCCAGTCAATCTCGTCGGCTTGTGTTCCTGCCCTAGTTAGCAGCAATAAAAACAGACAAGAATATGATCCTACAGACTACTCGAAATGGTGGTGGTGGGGTGTCACAAATCCGTCAAGTGAATCTCAAATTCTTACTAGTTCTTACCCAATAGCAGGTGGTGATCGGCAACCGTTGTAGTCAAAACTCTCAAAGCTTGGATAGAGCGATTACTAGGGAGAGTCAAACGCACGACGTAGATGTATGTGGAGCTGGGAAGGCTTCTAATATGGTAGCAAAAAGGGTCAGCAATAATCAATTCAGAGATGCAAAGTTGAATAAACGCTCAATGACGGTATTGTGCTGGTCCTAGGCTAGATCGTGCTAGAGACGTGAGCCTAGAACACTAACAAAATCACGGCGCTGCACGGAAACAAGGGAAGAGCACACTCTGAATTTTTTTTTGCTTTTTTTTGCCGAAAAATCACTATAATGGAGAGTGTCTCAAAACTCTTCCCAAGTCAAGATAACAGGATAGACACAAAATTTTTGTGACCAATTTTTTTTCGACTGCCCGGACCCAAAAACTGGAAATGGCTCAAAAAAAACTTTCTATAATGGCGACTGTCTCAATACGCTTGGAAACATCTAAAAATAGGATAGCCAGAAAAAATTTGTCAAGTGCGTTTTTGAGAAAATTTGGGCCTAAACGGAGGGTTGTTTCCCAAACCTACTCCGGCAAGGAAACATGAATAGGAAAATAGATAGATCTCGAAAACAAACCTAATATGAATAGAACTCGGATCGGTGGTGCATATACGGTGGTATATGGTAGCGGTGATGGTATATGGTGTGGTGGTAGGATATGGCAGCCGTGGTGGTATATGGCAGTGGTGGTAGGATATGGCAACAGTGGTGGTATATGGCAGTAGTGGTAGGATGGTGCGGCGGCAGCATGACAAACTGTGACAAAACTCGAAACTCTAAAGGACTAGACCCTAAGACCAGCAACTTGACACGAGGATGCAACCTCAAATTCAACAAAGCAAAATACTGAGAAGACTATGCAAAGGCTCAGACTGGTTCGGATATGATGACCTAACCCTAATTTTTTTGTGGCTTTTTCGTGGACTGTAGGTATGAAGAACAGACTCGATCTAAACTACGAAAAACTGTAAAATCTCACCAAGCAACCTGGAAATCTAATACCACTTGATAGAGGCAAAGGTGTCCCGTCTTTCGATGAGATGGTGGCTATCATTTTGCTGGAAGTCGACTTTGACGATCCGACTACGAACGTGCGAGGACGTCGCGCCTTAGCAATCGCTAACCCAACTACGAGAGGTTATTGACCACGCCAGAGCATGATCAACCTGACCACGAAGGTCTATTTCCTGCAAGCAAACGAAGAACTAGCAAGAAACTAAGATTGCAATCTAGATACTGCGAATAACAGAGGAAAGCTTTATTAATGAAGGTGGGGTTCTGTGACGCCTTTGTCTGGTCGTTGAACAAAATCGAAGTACACGAAGTTGCAGCTATGGGGAACTTTTAATCCAAACAAAACCCAAAGTCTAAACGGTGCCCTAAGGGCTCTATATATGGAGGAAGAGGGGGGTGGATTTCGTGGCCCTTGGTGGAGGGGTCCGAAACCAACCCTATCTCTTGCTTCCCCACACACACGGACTCTAAAAATAGCCTATACTTATGTATTTCAAAATTACATGGGCCTGGCCCAATAAAAAGGTGACGCAGCAGCTAGAATAGCCTCTGGACGAAATTTATGAAGTGGCATCTTGTACATTTCGTCCAAGGCATCATGCACTCGTTATGGTGGCTTCAAAGCCTTGAAATCATCACTTGTAACTCTGTTCTTGTTCCCCTTGCGCATGCCATCAGCTCCATGCTTTTTCTTGCTCCAATGTTCAATCCATGCATACGGTGCAAACTTGTGGTGAGTAGGAAATGTCCATCGGGCATGACATGTGTGAGCACAATCAACAAATATGGAGGTGTTGGTGTACCAATGCTCGATGTCGTGGCATGAGTGAAGTTTCGAAGGTGCATCCAATAAGTGCGAGCGCTCCTCAATGTTAAGGTCCATACAGCCAATCTCCAATGTCGCTCCTCTGTTCGCGAGATGTATCATGTAGACAACAAGAAGGAAACAACAATGAAAATGTTGAAAATGTTGGTGTTGCACATCATGTATGCCTTCACATAGCCAATATGTCTCATGACGGTAATGCCTTGTGAATTCTTCAAAACAAAAGAACATGGAAAACACTCGGAAAAACAAATGAGGTTAGCGCAAGTGCAATACCTATCATTCGTGTGGTAAGATACCAAACAAGTGTATGCATCATGCTCATCATAAGAAAGGACAAGCGAGTATTGCATAGTATGGAGCCATATGATGCGAGAACAACCAAATGCAATAGGCTCAATCAAACAAGCATGCATAACAAGTAATATGTCAAAGTATCCAAGATCAATAAGCATAGTATGGTTGCACACAATACAAGTGGATATGAGAGAGGCAACTAATGGACACAAGAGACAATGATCAAGATATATCATGTGAGAGGCATGAGCATATATGTCATCAACCCAAGAAAGCAAGTAATAGTGGAACATGGGTGATGCAACATAGCAAGCAATCATAGCAAACAAGTCAAGCATGCTAGTAGTGCAAAGATGCAACATACTAGAGGGAATAATGATGAGGACATCAATACCATTGTTACACCCACAACCCCTGCTGCTATACATACTGGACCAATTACTAGAGCTCGCGCACGCCAAATAAATTACCAGGTACTTTCGTTTCTTGGAAATGATTCTAATGTTCATGAGAATATGATGCTGCCTAAATTGGATACATTTGTTTTGCTTACAAATGAAGGGCCTAGCGTTGAGAAGGATGAACATTGGAGCAAGAACAAGAATGGAGATGATGGCATGCGCAAGGGGAACAAGAACGGAGTTACAAGTGATGATTTCAGGATGGGGAAGCCACCATAATGAGTGCATGAAGCCTTGGACAAAATATACAAGATGCTACTTCATAATTTTTGTCCAGAGGGTATTCTAGGTGGCGTCACCTTATTATTGGGCTAGGCCCATGTAATTTCGAAATACTTGATTATTGGCTATTTTTAGAGTCTATATGTGTGGGGAAACAAGAGTTAGGGTTGGTTTCGGACCCCTCCCTCAAGGGCCACGAAATTCCCCCCTCTTCCTCCATATATACAGCCCTTAGGGCGTCGTTTAGACTTTGGGTTTTGTTTAGATTAAAGTTCGCCATAGCTGCAACTTCACCTACTTCGATTGTATTCAACGACCAGACAAAGGCGTCACAGAACACCACCTTGATCAATAAAGCTTTCATCTTATATTAGCAATATCCAGATTGCAATATCAGTTTCTTGCTTGTTCTTCGTTTGCTCGCAGGAAACAGACCCTCGTGGTCAGGTTGATCATGCTCCAATTTGGTCAATAACCTCTCGGAGTTGGTTTAGCGATTGCTAAGGTGCGACGTCCTTGCACGTTCGTAGTCGGATCATTAAAGTAGACTTCCACCAAAGCGATATCCATCATCTCATCGAAAGATGGAACACCTTTCCCTCTATTAAGTGGTATCAGATTTCCAGGTTGCTCGATGAGATTTTATAGTTTTTCGTAGTTTAGATCGAGTCTGTTCTTCATATCTACAGTCCACGAAAAAGCTACAAAAATTTTTAGGGTTAGTTCATCATATCTGAACCAATCTGGTTAGGGTTTTGCTTTGTTGAAATTGTGGTTGCATCGTCGTGTCTAGTTGCTGGTCTTAGCGTATAGTCCTTTAGAGTTTCGAGTTCTGTCACTGTTTGTCACACCGCCACCGCACCATCTTCATCCCTGTTGCCATATACCACCACCGCTGCCATATCCCACCAATGCTGCCTTATACCACCACCGCTGCCATATACCACCACCGCTGCCATATCCCACCAACGCTGCCTTATACCACCACCGCTGCCATATACCACCATCGCTGCCATATCCCACCAACGCTGCCATATACCACCGATCCATATCCATATACCACCATCGCTATCATATACCACCACCGCTGCCATATCCTACCACCAATCCGAGTTCTTTTCGTATTAGGTTTGTTTCGGAGATCCATCTAATTTCTGATTCATGTTTCCTTCCTTGAGTAGGTTTTGGAAAAAGAAAAAAAAGCAGAGCGAAAAAAATAAAATTCAGAGTGTGCTTTTCCCTTGTTTACGTGCAGCGCCGTGATTTGTTAGTGTTCTAGGCTCGCGTCTCTAGCACGGTCTGGCCTAGGACTAGCACAGTACCGTCGTTGAGCGTTTATTCAACTTTGCATCTCTGAATTGATTACTGCTGACCCTTTTTACTACCATATTATAAGCCTTCCCAGCTCCACATACATCTACGTCGTGCGTTTGACTCTCCTAGGTAATCGCTTTATCCAAGCTTTGAGAGTTTTGACTACAACAGTTGCCGATCACCTCCTGGTGCTGGGTAAGAACACGTAAGAATTTGAGATTTCCTTGACGGGTTTGTGATACACCACCACCACTTCTTAGTAGTCTATAGGATCATATCCTTGTGTGTTTCTATTTGCTGCTAACAATAGCAGGATCACAAGCTGATGAGACTGATTGGGAGAACCTGACGAACAAACAGCTACATCGTAAATTTCAGCAAATGATGAGTGGACAGGTGCAAGATGTGCTAAAAAGATTTGAAGAGGCCATGGAGAAGATATATGGAATTGAGAAGACGTTCGAAACAAAGCCTGATAACAAGTTTAATGAATTGCTCGAGCGTTTTCCACAACCATCACCGGCTGCACCTATCGCACCTCTGCAACGACAACAACAACGCCCCCTTCCGAATCAGTATGGACGAGCGAAGCGTGTTCCTCTTGAGGATGGCCAAACTTCTGGTGCTGATGTACCTGTTGTTGATGCTTCTTTGGCTCCTGCTACTGCTGCTGCTGGTACCCAGGAGGATGATGAGTATGCGGGCGATTATGAGGATGAGGTTTATCAAAATCAGAACTATGTGCAGCCAGCTGCACCACCACATGCAGGTCGACCTCAGGTATATAATCGCAATGGTAGGCCTACACCACCACCTCAGGTACGAGATAATGACCATATTCCTAAACTGAAATTGCATATTCCACCATTTGAGGGTAGATATGTTCCTGATATATATCTTACTTGGGAGTTAGAAACTGAACAACATTTTACATGTTTATAATATCCCGAGGAGAGACGGGTTGCTTCTGCTGTTTGTGCTTTCACTAGTTTTGCATGTGTATGGTGGTCTGAACATTGTAGATTATATCCTATTCCAGCTACTCGGACTGCTTTGAAAACTGCTATGCGTACTCATTGGGTTCCACCATATTATCAACGTGAATTGCTTAAAAAATTGCAGCGTTAAGGCAAGGAAAAAATTCTGTAGAAGAATATTACTAGGAATTACAAACTAGCATGATTAGATGTGGTATTGTTGAGGAGAATGAAGCTATGCTTGCACGTTTTATGGGTGGATTAAATAGAGAGATTCAGACCATTCTGGAGTATAAGGAGTATACTAATATCACTCGTTTATTCCATCTTGCTTGTAAAGCTGAACGTGAAGAGCAGGATCGACAAGCAATGGCGCGCACTAACTTTTCTGCAGGTCGACCTTCCTCATGGACACCTCGTGCATTTTCTACTTCCACTACACCAACACCTCCATCATGTGCCACCTCCAGCCGTGATACAAGAAAGCAGACACAACCACCACTGTCTGCCAAGAGAGCACCTGCCGGGCCTACACAGAGCTCTTCTTCTTCCATGGCATCAACAGGGCACACAAGTGATATTATTTGTCGTCGTTGTAAGGGAAGAGGTCATTATGCGCGAGAATGCAAATCTCAGCGTGTGATGATTGCTACTGAGGATGGTGGGTATGAGTCTGCTAGTGATTATGATGAGGAGACTTTGGCCCTTATTACATGTGAAGAACATGGTGGATATGATTCTGATGATGAGACGCAATACATGGCTCTTGAAGACGCTGAGAGGTATGATGTTTTGTTGCTCAACATGTTTTGAGTGTGCAGGTCACACAAGCTGAGCAAAATCAGAGGCATAATTTGTTCCATACAAAGGGAGTTGTGAAGGAACGTTCTATGCGCGTTATCATAGACGGAGGGAGCTGCAACAACTTGGCTAGCATGGAGATGGTGGAGAAACTATCTCTCACCACAAGACCACATCCACATCCTTACTACATCCAATGGTTCAACAACAGCGGCAAGGTTAAGGTAACATGTACTATTCATGTGCAATTTAGTATCTCTACATATGTTGATTATGTTGATTGTGATGTGGTACCTATGCAAGCATGTTCCTTATTAGTTGGTCGACCATGGCAATTTGATAAAAATTCTGTCCACCATGGTAGAAACAATCAGTATACTCTTGTTCATAAGGATAAAAATATTACTTTGCTTCCTATGACTCCTGATTCCATATTGAAAGATGATATTAATAGAGGTAATAAAGCAAAACAGGAGAAAAATAAGAGTGAAAATGAGATTGTGGCAAAAGAATTTGAGCATCAAATGAAGCCTAATAATAAACCATCTACTATTACTTCTAAAATTAAATTGAAAAGTGCATGTTTACTTGCCACTAAATCTGATATTGATGAGCTAGATTTTAGCAAATCTGTTTGCTATGCTTTTGTGTGCAAAGAGGCATTATTTTCATTCAAGGACGTGCCTTCCTCTTTGCCCCCTGCTGTCACTAACATTTTGCAGGAGTTCGCTGACGTCTTCCCACAAGACGTGCCACTGGGATTACCACCTATTCGAGGGATTGATCATCAAATTGACTTAATTCCTAGTGCATCGCTACCCAAGCATGCACCATACCGTACCAATCCAGAGGAAACGAAGGAGATTATGCGTCAAGTACAAGAGCTTCTCGACAAAGGTTATATACGCGAATCCCTTAGTACTTGTAATGTTCCTATTATTCTAGTGCCGAAAAAGGATGGTACATCGCGTATGTGTGTTGATTGTAGAGGCATTAATATTATTATTATTTTTTATCGTCATCCTATTCCTAGGCTAGATGATATGTTGATGAATTGAGTGGCTCTACAATATTCTCCAAAGTTGATTTGCGTAGTGGATACCATGAAATTCGTATGAAATTGGGGGATGAATGGAAAACAGCTTTTAAAACTAAGTTTGGATTATATGAGTGGCTAGTCATGCCTTTTGGGTTAACTAATGCACCTAGTACTTTCATGAGATTAATGAATGAAGTTTTACGTGCTTTCATTGGACGATTTGTGGTAGTTTACTTTGATGACATATTGATTAATAGCAGATCTTTGGAGGAACATTTGGAACATTTACGTGCTATTTTTATTGCTCTACGTGATGCACGTTTGCTTGGTAACCTTGGGAAGTGCACCTTTTGCACCGACCGAGTGTCTTTTTTGGCTATGTTGTTACTCCACAGGGAATTGAAGTTGATAAAGCCAAGATTGAAGCTATTTAGAGTTGGCCGTAGCCCAAAACGGTCACACAAGTGGGGAGTTTTCTTGGCCTTGCTGGATTCTATAGGTGTTTTGTGAGAGATTTCAGCACCATTGCTGCACCTCTTAGTGAGCTTACAAAGAAGGATGTGCCTTTTGTTTGGGGTACCGCACAGGAAGAAGCCTTCACGGTATTGAAAGATAAGTTGACACATGCTCCTTTACTCCAACTTCCTGATTTTAATAAGACTTTTGAGCTTGAATGTGATACTCGTGGAATTGGATTAGGAGGTGTGTTATTACAAGATGGCAAACCTGTTGCATACTTTTCTAAAAAATTGAGTGGGCCTAGTCTGAATTATTCTACTTATGATAAAGAATTATATGCTCTTGTTCAGACTTTAGAGACATGGCAACATTATTTATGGCCCAAAGAATTTGTTATACATTCTGATCATGAATCTTTGAAACATATTAAAAGTCAAGCCAAACTGAATCATAGACTTGCTAAATGGGTTGAATTCATTGAGACTTTCCCTTATGTTATTAAACAGAAGAAGGGTAAAGAAAATGTTATTGTTGATGCATTGTCTCGTTGCTATACTATGCTTTCACAACTCGACTTCAAAATATTTGGTTTGGAGACCATCAAAGATCAATATGTGCATGATGTTGATTTTAAAGATGTAATGCAGAATTGTAAAGAAGGAAGAACATGGAACAAGTTTGTTATTAATGATGGCTTTGTGTTCCGTGCTAACAAGCTATGAATTCCAGCTAGCTCTGTTCGTCTTTTCTTGTTGCAGGAAGCGCATGGAGGAGGATTAATGGGACACTTTGGCGTGAAGAAGACAGAGGACGTAATTGCTACACATTTCTTTTGGCCAAAGATGAGACGGGATGTTGAGCGTTTTGTTGCTCGCTGCACTACATGTCAAAAAGCTAAGTCACAACTCAATCCTCATCGTTTATATAAGCCTTTGCCTGTACATAGTGTTCCTTGGGAGGATATATCGGTGGACTTTGTTTTAGGTTTACCTCGAACAAAGAAGGGGAGGGATAGCATATTTGTTGTCATGGATAGATTTTCAAAAATGGCACATTTTATACCATGTCATAAAAGCGATGATGCTACTAATGTTGCTGATTTGTTCTTTCGTGAAATTATTCGCTTGCATGGTGTGCCAAATACAATTGTTTCAGATCGTGATACTAAATTTCTTAGCCACTTTTGGAGATGTTTATGGGCTAAGTTGGGGACTAAACTTCTTTTTAGTACTACATGTCATCCTCAAACTGATGGACAAACTGAAGTAGTCAATAGAACTTTGTCTACTATGCTTAGGGCTGTTTTGAAGAATAACAAGAAAATGTGGGAAGAATGCTTGCCTCATATTGAATTTGCTTACAATCGTTCATTGCATTCTACTACTAAGATGTGCCCTTTTGAAATTGTGTATGGTTTCCTACCTCATGCACCTATTGATTTGTTGCCTCTTCCATCTTCGGAGAAGGTTAATTTTGATGCTAAACAACATACTGAATTGAACTTAAAAATGCATGAGGTAACTAAGGAAAACATTGAGCGTGTGAATGCTAAATATAAACTTGCTGGAGAAAAGGGTAGAAAACATGTTGTGTTTGCACCTGGAGATCTTGTCTGGTTACATCTGCGTAAGGACAGATTTCCTAATTTGCGCAAATCAAAGCTAATGCCACGTGTTGATGGTCCTTTTAAGGTGTTAGAGAAAATAAATGATAATGCATATAAACTTGAGCTGCCTGCCGATTTTGGGGTTAGTCCCACTTTTAACATTGCAGATTTGAAGCCTTATTTGGGTGAGGAAGATGAGCTTCCGTCGAGGACGACTTCATTTCAAGAAGGGGAGGATGATGAGGACATCAATACCATTGTTACACCCACAACCCCTGCTGCTATACATACTGGACCAATTATTAGAGCTCGCGCATGCCAATTAAATTTCCAGGTACTTTCATTTCTTGGTAATGATTCTAATGTTCATGAGGTGTTGGTGTACTAGAATAGGGGTACCCTAGTACCCCGAACTTGTGCACGGGCAGTTGCAGCACCCCGCGGCAAAGGCTTGCCGGGCGAACGCCAAGATCCCCCAAGGTTCCCTTGGAGCCATCCAAGAACAAAGTATTTAAGCTAAGGAGACAAGACCCCGGCAAGAGGAGCTTGCCGGGAAGGCCAACCAAGGCGCTCCAAGGAACTTGCCGCGACGCGCCACACGCTCCGGCAAGGCAGCAAGGCCCCGGGAAGAGGAGCTTGCCGGGAAGGCTAAACAAGGTACCCCGGGGCCTGGTGAGCGACGAGCTTCTGGACCCGGCAAGATAACAACAGCGGCAAGGCGCTTGCCGCGGCAGGCGGCCACTCTGCGCCCACGCTCCAGCGCATCCACCAACGTGTCGCTCTGGGGGCCTCTCCGGGCGCGCGTGGCGAGAGGCTGTGCAGCCAGCCGTGCGCAGTGGCATGCGAAGCTGACAAGATCGCCATCGTGGCGGACGGTGGCGCCCCTAACGGTCCTTTTCTGCACTGTTCGGGCGACTCAGACGGGCATTTAATGCCCTTATCCCCTGCCGTCAGGGTTAGGTAGGGTGCACTGTACAAGCAACTGTACCAACTACCTCGCTTTTTACGTTTTTACCCTCCTCTGCGTTGCCACCTGTCGGTGACCCCTTTAGCGTATAAAAGTAGGCCCATGCGCAACGTAGAGGGGGTTGGGTTCGGAGCCTCAGACAATCGGCTTCGATTCATTCGTAGCACAGGAAACATCACACACTCTCGCTCGAGAGCAAGAACACCAGATAATACAACTAGACAAGCAGCAGTAGGAGTGTTATCTCTCCGGAGAGCTCCGAAGTTGGGTAAACTGCTCGTGTGCTTCGCTCGATCCGCTCTTCGTGCGATCTCCGCCCCCCGCCGAACCGAAAGGGGCTCGGTCCGCCGGCCCCATAGGTGTTCGTGGATCAGTTTCCCCGACATCTTTGGCGCGCCAGGTAGGGGGTGTCGAGATTGTGTGAACCAGATCCGGCGTTCACACGAGCTAGATCCTTATTCCCTTCATCAACATGCCACCGAAGAAGAAGACTTCGGCGGCAGCCGCTCCATCCACGTCACTTCCGCCACCGTTGGAGCAAACGAGTGGTGGGATGGACGCCGGCGAAAGAAAGGACGTCGACGAGGAAGCTCATGATGCCGCCAGGTCCAAGAACAAGGCTGCACAAACCTCGGCGACTGTACATATTCCACGCCACTCTCAGGAGGCGCAAGATCAACAGCGTCATGGCGCTAGCAGTGCCATACTCATGATAGCCCAAGACCAAGCTTGTGGATCTCGGGCCGCTCAAGACCAGCATGCACGCCAGCGTGCTGGCACGAGCGGGGCGCGGTCGCCTGGACGGGATACTGCTCCTTCTAACATAGTTAGAAGTTCGAGCACATCCCGCTCCTCGCGCCGTCCGCCACTGCCACCCACCACTCCAGCAGAAGCGTTGGCGCGAGCTCAACTTCTCCTAGATTACCCTCCAACATCGGACAAGATCGACGAATGGAGGGCCACCATCCAGAGTCTCATCAGCTACGCCAACGGCGACGCTCCACGGCGGCCGAGCGCGTCGCCGCCGCAACAGGACCGCCGGACGCGAGCCGGTGGCGACGAAATGGGTGGAGGTGCAACTACCATGCAATCACCGCCCCGAAGGCCAAGATCGCCGACTCGCCGGATCCACATCGACAGCGACTCCACTGCATCGTCAGATCCACGAGCTTGTCGCGATCAGCGCCAAGTTCTTCATGATCGACAACAAGAAGACGCTCGAACCCGCATCGAGCGCCGAAGAGAAGCGCGACGTCAATCCGACAAGCGCGCTGGGCCCTCTGTTGACATGCATGCGCCAGGGGAACCAGGCAATCTGCCGTATGCGGTAGGTTGTCCTGCGTTCACTTGTGAGTTGCGGCAAGTCCAGTGGCCCAGTACAAAGAACTTCAAGCCAGATGTACCGGAGAAGTACGACGGCAAGACGCATCCGTCAGAGTTCCCCAGCATCTACACCATTGCGGTACAAGCTGCCGGGGGACGAGATGACAAGATCCTTGCCAACTACTTCCCGCTGGTGCTCAAGCCCAATGTCAGATCCTGGCTCATGCACTTGCTGGACAACTCCATATCCTCTTGGGCTGATCTGTGCCATCAGTTTGTCGGCGCCTTTATAGGCGGACACAAGCCTCATGGCCAGGAGAGTGATCTTCACCTGCTCGCCAGAAGGAAGGAGAGCCCTTGCGCAAGTACATTCAGAGATTCAGTAGTGTGCAGCACAACATCCCAGACGTCCACCCTGCCGCGGTGATCAGCGCGTTCCATCAGAACGTGCGGAACCGCAGGATGCGGGAGGAAATGGCAATGTGCAAGATCAGGGACGTTAGTGAGTTATATGCACTGGCCGACAAGTGTGCGCGTGCTGAGGAAGGGAGGAGACTCCCCGGAGAAAATATAGGAGCGGGAGGATCTGACAGTGAAGATGTTGCCCCGACTAGGAAAAACCGGCGGCGGAACAACAGGAGGAGAAAAGGCAAAGAAGTGCTAGTTGTTGAGCAGTCCGGCAACGGTGGCGGCGCCAAGGAATCCAAAGCTGGCGACTCCGGTAAGGAGGTTGCCGCGGAGGCAGCAGTCGCCGACAAGCAGGACGGCACCAACAAGCAGTATTGCAAGATTCACCGCACCAAGGGCCATGATCTTCAGAACTGCAAGAGGGTCGAGCAGCTTGTTGAGCAACAGAAAGCTGAATACGAGCGGCGCGACAAGGAGAAGGCCCAAGAAGGAGCTGGTGGATCCGGCAAGAAACGTCCCGGCCGAGGAGGACGCCGCGGCAAGGCCAAGCAGCGGCAAGGAGACAGACCTCCTCGCGGCCGCGACAAGGATGAAGATGACGGCGACGATGAAGATATGGATGATGAGGAGACTGATGAGCAGGAGTTCCAGAAGCTACAGAGGTCCTGTGCGTTGACGGTGGTGCTTCTCTGCATGCCTCGCACCGCCAGCTCAAGCAGTGGATGCGGGAGGTTAATGCAGCAGAACCACCCGTCGAGTCACGCAGGCCTCTGAAATGGTCCAGCACGCCTATCATCTTTGATATTGAGGACCACCCGGATCGCATAACTGCGGTCGGGTGCTTGCCGATGTTGGTTTCACCAACAACCCGCAACCTCAAGGTCACTAAGATGCTAGTTGACGGTGGGGCCGGCTTGAACTTGATCTCCTCCGTGGTGCTCCAGAAGCTCCAGATCCCTGACAGCGAGCTCGAAGAGACCGACACATTTCAAGGAATCAACCCGGGAAGGAGCAAGCCAAAGGGAAAGATCACGTTGCCGGTAACATTTGGCAGTGAGCTGAACTTTAGGACTGAGAGGGTCACGTTTGACGTTGCCGACTTTCCATTACCTTACAATGGAATCCTTGGCCGTCCAGCACTCGCCAAGTTCATGGCAGCCTCTCACTATGCGTACAACGTACTGAAAATGCCAGGCCCAATAAGTGTCATCGATGTCCCTGGCGACAAGAAGGATGCTCTTATCTGTGCCGACAAGATCTACCAGGAAGCAGCAGCCGCAGCAGAACGAAGGACACTTGCCGCTGAAGCTCCCCTGGGGAAGAAGAAGACCAAGTCCGGCAAGAGCTCTGATGCCCACTCCGGCAAGCGCACCTCTTCGGAGTGCTGCGCTACCGTCGAGGACGCACCATCGAGCTCCACCGGCAAGTGCAAGAAGGCAATGGCAGCTCCACCTGAGACTAAGAAGGTGTCCGCCAAGGAGGATGGCACTGGTGGTACCTTCACCATCAGCGCCACTCTTGACCCCAAATAGGAAAGCGCGCTCGTTGCTTTCCTGCGGGCGAATGTCGACGTGTTTGCGTGGCAACCGTCTGATATCCCCGGTGTTCCCAGGAAAGTGATTGAGCACCACCTTGCCGTCTGTCCTCATGCGCGGCCCGTCAAGCAGAGAGTCAGGGAGCACGCAGTAGAGCGCCAAGAATTCATCGCAGAAGAAATCAAGAAGTTGGAAGCAGCATGCCTTGTCAGAGGAGTACTCCATCCCACGTGGTTGGCCAATCCTGTTGTTGTGCACAAAGCTAACGGGAAATGGAGACTTTGTATTGACTTCACTGATGTTAATAAAGCTTGTCCCAAAGACCCATTTCCCTTGCTTTGTATTGACCAGATTGTTGACTCCACAGCCAGATGTGATTTGCTTTCATTTCTTGATGCATACTCAGGATACCATCAGATCTTCATGGCAGAAGAAGATGAAGAGAAAACCGCATTTATCACCCCGTGTGGCACGTACTGCTTCGTACGGATGCCTTTCAGTTTGAAGAATGATGGTTCAACATTCGCAAGGGTAGTCCACCATGCTTTTGAGCCACAAATACACAGAAATGTGGAAGCTTACATGGATGACATAGTGGTCAAGAGCAAGAAAAAAGCGACCTTGATTCAAGATTTAGATGAGACATTTGCAAACCTGCGCAAGATCAACCTCAAGCTTAACCCCGAGAAGTGCGTGTTTGGAGTCCCTTCCGGCAAGCTTCTCGGATTCTTCGTGTCTCAGCGGGGAATTGAAGCCAATCCCGACAAGATCAAAGCCATCGAGCAGATCGAAGCACCAAAGCGCGTCAAGGATGTACGAAGGCTTGCCGGTTGCGTGGCTGCTCTCAGCAGGTTTATCTCTAGATCTGTTGAGCGCACCCTGCCATTTTTCAAAATTTTGAAAAAGGCAGGTCCAATGAAATGGACTCCGGAAGCGGTGGCTGCGCTGCAGGACTTGAAGAGATACCTGTCCTCCACTCCAACACTTGTCACACCTAAGGCGCAAGAGAAGTTGCTGCTGTATATAGCGGCAACCAATCAAGTGGTTAGTGCTGCGTTAGTGGCGGAGAGGGAGGCGTATGATGAGCCAGCAACCACGGCAGGCCCATCCAACGACAAGCAGGGGGCTTTGCCGACAAGCTCTGGTCCCGACAAACATGAGTTTGCGCAGGAGCATGATAAGATGCCAAGGAGAATGGTGCAGCGCCCAGTTTACTTTGTCAGTTCCCTTCTGCAGGGGGCTAGATCAAGGTACTCTAGTGTGCAGAAGTTGCTTTTCGGTCTCCTCATGGCCTCGAGAAAGCTGCGCCATTACTTCCAAGCACATGAGATCACAGTCGTCACTCGCTTTCCGCTGAAGAGGATACTGCAAAATCCAGAAGCAACGGGTAGGATTGTCGAGTGGGCGCTGGAACTGTCAAGCTTTGGCCTCAAGTTTGAGAGCACCTCAACTATCCAAAGCAGAGAATTGGCAGAGTTCATAGCAGAGTGGACGCCAACCCCAGATGAAGAAATTCCAGAAACGAGCATCCCCATCAAAGAGGCAAGCAAAGAGTGGCTGATGTACTTTGATGGTGCCTTCTCGCTGCAAGGCGCCGGTGCAGGCGTAATGCTTGTCGCACCCACCGGAGAGCACCTCAAGTACGTAGTCCAGATGCACTTTCCCAAAGAGCAAGCAACCAACAATACTGCAGAGTATGAAGGATTACTTGCCGGTCTTAGAATCGCAGCAGACCTTGGGATTAAGAAGCTCATTGTCAGGGGTGACTCACAGCTTGTCGTCCGACAAGTGAACAAGAACTACCAGAGTCCGTTGATGGAAGCATATGTTGATGAAGTAAGGAAGCTAGAAGAGCACTTTGACGGCCTACAAATGGAGCATATCCCAAGAGCTCAGAATGATATTGCTGATGGCCTGTCAAAGTGCGCCGCACTAAAGTTACCTGTGGAACCAGGGATCTTTGTGCTTAAGTTGACTCAACCATCCGTAACACCATCAACTGGACAAAGCAAAAAGAGGAAGTTGGTTTCTGGTGACTACTTTCCGGCAGAGCTCCCCGAAGCCGCTGCCAAGAAAGTCCCCAAGATCAACACCAAGGATGCTGAGGGGCAGTCTGCTCCGGCAAGCCTAATGGTTTGTTCCGTTGAAGCAGACGCTCCCGACAAGTTTTGCTCCGGCAAGCTTGCCGGGGAACATCAAGCTCCGGCAGGGCCACAAGTCCTTGCCGTAGAAGCAGATGTTCCCGCAGCAGCAGATGCGCCTTTAGTCCTTGTTGTCGAGCCACAAGCTCCAGCATGGGCACAACAGATTGTCCATTTTCTTCAGACAGGAGAACTTCCCGAAGAACAAGAAGAAGCGGAAAGAGTAGCCCGGCAGTCAAGTATGTACCAGTTTGTCGATAGCATACTGTACAGAAGAAGACTCAACGGTGTGAAATTGAAGTGTATTCACCGGGAAGATGGACAAAAGCTGTTGGCGGAGATACATGGAGGCATATGTGGCCACCACATTGGCGCAAGAGCACTTGCCGGCAAAGCTTTCTGGCAAGGTTTCTTTTGGCCGACAGCCCTCCAGGATGCAACTGCATAAGTAACCAAGTGTGAAGCGTGCCAGTTCCACTCCAAACATATACACCAGCCAGCTCAAGCTCTCCAGACGATCCCTTTATCCTGGCCATTTTCGGTCTGGGGGCTCGATATCCTCGGCCCCTTCCCCCGAGCTGTCGGGGGCTTTGAGTACTTGTACGTCGCAATCGACAAGTTCACAAAGTGGCCGGAAGTGCAGCCAGTGAGGAAGGTGACAGCACAGTCAGCAGTCAAGTTCTTCAGGTCGATTGTTTGCCGTTTTGGGATTCCCAACAGGATCATCACCGACAACGGCACGCAATTCATGAGCCGCACCTTCATGCCGTACGTCCAAGACCTTGGCGCCAAGGTCTGCTTCGCTTCTGTTTCTCATCCGAGAAGCAACGGTCAAGCAGAGAGGGCAAATGCTGAAATGTTGCGCGGGCTCAAGACCAGAACTTTCGACAGGCTGCACAGGTGCGGAAGGAACTGGATCGAGGAGCTGCCGGTGGTTCTTTGGTCGATCAGAACGACGCCAAATCGAGCCACTGGCCAGACACCTTTCGCTCTAGTCTATGGAGCAGAGGCAGTTCTCCCCACGGAACTCATATATGGATCGCCTCGAGTGCTCGCTTATGATGAGCTCGAGCAAGAACAGCTGCGGCAAGACGACGCGCTGCTCCTTGAGGAAGATCGTCTTCAGGCTGCTGTACGAGCTGCTCGATACCAGCAAGCTTTGCGCCGCTATCATATCCGCAAAGTTAAAGCCAGAAGCTTCGAGGAAGGCGACCTTGTTCTTCGGCGCGTTCAGTCCGCCAAGAATTTCCAACAAGTTGACGCCGAAGTGGGAAGGCCCTTATCGGGTGAGACAAGTCACAAGGCCTGGCGCTGTCCGCCTTGAGACCGAGGATGGCATTCCGGTGAGCAACTCCTGGAACATAGAACATCTTCGTAAGTTTTTCCCATAAGGCGCGGTTGCCGGAACCCGTTCCGGCAACCACCTTTTGTACAAGTCTTGCCGCTGTTGCATGTAATCCTTTGTACAAAGCCGGGCGCAGATCCCGTGCATAAGTAAAACCCCATGTGCTCCGCACAGCCTGTCCATTTCATGCGTTAGTTCCTTTCTTGCATGCAATTATCCGACACTTTGTGCAGCACCTACATCCGGTAAGCAGTAACGAGCCCAAGAGCTCCATGTTATTATTTTCTCTTCTTTCCTTTTCTTTTAAAAAGGAAAAGAAGGTTCTCCCGCACACAAGTTTGCCAGGGGGGGGGGGGAAGGAGAAGATTGTGGTATGGGCCAGGCGTCGTTCAAGCAAAGACTTGCCTTACCGAGAAGCAAATGACAGAAAAGCTAAGTTGCCAAAGTTTGAGCAATCACTTTTTAAATTTTTGAGTTATCTTCCTCGAACGACCCTGCTTTGTATAGAAAACCTGTGCGCAGAGGAACCAACTCGTGGCTAGTTGCGCCCTTACTTTGTTTCGAGTCCGCTCAACAGCTTAAGCGTGCTGCATCTAGTCGCGACAAGGTTTCTTGTCGGAAGCAGTGCCGCCAGCAGGCTGCTGAAGTCCCGCACTCGGCGCTCGCGGCTCGGGCGCCTGCGCCGACAAGTTCCCTAGAAGCGTAGGGTAAAAACATACAAGGGAAGGAATCTAGTAGAGGAAATAACATAGCAATTGATAGTCAGAAATAAAGTTATATTACAAAGATAACTTGTCGCAGCTCTAACAGACTGTTTTCATAACATGATTAGCAGCGACAAGGGAAAGGAAGAAATAGGCGGCCTAATCTACGCGCCCGCCCTCGACTCTCTTGATCTCGCTCACCTTGTCCACAATGGGTGCGACAAGGGCCTTGAGTGCGTCCAGATCGGCGTCAGGCGGCAAGGACCTGAGGACGTTGGTGAAGCTGAGGCCTGGGTTGCGGAAGGCCACCTTCATCAGCACCTTCTGGAGAACCCCAGCGCAGATTTTGCGCGACTCGTCGGCCAGCTGCTTCGGGATCCTCTCCCGGAGCCGCTGGAGTGCCGTCGCCACGCCCTTGAAGAATAGGCTGAGCTTGGCGCTGGGTTGAAGGCTCTCGTCGGAAGGATACCCAAAGTCCTCCATCCCCAGCTGCGCCAGCTCCTCGTTGATGACTGCGGCAGTGTTCACCAGACCTTCTGTCCAGTGCTCCACTGTGTCTCTGAACGAGTTCTGGGTAACTGCAATGCTCTCCAGCAGCGCCGCGTCAGCCTTGACCTTCTCCGCCAAGGTCTTCTCCCGCTCCTTGGCGGCCTCCAGCGTCTGCGTCAGCGTGGCCAGCTTCAGCTCCAGGTCTGCTTTGGAATCCTTGGCGGCGCTGAGCTCCTTGCCCATTTCAGCGAGAAGGCCTTGCAGCTCACCGTGGGCGGCAGCATCCTTCTCGCGCTCACGCTTGAGCGCAGCAAGCTCCTCGCCGCTCTTCCCAATGTCGGCCTCCAGCCGCGCCACCTTCTCCTCTAGCTCTTTCTTGGCGGCCTCTGCAGTTGCTGCGGCGTCCTTTGCCTCCTTGAGCGCCCCGCCAAGTGCTCGCTCGCGCTCGGCAAGCTCTTCCGCGTAGCTGTCGAGATGGGCCTTCCACTTCACTAGTTCACCTTCCCGCGTGGACTGCCTCTCGGCAGCCAGCCTTTGATTCTCTTCAGCCTCGGCCTTCTCGAGAATAAAGGCCGTGCGCTCCTCGTCTACTCGCTCCCGCTCCTGCGCCAGGGACCGGAGAGCTTCTTGATTTTGTCCCCTGAGCTCCTCCGCGCGCTTCTCCATGTCAACTCCCGCCTTCGCGACAAGCGCTTCCCGGGAAGCCAGCTTGGCTTGCCGGGTGCGGTAGAGTGACAGCAGCTTCCGCAGCAGCTGCTCCTCCTCAGCCTCGCTGCTGCTGCTGCCGGGCGCGTCAACCAATGACAGTCCACCAGAGGCGAGCACCTCCCCGTCAAAAGTCTCCCCCTCGACCGGCGCCCTGGAGCTCGACGCCCAGGGTAGCTTGATGAAGATGTTGTCACCGGCCTGCAAGTAGGCGCCGGGCTGGGGCTCCTCGGAGCCCGGCTCCGCGGAAGCGGCAGAGGGTTCGGCGGTCGGTGCAGCGCCCGGCGCTCCTGCGGCCTCAGGGTCGTCAGTGCGATCGCCCGACGCCTCGCTGGCTTCCGCAGCAGCAGCCCCGGCGGCCTCCTCGCCGGCGGTCTCATCAGCACCGGCACCTTCCTCGCGGCGCCCTCTGTCTCCATTGGCTCAGCCGAAGATGGGTCTGAAGAACGAAGAAGGGAGGAAAATCAATCAAAAATTCAAGAAAGGAAAAACAGAAGAAGCAGAACCCAAGGGAAACTTTCTGGGCAAGTGGATTACCTGCGCCAAGATCTTCAGTTGCGGCCTCGATCGCCGCAGGATCAGCAGTGCCGTCCCTTGCCGGAGAGTCCCCCCTTGCCGGAGAATGCTCCCTTGCCGGGGACTCCTCCCTTGGCGGCGCAGTTGAAGCAGGTGGCACTTCGGGGCCAGCCTCCGGGTGCTCCTGATGAGGCTGCTCTGCTCCTGCACAAGTCAACAAGCAAGATATCAACAAAGGAAAAAGCACTCAAGCGCGCCCGGCAGCAGAAGGCTAAACTATGAACTTACGCTGGGGGCTGCGCTGGGGGCTGCTCCGAGGGGTGATTGCCGGGTCCGTCAAGGTGGTCTCGGGCCCACCCCCTGCCGACACGATGGGGTCATCCTCGATGACGATCACCGCAGCCTTGGCCCTCTTCGCTGCTCTCTGGGCCAGTGTTCTGAAAAGAAAGGAGTCTAGATTGGAGAAAGTCAGATACAAGATATAAACAGCAAGATTGAAGGATTATAAGAGCACCAAAGAAACTCACTCTTCTTCCTCCTCGTCGGAGCTGAGCGCGGAAAGATCGAAGTCCGGCCCTCCTCCGGTGCGGCGAGGTGGAGGAGTAGAATCCCTTGCCCGCTTGGCGGGGGCAGTGGCAGTGGCCCGGGAAGATCCCACTCCAGTTGCCGCTGCTGCGTGAGGCGCTCCCGCGGCAACAATTCTTGCCACGGTAGAGCACGTCGCGCGGCTCGGTGGCTGTGGAGCCGGCTGCCGCCCTGCTGCGTCCCCGGCCCTGCGAAGGCACCTCCTTGGCGGGGCCGGGGGCTTCGCCTGCGGCAAGCTCTCTGAAGGTTCAGCCTCCTCCTCGCCGGCCTCGCTCGACTCGGCTTCGGAACCGGCAGGCTCCTCCTCGCCCATGAACTCCGCACGTTCGGCAAGGTTTGCCGCCTCTGCAGCCTCCGCCTCCTCCACATTAAACCCAAACACACCCGCAGCAGCTGCGGCCGCAGCCTCTTCCGCCCTAGTAGCGATGAGCTGCAGCTCCTCGTCAGTGGTGTCACGGGTGAGGCTCTTCTGCTCGTTGGCACGAACCGGCACTTCCTCCAAGGTGTCGAAGAACGCTCGCACAACGTCATCCGCAGGCTCTTGCCAAGTTGGGACGATGCCGTGTGAATCGCACAACGGCATCATGGCGCGGATCCGGTCAAGCGAAGAGTTATTGCACAAAGGAACTACGCCCCTCGGCAGTGTGAATGGGTGCTGGAGGTCGCGTTTGAATAATTCCAAGAGCATTGCATCCAACTCCAAGACAGTGAAGTTGTAGTTGAGGCCCGGCCGCAGCCTCATGATGTCCGCCGAATTCTTGAATTCCCAGGCGGGCCTCCTCCTCTCCTGCAGGGGGGCAATGCGGCGGCGGAGGAAATCTGCCCCGACAGCACCTACGATGAGCCCGGCAAGCCTGAGGCGAAGAATCCTAGTGATGGCGATCTTCAGCCTCTCGTCTTCCGGGGCCACGTTGCTCCAGTCATTGCCGCGCACTATTGGAGTTTAGCGCACGGCGGTGAAGGGCTGCGGATCCTCCTCGACGATCCAACACCACTCTGCTCTCCACTCCTCCCACTTGCTGCGAAGCTCACCCTCCAAGTACGCCTCTTTCTTGCCGACTCTCGAGACCTAGGCAATCCCTCCGGCAAGCGGCTCTCCTCTCTCGACCCGAGGTATGAAGAAGTGGCGGAAAAGGGCAACACTAGGGTGGACTCCGACAAAGTTTTCGCACAAGTGTGTGAAAATTGCCATGGTCAGGACAACATTGGGGGTGAAATCAAGGAGGCGGAAGCCATATGTGTTCATAATATCACAGAAGAACTCCGAGAAGGGCGGGCAGAGCCCGCAATAGAAGAATAGAGGGAAGAACGGGTACCCATTTGGAGCCGACTCCGAGGCAGCGGCCGGGAGTACCCTCGTGCACGGATGCGCACGCATCTCCGTCGCCCAAAAGAGGTAGAAGTACTCCCTCAGCTCCTGCATGCCGAGTTGGGGGGTGAAGATCGCCCGCTCCTTCCGCAGCGCCGCGAGCCGCTGCGCCTCGGCCGACTTCACACCCTTTCCCTTGTCGGCTTTCGGGGCCATGGGGGAGGTGGTGGAGAAGGCCGACG
>NC_041393.1:326094458-326162602 GCF_002162155.2 Triticum dicoccoides | reverse complement strand
GAAGAAGGGGGGAGCGGCGGAGTTTGTGAAGAAGGAGTAGCAGCAACCAGCGAGGGGGAACGAACTGCTCCTGTTTCCTCTACTTATAAAGAGGGATGGGGCGGACGTTTCGGCCTTCCAAATAAACAACCACCCACGATCTCTCCCACGATCCCGCATTCAACGCGTGACGTTATGGGAGAGTGCGGTGGATACGGAACAAGATTTGGCATGGCCCAGCCCGCGTGTGCCCGTGCCCTGTCTTGGGCCTGGCCCAACAGCGCTCGGCACCGTGTCTGGCCCAGGCCCGGGGGCTCCTGTCGGTGTACTAGAATAGGGGTACCCTAGTACCCCGAACTTGTGCACGGGCAGTTGCAGCACCCCGCGGCAAAGGCTTGCCGGGCGAACGCCAAGATCCCCCAAGGTTCCCTTGGAGCCATCCAAGAACAAAGTATTTAAGCTAAGGAGACAAGACCCCCGCAAGAGGAGCTTGCCGGGAAGGCCAACCAAGGCGCTCCAAGGAACTTGCCGCGACGCGCCACGCGCTCCGCTAAGGCAGCAAGGCCCTGGCAAGAGGAGCTTGCCGGGAAGGCTAAACAAGGTACCCCGGAGCCCGGTGAGCGACGAGCTTCTGGACCCGGCAAGATAACAACAGCGGCAAGGCGCTTGCCGCGGCAGGTGGCCACTCTGCGCCCACGCTCCAGCGCATCCACCAACGTGTCGCTCTGGGGGCCTCTCCGGGCGCGCGTGGCGAGAGGCTGTGCAGCCAGCCGTGCGCAGTGGCATGCGAAGCTGACAAGATCGCCATCGTGGCGGACGGTGGTGCCCCTAACGGTCCTTTTCTGCACTGTTCGGGCGACTCAGACGGGCATTTAATGCCCTTGTCCCCTGCCGTCAGGGTTAGGTAGGGTGCACTGTACAAGCAACTGTACCAACTACCTCACTTTTTACGTTTTTACCCTCCTCTGCGTTGCCACCTGTCGGTGACCCCTTTAGCGTATAAAAGGAGGCCCATGCGCAACGTAGAGGGGGTTGGGTTCGGAGCCTCAGACAATCGGCTTCGATTCATTCGTAGCACAGGAAACATCACACACTCTCGCTCGAGAGCAAGAACACCAAATAATACAACTAGACAAGTAGCAGTAGGAGTGTTATCTCTCCGAAGAGCTCCGAAGCTGGGTAAACTGCTCGTGTGCTTCGCCTCGATCCGCTCTTCGTGCGATCTCCGCCCCCCGCTGAACCGAAAGGGGCTCGGTCCGCCGGCCCCATAGGTGTTCGTGGATCAGTTTCCCCGACATGAGGATATGATGTTGCCTAAATTGGATACATTTGTTTTGCTTACAAATGAAGGGCCTAGCTTTGAGAAGGATGAACATTGGAGCAAGAACAAGCATGGAGATGATGGCATGCACAAGGGGAATAGGAACGGGAGTTACAAGTGAGGATTTCAGGACGGGGAAGCCACCATAATGAGTGCATGAAGCCTTGGACGAAATATACAAGATGCTACTTCATAATTTTCGTCCAGAGGCTATTCTAGGTGTTGCGTCACCTTATTGTTGGGCCAGGCCATGTAATTTCGAAATACTTGATTATAGGCTATTTTTAGAGTCCGTATGTGTGGGGAAACAAGAGTTACGGTTGGTTTCGGACCCCTCCCTCAAGAGCCACAAAATGCCACCTTCTCCATATATACAGCCCTTAGGGCGTCGTTTAGACTTAGGGTTTTGTTTAGATAAAGTTCGCCATAGTTGCAACTTCGCGTACTTCGTTTGTGTTCAACGACCAGAGAAAGGCGTCACAGAACCCCACCTTGATCAATAAAGCTTTCATCTTATATTCGCAATATCCAGATTGCAATCTCAGTTTCTTGCTTGTTCTTCGTTTGCTTGCAGAAAACAGACCCTCGTGGTTAGGTTGATCGTGCTCCAGCATGGGTGCTCTGGCATGGTCAATAACCTCTAGGAGTTGGTTTAGCGATTGCTAAGGCGCGACGTCCTCGCATGTTCGTAGTCGGATCGTCAAATTCAACTTCCACCAAAGCGATATCCATCATCTCATCAAAAGACGGGACACCTTTGCCTCTATCAAATAATGGCAAGCATGTCATGTGTGCAAATAGTGGGCATGAATAATGCACATCACATATCACAAGCCTGAAAGCAAGATATGAGTAGAATGGCATGAATGTATTGGCGAGAGGCCATATGTAAATAGCAATGGGGCATCATGACTCTACCAACACAACAAGCATCAATAGCATGGGGCACAAATAAATCATGGTAATAGCTACAAGTATCTCCACCAAGCATGCAAATACACATAGAATTAGCATCATGGTGAATCATGGGTAGATGCAAGCAAGGGTCACAATTGCATGGCAAAATCATGTAAAGAGGTATAACATGCAAAGTAAACATGATAGTATGGGCATGAAGGAACAAGTGGTATATAGCCCATAGCCATGTGTGTAACATCCCATATTTTCAATTTGGAATGTTATACATTAGATCATCTTTGTATTTTCAAGTGGTATATAACCCATAGAATTTCTAGGATTTTTGCAGACCGTTTAGTATTTCTTTTAATTATTTTTCTGCGCGAAATTATTTTTTCAAAAAACAAACGCGAACCAACCTCGGTCCATATTCGGCCAGGACTCCCCTGGCCGGCCCCCTTTAAATAGCGCCCCCGAGCCCACCCCAGCCCACCCGCGCCCAAACCCTAGCCCCGCTGCCACCCCAGCCGCCGCCGTCGCCGCCGACCGCCGCCACCCGTCGGATGCCGCCCGCCATCGCCACTGACCGCCGCCGCCCTCGCCGGAGTCCGTCGCCGCCGGAGGTAGTCACCGGATCTGCCGCCGGTTTTCGCCGGTTAACCGCCCGGTTTTTTCTAAAAAAACTGCGGTTGTTTTTTTATTATTAGATCGGTTTTATTTTTTTCCGGTTTAGTTTATTTAATGGACATTCGTCCGTACGTTGTTCAGCCGCAGCCAGCGAACGTCCGTTCGTTAGCCTCTTCGTCCGTTTTTCTTTTTCTCAGATTTTCCGCGATTATTTCTGATCGCGATTTCTGATCTGATTTTTGTTCTAGTATAACTTTTCACTCGTTTATCGGAATCACGCGATTCAAGCACCTAGAGTTTCGTCTCGAAACCCTCTTTCCGTTTAACCAACTCAAATAAGTTTTTGCTACTGCAAAATTTGACTTAGGTCCAGATTAGTGAAACGAAGCCTGTTTCTTTCGTCGTTTGAGTTTTGTTGCTTCGTTTGATTTGATTCTTTTTGCAAACCAGAGTTCTTAAGTTGAACCTCCTGGTTAGATCTTTTATTTGAGTTTTACCTGTGCATTAGAAGAGTGCTTATTGTATGCTTGTTTTTTTGCAATAGGGTACCCGGAGTGTGCCGCTTGCTACTTCGAGTCTCTAGGTTTCATGGATCATCAGCAAGGCAAGTAACACTTTGATCATACCTCTTTACTACCCAATTTTATTGCATTAGATCAATCTTCAAATAATTACATGATTAGGATCTGATTAATAAGTGGGTATTGGGAAGTAGATGAGGTAGTACCGATTACCTGTTTATTTATCAAACCTTTGGGAGTTACTTCTACGCTTGCTTATATTGCTATGCTATGCTAGTAGACGTGGATTGGGTGAGTGTATCCATGACAGATGTGAGATTTTTATTTAATGGTTTACTTAAGGTGGAAACTTAAATTCACATCTGGGTAGATTGAGGCACCTGGGGAACCCAGTGTTGCCTGTATTTTTTGGAAATCCCAGGGTACCGTGTGATTCTCCTATGGACCGCCACCCAGGCTCAAAGGGATCATGAGATTATTCATGCTAGAAACTTCCGTGTGCAGCTGCAAGCTACTATGGGCTCTAGCATAGTTGAGTATGTTGTGTGACCTCTTTCAGTGGTAGACTAGCAGATGTAGGGGATGTAGGTTGGTACTGTCTACCCAGAGTAAAGAGTTAATGCTTCAGAAAGACTGTGTCTCGGTCATCCGTTTCTCAAACACCGTGTAGTGCGAGAAATCAAGCGGAGGAGATCAAGTCTTGCGGGGAAAAGTGTGCAGACCTCTGCAGAGTGTATAAACTAATCATGGTTACCCGTCTCCCTGGTTATGGACGTTTTGAGTATCTAGTACTTGGATTATCATGTGAATCTCATCATGTTACTTAATTTAATTTTGTTGGGTTAATGATGATGCTTTATTGGGATTGAGTTGGAGGAACCTTCTCAATGTTTAACAACCACCATGATAGCTAAATAAAATTTATTACTTTGTTGTAGGGAAAAATTGGCTTTATGCAAAACTGTAACCATAGAGCTTTCCACCAGCCATATATGCATGTAGTGATATCCTTATTTTGTTCATTACTCTCTATGTGTTACATTGCCAGCATATTCCATGTGCTGACCCGTTTTCGGGCTGCAACGTTCATGTTGCAGACTTTTCAAATCACGAGTAAGGTGCCTTAGGTCGTGATCTTATACTCAGTGATACCGTTGGAGTTGATGGACTCGCTTATCTTCCAAGCCATCCGTTGTTATCGTTACTAGATGGCCTTAAGCCATATTTATTGTAATAAGTTCTCTTTTGAGACATTCGATGTAATATGTGTGTGATTGCTACTCTGTTATAAATCCTTCAAGTACTGTGCGTGTCAGCATTACCGATTCAGGGATGACACTAATGCACAGAGATCAGACTGTTTGAGGTTTGGTCGCTACAAGATGGTATCAGAGCACACACTGACTATAGGACACGACCACTAAGCTAAAGCCCTAGATCACTTCTCTCTTCTCATTTCTGACTCCTCATCTTTTCTACTCTTTTAGGATGGCGGATGCAAGGAACAAGTTCATGTAACCGGATGAAGATACACCCTTTGGACGCCACTTGAAGGAAGTCACTAGATACCTAAACATCGGAGTACCAAGCTTCACCAGGACCTACATCGCCACTTTACCAGAAGAGGAGCGTTGGATGATTCAAGTTCAAGTTCCAGGAAGGACATTCATGCCCGTCACTGAGCCCATAGAGTTTTCCTTTGATGCACCAACCTGGAGTCTAGGAAAGAGCATGGCAGCCCACATCACCGTGGGACGCATTGGAGAAGTTTACCACAAGGATCTCAAGGATACTATCTACCAGATTTGTGAGCGCTGAGATGAGCAATGGGAGATGATCAGCACCAGGAAGGATAGATCAATAGTGGCTTTCATCCAGGAGTTAAACCAGCACATTCGTCGCCAAGAGAACCAGATGTGCGCAGGCATGATAGATCTGAAGAAGGCTATGACCAAGATCATGGAGCTGGAAGAAGAACTCAAGTCTACATGCGATGGATATGAGGAGGAAATGACGACACTCGTGAAGAATGATGATCTAAAGAAGAATCTAAAAGTATTTATGGGATTCCCCGCGACTGGAGGAGAAGACGATGATTGCACTTGCCCGGAGAACTACATCATCATCGACGACACCAACTCAGACCTAGACGATAGCGATGATGACTTTGTTGATGAAGCTAGAGCAGATGTCATGGAGTCTTCGACCGATCAATTTTTCTAGTCGACCACCATAACAGTAGTAGTATTTCCTCATGTATATAGTATAGTCCGAGCACTTTTGTAACGATAGTTAGACCGTTGTATGCCCTTGTTGAATTGATTGAAGTGATATTGATTGCATTTGTCTCATGTGCATATGGGTAGTCTTTTTTTCTATAAACCTCATTCTGTTCTATATTCTCATCTTTTCTAAACCCTCAGATGCCTCTGAGACGTGTCAATGGATTTGCTTTCCCACCGGAGCTCACCCAGTTGATCCAGCAGCAGAACGCATTAATGCAGATGTTAGTCCAGAATCAGAATCAGGGGAATAACAACAACAACAACCCACCACCACCACCTGTTGATCACTTAGCCTGTTTCTTGAGGCTGAATCCGCTGGTGTTCTCCAGTAGCACCGAGCCGATAGTTGCAGATGATTGGCTCTGCAAGATGGGAAGGGAGTTGACCACTGCAGGATGCACGGATGCGGAGAAGGTGCACTTTGCCGCACATCAGCTTGATGGACCCGCAGCATCATGGTGGGAGAATTTCACAGCCACTTATCCTATTGACACTGTCACGTGGGATCAGTTTCAACAGGCTTTCCGTACTGCCCATGTTTCAGCAGGAGCTATGGCCATGAAGAAGCGTGAGTTTTGCAATTTGCACCAAGGAGGACATAATGTTGGTCAGTATGTGGATGGCTTTAGTAAGCTAGCACGTTATGCCCCAGATGACGTTGCTACAAATGCAGCTAAGCAGGAGAAGTTTCTGGAATGACTAAATGATGAGCTGAGCATGCAGTTGATGGTAGCAACCTTCAACAACTACCAGGAGTTGGTAGATAGAGCTCTCATGATTGAAGGGAAGCAGCAGCAGATTGACAACCGTAAGAGGAAGTATGGACAAGGGAAGTGCAATTCTGGAGCTCAGCAGAAGCCTCATTTTACCCCGAACTCAGGAGGACATTTTCAGCACACCCATGGAGGAGGTAGTTCGCATAACCATAGTGGCCCCAAGAATGGTAACGAGAATGGAGGAAGCAACGGCCAGAACCGTACCAACCCCTCAACACCAGCCAAAAGGGATTTGAGCCACATCACCCGTTACAAATGCCAGAAGGCTGGACATTATGCCACTAAATGTCCTGAAGCGAAGAATGGAAATGGCAATGGAAGCTCTGGGAAGAAGCCTAACCCTTTCAGCGAAGGACAGGTGAACCACGTTAGCATGGAGGAGGTTGAAGCCCAGCCAGATGCAGTAATAGGTAAGTTTTTGGTTAAGTCATTTACTGCGATCATTCTTTTTGATACTAGTGCATCGCATTCATACATATCAAGGGGATTTGTGGATAAGTATAAACTGCCAACCCAAGCCCTTAGGTCACCCATGTTAGTAACCTCGCCAAGAGCAGAGTATATGGCTAGTCTATGGTGTGAAGGGTTACCATTAAGGATTGGTAACTACGTGTTTCCCTCAGACCTAATTGTATTGGAATCACAAGGACTGTATGTGATATTAGGCATGGATTGGTTATCGAAGTATGGAGGGAACATTGGATGCGCCAGTAAGTCGATTTTGCTTACCATGCCAGAAGGAAGAAGGATCAAGTATGTATCCCGGCATGTGCCGAAGAGGACTCAAGTAAATTCCTTATCAGGAGTTGTACAGGAGGAAGTACCAGTGGTGAATGATTTTCCTGAAGTATTTCCAGAGGAGTTGCCAGGCATGCCACCAGATAGAGATATTGAGTTTTTGATTGAGCTTTTGCCAGGCACAGGACCAATATCTAAGAGGCCGTACAGGATGCCCGCAAAAGATTTGGAGGAAATTAAGAAGCAGACTAAGGAGTTACTGGATAAAGACTACATTCGCCCAAGTTCTTCACCTTGGGGATCGCCAGTGCTTCTAGTGGAGAAGAAGGATGGATCATTGAGGATGGTTGTCGATTATCGAGGATTGAATGAAGTGACAATCAAGAACAAGTACCCTCTGCCGATGATCAATGATTTGTTTGACCAACTACAAGGAGCTAAGGTATTTTCCAAGATCGATCTGTGATTAGGATACCACCAGTTAAAGATTCGAGAGCAGGATATACCTAAGACGGCTTTTACCACAAGGTACAGGCTATATGAGTATACCATCATGTCATTTGGTTTGACTAACGCACCTGCCTATTTCATGAACATGATGAACAAGGTGTTTATGGAGTTTCTGGATAAGTTCGTCATGGTATTCATTGATGATATTTTGGTCTACTCAAAGAATGAAGAGGAGCATAAGGAGCATTTGCGTTTGGTACTTGGGAAGCTCAGAGAACATCAGTTATACGCCAAGTTCAGCAAATGTGAGTTTTGGTTGAAGGAAGTTGGATTCCTCGGACATTTTATATCCGGAGAAGGAATAGCAGCAGACCCCACCAAAGTTGTCATAGTGACAAATTGGGAAGCCCCAACAACAGTTGGAGAGATCCGTATTTTTCTTGGACTCGCAGGATACTACCGGAGGTTCATTAAGAATTTCTCAAAGATTGCAAAGCCCATGATAAAGTTGTTGAAGAAGGACACCAAGTTCAAATGGACTGAGGAATGTGAGGCTAGTTTCCAGGAGTTGAAGAAACGTTTGGTTACATCACCAGTGTTGATCCTACCAAATTAGTGCAAGGATTATGAAGTGTATTGCGATGCTTCTCATCGAGGACTTGGAGCAGTGCTTATGCAGGAAGGAAGAGTTGTTTCATATGCCTCAGGACAGCTTAAGCCTCATGAGTTGAATTATGCTACGCATGATTTGGAGTTAGCAGCCGTAGTGCATGCATTGAAGACATGGAGACATTTTCTCATCGGAAACCATTGTGAAGTGTACACGGATCACAAGAGTTTGAAGTACATTTTCACGCAAAAGGAGTTGAATCTCAGGCAAAGGAGATGGTTGGAGCTCATCAAGGATTATGATATGAGATTGCATTATCACCCCGGAAAGTCTAACGTAGTAGCTGATGTGTTGAGCCGCAAGAGCCATGTCAACACACTCATGACCGGAGAGTTAATGAAGGAGTTAGCCGAGGATCTTCGCGAGCTATGTTTGGAGATAGTTCTGAGAGGCTATGTAGCAGCATTGGAGATTCAGTCTACTTTCATGGATAAGATAAGAGAAGCTCAGAAGACTGACCAGGAGATTGCCGAGAAAAAGGAGAAGATGAGCAAAGGAAAAGCTAAAGGTTTTCGTGAGGATGAGCATGATACCTTATGGTTTGAGGACCGCATTTATGTGCCTAATGACCCGGAGATCAGGAAGTTGATTCTGCAAGAGGCCCATGATTCACTGTATTCGATTCACCCAGGAAATACCAAGATGTATTTGGATTTGAAGGACACTTTTTGGTGGACCGGAATGAAGAAGGATATTGCAGAGTATGTAGCAGTATGTGATGTATGTCAGAGAGTGAAGGCAGAGCATTAGAAGCCAGCAGGATTGCTATGGCCATTGTCGATACCCGAATGGAAGTGGGATAAGCTAGGCATGGATTTTATCACTGGATTGCCCAGGAATCGTTCAGGCTATGACTCGATATGGTTTGTAGTCGATCGTTTGACGAAGGTAGCTCATTTCATCCCAATGAAGACCACTTACACCAGTGCTAAGTTGGCAAAGATATACATGACTAGGATCGTTTGTCTGCATGGAGTTCCGAGGAGTATTGTATCGGATAGATGAACCCAGTTTACCTCAAAGTTCTGGAATCACTTACACGAAACTTTGGGTACCAGGCTAGAGTTCAGTACAGCCTTTCATCTGCAGACAGATGGACAGACCGAGAGAGTCAATCAGATTCTAGAGGACATGCTGAGAGCTTGTGCGCTAGATTATGGATCTAGTTGGGACGACAATTTTCCATATGCGGAGTTCTCTTACAACAACAGTTATCAATCCAGTTTGAAGATGACCCCTTTCGAAGCTTTGTACGGAAGGAGGTGCAGGAACCGTTGTTGTGGGATGAAGTTGGAGACCGTTAGTTGTTTGGACTAGATTTGATTAAGGAGTCTGAACAGAAGGTGAAGTTGATCCGCGATAGGCTCAAGGTAGCCCAGTCCAGGCAGAAGAGCTATGCAGATTCTATGCAACGAGACAGTTTATGAAGTCGGAGACAAAGTTTATCTTCGTGTATCTCCACTTCGAGGAGTTAAGCGCTTTGGAGTTAAGGGAAAGTTAGCGCCACGTTTTGTAGGACCATATAGAGTTCTGGAGGGTATGGGAGAAGTTGCTTATAAGTTGGAATTGCCCGAAGGATTGTCAGGAGTTCAAGATGTGTTCCACGTTTCCCAGTTGAAGAAGTGCCACGCAGAGATGGCTGATATACCGCTGAGAGATACAGTTCCCCTCGAAGTGATTCAGTTGGATAGTGATTTGACCTACGAGGAGAAACCAGTCAAGATTCTCGAATATGCCAGCCGAGTCACGCGCATCAAGGTTATCAAGTTTTTGCAAAGTTCAGTGGAGCGACCATACCGAAGACGAAGCCACCTGGGAGCGAGAAGAAGACCTACTGAAGGACCACCCTCACCTATTTTCTAGCCAAACCGAATCTCAAGGACGAGATTCATCTTAAAGGTGGTAGGTTTGTAACATCCCAAATTTTCAGTTTGGAATGTTATACATTAGATCATCTTTGCATATCATATTTTATTGCATTTTGGCCCTATCCTAGAAATTCTACGCAACTCAAGGACCCACGGAGAGAGTTGGGGATTTCGTTATTTTCATATTTGAGTTTTTTCAAAATTTGAAAATAGGATCATTTGATTTTAATCATTTTATGTTCAATTATTTCTATTATAAAAATATAGGGAATAAAATGACTTTCCCAAAATAAAGAAATATTGAGGATTTAATATTAAAATCAAATAAGATTTTATTTCGGAGTTTTATCGTTATTTTGTTTGAATTAGGAAAATGCGCGTTTTTCAAAATTGCATTTAGGCCCCAAATAAATGTTCACCTTGTCCGGCTCGATTTTAGAGGACGGGGAAAATTTATTTTGGGATTTTTGGAGTCCGTTTAGTATTTATTTTAATCGTTTTTCTACGCATTTTTTTTAAAACGCGAACCAACCTCGGGCCGTTTTCGGCCAGGACTCCCCTGGCCGGCCCCCTTTAAATAGCACCCCCGAGCCCACCCCAGCCCACCCGCGCTCAAACCCTAGCCTCGTCGCCATCCCAGCCGCCGCCGCCGCCGCCCGCCGTCGCCGCCGACCGCCGCCGTCCTCGCCGGAGTCCTCCGCCGCCGGAGGTAGTCGCCGGATCCGCCGCCGGTTTTCGCCGGTTAACCGCCCGATTTTTTAAAAAAACGCGGTTGTTTTTTATTATTAGATCGTTTTTATTTTTTCCGGTTTAGTTTATTTAGCGGACGTTCATCCGTATATTTGTTTTAACGAATGGTTTTCGTCGTTTAGCTGCAGACAGCGAACGTTCGTTCGTTAGCCTGTTCGTCCGTTTTTCTTTTTCTCGGATTTTTCCGTGATTATTTCTGATCGTGATTTCTGATCTGATTTTTGTTCTAGTATAACTTTTCGCTCGTTTATCAGAATCAGGCGATTCAACCGCCTAGAGTTTCGTCTCAAAACCCTCTTTCTGTTTAACCAACTCAAACAAGTTTTTGCTACTGTAAAATTTGACTTAGGCCAGATTAGTAAAACGAAGCGTGTTTCTTTCGCCATTTGAGTTTCGATGCTTCGTTTGATTTGATTCTTTTCGCAAACCGGAGTCCTTAAGTTGAACCTTCTGGTTAGATCTTTTATTTGAGTTTTACTTGTGCATTAGATGAGTTCTTATTGTATGCTTGTTTGTTTGTGATAGAGTCCCCGGAGTGCGCCGCTTGCTACTTCGAATCTCTAGGTTTCACGGATCATCAGCAAGGCAAGTAACACTTTGATCATACCTCTTTACTACCCAGTTTATGCATTAGATCAATCCTCAAACAATTGCATGATTAGGATCTGATTAATATGTGGGTATTGGGAAGTAGATGAGGTAGTACCTATTACCTGTTTATTTATCAAACCTTTGGGAGTTACTTCTACGCTTGCTTATATTGCTATGTTATGCTAGTAGACGTGGATTGGGTGAGTGTATCTATGACAGATGTGAGATTGTTATTTAATGGTTTACTTAAGGTGGCAACTTAAATCCACATCTGGGTGGATTGACGTACCTAGGGAACCTAGTGTTGCCTGTATTTTTTTGGAAATCCTGGGGTATCGTGTGATTCTCCTATGGACCGCCACCCAGGCTCAAAGGGTTCATGAGATTATTCATGCTAGAAACTTCCATGTGCAGCCGCAAGCTACTGTGGGCTCTAGCATAGTTGAGTATGTTGTGTGACTTCTTTAAGTGGTAGACTAGCAGATGTAGGGGATGTAGGTTGGTACTGTCTACCTAGAGTAAAGAGTTAATGCTTCTGATAGACTGTGTCTCGGTCATCCGTTTCTCAAACACGGTGTAGTGCGAGAAATCAAGCGGAGGAGATCGAGTTTTGCGGCCAAAAGTGCGCAAACCTCTGCAGAGTGTATAAACTAATCATGGTTACCCGTGTCCCCGGTTATGGACGTTTTGAGTATCTAGTACTTGGATTATCATGTGAATCTCATCATGTTACTTAATTTAATTTTGTTGGGTTAATGATGATGCTTAATCAGGATTGAGTTGGAGGAACCTTCTCAATGTTTAACAACCACCATGATAGTTAAATAAAATTTATTCCTTTGTTGTAGGAAAAGATTGGCTTTATGCAAAACTGTAACCATAGAGCTTTCCACAAGCCATATATGCATGTAGCGATAGGATTATTCTGTTCATTACTCTCTATGTGTTACATTGTCAGCATATTCCATGTGCTGACCCATTTTCGGGCTGCAATGTTCATGTTGCAGACTTTTCAGACGATGAGTAAGGTGCCTTAGGGCGTGATTTTATCAGTGATGCCGTTGGAGTTGATGGACTCGCTTATCTTCCAAGCCTTCCGTTTTTATCATTATTAGATGGCCTTAAGCCATATTTATTGTAATAAGTTCTCTTTTGAGACATTCGATGTAATAAGTGTGTGGTTGCTACTCTGTTATAAATCCTTCAAGTACTGTGCGTGTCAGCATTACCGATCTAGGGATGACACTGATGCACAGAGATCGGACTGTTTGAGGTTTGGTCGCTACGTTTGGAGAGGATCCCTACAAGGAACACAAAGAACGCACGGAAGGAAACGAGGGAAATCACGGGGGAACACAAGAGAAAACACTCAACCAACGCGAATATGATCACACATGTGCTAGATCCAAGGAACAAAAAGAGATACATGGTCCAAATCGAACAAAGGATGACACAAGTGGTGGTAGCTCATCTCCGAGAGGAGGTCTTGAATCCACGAGGGATCTTCCCTTAAAGGGGTCTTGAATCCATGGTGAATCTTCTCCGAAGAGGCCGCGGTCTCTCGCGAGGAGGAGATCCGTATGGATGAGCAAAGCTCTATGTCAAATGAGCAAAACCAATGCTAACCCTATCTAGGAGGAGGAGGGGGTCTATATATAGTCTAAGCCACGAAGGGGTAAGTGAGGGGAGAAGGGGTACACGGGCCTTGGCCCAAGTCATGCACGCAGGCGGGATCTGGATGATCTGGATGGTGGCCCGGATGATCCGGGTGTCGGGGGTCCGGATGATCCAGGCGACCATCCGGATGATCCGGCTTCATCGAGCAGGCTTCGGGTGCCTTCGGGCATATTACTCGGATCGTCCAGGTGGGGGTCCAGATCACCCGGGCTTGGTCCGGGTCGTTCGGCTGGGTATCCGAATGATCCGGGCAAGTCCTGTCTTGTCCGTTCTTCTTCTTCCTTCTCCTCTTCCATGCTTGGCCTTGGTCCTTTGATTCTCCATGGTCATCTTGGTTGTACCTGAGTATAGGCAAGGTCCATGCATGAGGTAGTAGCCATGTCTCACATGTGGAAAGTGACGGTTCGAAGAGGAGTGAATTCACCTTGTGTCCAATGGCGTATGTTCGAGGTCTCGTCATATGTCCTCTTGGGGCTTGGAGAGTAGTCGGAGTGTACATGGGGATGAACGTGGGATGCTCCGCATCACGGTAGTACCGCCCTTTCTGGACTGGGCAGGTCCTTCTTCTTTCGTCTTCGCTTCCACGCTTCCCTCGCGGATGGTGTAGGCGTTCCTTGGCACTTGCACTCCTCCTTGTCGTTCGTGAAGCTCCAACAATACCTATGCATGCACACAATTGGAGTGTCAAGTAGTATACCATCCTCGAAGGGGTCAAGTGAACACGTGTAAAGGAGAAGATTCACCTTTATGTATGAGAAGTAGAGGTTGCACGTGTCACTTGCCAAATGAACTCTTGACATGGTGAGTCCGTAGGATGCTCCGCATCATCCCCTCCCCCTTGGGAAAGATCCGACCTCGGATCGAAAACCAAATCACCATGGGAAAGAGATGGCATCGCCATGTCGGAGTGTTCAATCACCAAGTTCTCGTCATCTTGAAGCTCGAAATGGGCACTCTCCAATGTGGCACCAGCTTGTGATTCCTTCAAAAGGAGCAAATAGAACAAACACTTGGAAAAACAAATGAGGTTAGCGTTAGTGCAAAACAAAGCATTCAGGAGGTGATTCACCAAACAAGTGTTGTCATCAAGCATAGCATAGGGTGTGACAAAGGATTGTGACATGGCATGTAAGCATATCAATCGAGCACAAGCAAAAATATCATGGGAACAAGCATGTAAATGTGAGGTAGAGATGCAAATATGTATGACAATAGCATAAGCATCTACCTCGAGGTCATAGCAAGCATTCACAAATTGCTCAATGAAAGGTCTATGGTAGGCATAGGAAGGATTCACAACACCAGATAAAATGAAGTGTCTAAACACATGGGTGAAGTGCAAGACAATCCAAACATAACGTGCATAGGGTGTAGTGAATATAGTGTAGCACTCAACACAATATAAAGAGCAATTGTTCATCATGTGTGAGGCAATCAAGTCAAGCATGCGACAAGCAATGGGACATGGCATATGTGAAGAAGTGACATTGTTGCAATCAAACATATGATAGGAGCAAGTAATGCAAGAATTGTATGCAACACACAAGGCATATATATCATGATGCATGGGAATGTGAAAATGGCAAGTCAAAGCAAGATCTCTAGCAAGTGCGATATCAAGTGGTCCAAGATGGCCAATAAGTCTCACGGTGCAAGCAACATAAGTAGTATGATCCGCAATATCCATGCTCAAGAAAGATGTCACCTTGAAGGCATGTCCTTGTGCATTCTTCACAATGCCGAAGTGGTAGGAAATGTGGTGTAGAAGGGAGTCATGGTAGAATGTATGAGGCTCGCTCTCAAGAGCTCGAAAGGTCAACTCACATGAAGGGGAAGTCGACACGAAGTCCAAGTATCCTACACATGCACAAAACAAAGCAAAGAACGTATATGCATGGTAGATAAACACATCATCCATCATGATGGTTCTCTTCTCTTGCACATAATCATTAGAATCACAAGTGCATGAATAATAAGATGCAAAAATGGCTATATTCATGGAACTAGGTATATGGTGCAAAGAGGGAAGACAAGCATGCTTCACAACGAATATGTCAAAATCTCCAAATATATGTGAGAATGCTATGGGGGCAATCTCATGAGCAAGATTAAGAGCATTGTTGCACTCAATACATGGCAAGTCATCTAGAATAAGAGAGGCAACACATGGAGATATATGACAAGAAGCAATATCAATCATGTGCAAAGCATGTAGATGGTTGTCATCAACCGCATGAGATGAGCAAGTATGAATCATGGGTGATGCAACACGAGCAAGCATAGAGATCAAGTCATGCAAACTAGTGGAGCGAAGATGCAACACACTAGAGTAAATCATGGCAATCATGTCATGTGAGCAAATACTAGGCATAGACAATGCACATGACATATCGCAAGCACGAATACAAAGCAAGCTCATAGTATCATCATAGGGGTGGGTCACAAATGGAACGGGGCAACAACAAGCAATATCTCCACCAAGCTTGCAAATACACCTAAAAGTATGAGAGCCAATCATCATGTGTAAAGCAAAGCATGGGTCACAACTGCATGGCAAAGGCATAGGAATGGGCATATCATGCAAAGTGAACATGGCAAGATGGGCATATAATATGTAATGGACAACCACCCATAGCCAATTGAGGGCCATGTAGAAGAAATGCGCTAAGTCTTTGCGCGAAGAGAGCGGTGGGAAAGACAATCCATGGGATCCCAAGTCCTCATTGCTCTCTAAAGCTCGTTTTGTCAACTCGTGGGATTGCGAGGTTGACAAGTATTCATGGGTACCTACACAAAAGAGACACTAACCAAAGAAATTGTGTGCGTGGTAAATGTACACATCATCCATCATGATGTGTATGTGCACGTGTGAGTTGGCACAAGATAAGAATCACTCAAAGAAATTTGATGCATGGTATAAGAACATGTCATCCATCATGAAAGAATAGTTATTGTGTATGAAACGATGGGGATGCAAATTTAGCATAGAAGTATATGGCACAACAATAGCATGTTTATTCATGGGGAACATATGGTGCACATAATTATTGGGATCATGCAATGGATGGGATGGATAAAAATCTCCTAACATGTATGAGGAAACTATGGGGGTCTCCTCATGAGAAATAGCGGAAACATCATATGGAGAAAATGGACAACATCCAAAACAATGCATACCCGAAGCTAGGTGGTCATGGCATGGCCTATGAGATAAAAGATGCAAAGGGAGCATATCAATATCATCACAAGAAAAACAAATGCCAATAACCATGGGCTTGTCATCTATGCCATAAGTGCAAATTGGGTTAATTTGAAAGGCATATGCATAGTTGCTATGATGAGATTGCAAATATGACATATGGTGAATCTCATGCATAGCATACGGAAAGTCAAGCGGATTATCAAACATGATGTGACTTAAAGAATTGTCACAAGAAATCATATGTAACATGGCATCACTACTAATAGACTCCACATGAGAATAATCATACTCATCATAAATGGACAAATCATCACCATGGGGAAATAATACTAGCATGATGCATGGTACTAGGTGGATCAACATCATGCAAGCAATCAATGTCAAGAATGGTGGTCATCACCTTCACCTATGTTACCTTTCTCATTCCACTCAAGTGTTGTAGGTGAGGTGGGAAAGACCAAATGGTGGTCATCATCATCAACTTGATGGAACCATGTGGGGGGTGCATCATATTCCACCATGGCCATCATCTTGTCCAAAGGAAGGACAAAGTCGTCGAGATTCGGCGCATCATCATATATGGGACCTGTCACCAAATGAGAAGACACAATAGAGGTAGAGGTTAAGTCATTAGAAATCATAGTGGCCTCGCATGCCCTATCAACTATCACACTCTCTCTATGTGGTGGTTCACTCACTCCCTCAAAATAGGTGCACTCAAACTCACGTATGGTGGAGTCACTCATCTCACTCAGGTGGTGGGGGTTGTGGCTCTCCTCACATGGGAATTGGGGCAACTCATCATATATGGAGCTAGTGGTGAACTCACTCTCACTCTCAATATGGTGACACAAGTCACTCAAGTCATCATACGTCGCCGTGGTCGAGGTGAAATACTCAACCATCTCATCATCGTCGCCATGGATGAAGGCCGAAGATGGCACATCATCACTCTCCTTCATGATCGAAGGGAAAATACCATGCTCGATCATCTCGTCACCATCGCCGTGGATGAAGGCCGAAGATGGCACATCATCACTCTTGCCTCCTAAAATGGAAGCATCATCCTTGCTCGCCACCTTGTCGCATGCCTCCAAAGCTTGGTCCTTGCGGGTCTCCGTAGTCATACTCGTCGCCGCACCATCTTGAAAAAGAGTCAAGGTAGACTCGGCATCATCAATGCCACAAAGAGGGATGGCGGTGAAGTCAAACTTGGGAGCATCGTCTTGGAGCTCTTCGGGCTTGGACATCATGGTGGTACTAGCCTCATGCTTGTCGTAGAGCTTGGTCGCTGCGAAGTGTGCTTGGGGTGGAGAAGCCTTGGCCTTCATGAGTTCTTGTTCCGCCTTGAGAGCACCAACGTAGTAGTTGTCGAGGGACTTGTAGTTTTCGAGGAAGATAGTCTTGGAGATGTCGTTGTTCAATCCCATCATGAAGTGGAACTTCATCGAAATGGGGTCGTGCACGCCGGCTCGTCGCAAGGCGATCTTCATCTCCTTGAAGTACTTGTCGATGGACTTGGATCCTTGGATGGTGTTCTCCAATTAGCGTCGAAGTTGTTCCGTGTAGGTTGGAGGCACGAATTCTTGTTGCAAAGCTCTCTTCATCTTGGGCCAACTCATCTCGTAGCTCTCCGAAGGTGTGTGAATCCACCATGTTGAGGCGTAGTCGTGGAAGTTTCTTGTGGCGCACTTCACTTGATCTTGGGACGAACTTGATGTAGCTTGAGGTAGTCGTCCATCAAGCACTCCCACTCGAGATACACCTCGGGTTCTTGAGTCCCATAGAAAGGAATCGCGTGGTCGATGTCGAGGTCGTAGTAGCTCGGTGAAGTTGCGGACTTGAGCTTGGGGAGCTTCTCTTGAGCGTAGCCTTGAGGTTCTTGTTGGCGAACAAGCCGTATGTCCGTACGCGAAGATGCCTTGAAGTCGCTTGGCGAAGATGCCAAGGGAGATGGTGAAGTCTTTGAGCGGTTGTTGGTGTAGAGCTCTTGACCTTCACGTTCTTGTTGGTGATGGTGTCGATGCTGATGTGATCCTGCCGGAGATGGTAGCTCGAAAGCATGTGCTCTTGAGCGTCTTCTCGAAGATGAGGAAGATTGCTTGTAGGACTTGATGAGGGCTTTGATCTCCTCCATTTGAGCTTGCATCTTAGCGTCGGAGTTGTTGTTCGTGGCATCGAACTCGTCATTGTTGTTGTAGACCGAAGGTGAAATGCGTTGCCTATCCATCACAAGAGTCGAGTAGAGGTGAGTAGGAAATGAGATAAACAATACCAAGTTACCTTTTCCCAAAGTTGAGGATGTATCCCGTTTCCCTCAATGTGAATGAAAGAATAGTGGAATTGGTACCGGACTTGTTCACTCACACCTATCAAGTAAAGCTTATGGTAGAGCTCGGTGAGGATAGTGGCACAAAAATTTGATGCAAAATGTTAGCAAGAGTCAATAATGTTGAAAGAGATTCACAAATTTGCAAGCAAAACAAGTAGACCAATAGCAATGTGGCACACGAAAACACACACACGGATAGATAAATGGGGTTGTGCAACCAAGGAATGAGCACAAAATGTGGAATCCATGGAAAACACTCGTGTTGCACAACTCAAGAGAGACGCTAGCACGATTGCTCAATAGGCGGATACGACACTTGTGCAGAACCTATAAGATGCAAAATGGATAAACTCTCTATCCCAAGTATGCTATCTATGTATGGTTCCCGATGCTCTCCCAAGATGATCCAAGATGATCGGATATGACAATCTTATGTGCAATGTGGCATGATGCTATGTCACTTGCTTACAAGCTTCTTTGCTCTCTTTCTTTTGCTTAAAAGCTTTACTCTCTTTTTTTGTATGGCCACTTTTGCACAATGCACAAACCAATATAGCAATTGTGTATATGCGGGAACAAACTTGTGACACAAGATATGATACCAATATATGCACCACGATGATATGGTAATGCTATGGGAAGTGTTATCACTAATGTGCACAAGTCACGTTGCTGGCAATACTCAAATGTCTAGTCTCGATAGGCAAGTAACGCAAAATGGGCTAGGGGTTAACAATGCAATTGCAAGGGGAATATACAATGATGTCGCCGAGGTTACCATCCTTTGCGATGATGAGTGGCGGTGTTCTTGATGTAGACACCAAGATGATGGAGACTCATCCCTAAGTAGCCGAAACACCTTAGGAAATGGAAAAACCGTGAACTCAAAATCTCAAATGACAAATGTCAAATGGTGGTAGCGGGAAAGCGGTGGTGGTTGCAGAAACTCAATGGGATTGCGGGAATGCAATGATGGGTTTTGAGACGCAATGCGAAAGTGGAGGAAGGTGGTGGACTATACACGGTGTTGGAGTTGAAGCAATGGTCCCTAAGTAGCCGAAACACCTTAGGAGAATCAAATCACAACTCAAACAACCTCAAATGCTAAGGGAACAAAATGGGTTAGGTTGCGGTGATCGGTGGTGGCTATGCGGATGATATGGTGGAGGGCCTAGGCAAACTTTCCAAATGTTGGAACCTATCTAGATGGATGGGGGATGTCAATAGCTACTCAACAAGCTAAAGAACGCGAATATCGGACTCCGGATGAGGAAGTTATGGGCAAAACGGTGAAACTCGGAACACCGAAACTGGGTGGGGCGGTAGTACCGCTTGGGAGGGCGGTAGTACCACTTGTGGTGCTTAGAGGTAGTACCGCTTGGAGGGCGGTAGTACCACTCGTGTCGGGATTCTTCACAGATCAAATCAGGGCGCAATTTTGGGCCGGAAATGGATTATTTCGGTGGCACAATTTGACGAATTTCGTGGATGGAAGTTGGGGAAACTTGGGGAGATGCTAGATCCACTCGAAACCAAGCAAATACATGGATCAAAATCAACAAAACATCATCAAACCAACAAATCACAAAAAAAATTGGGGCTATTTTTGGTGGGGATTTTCGTATTTTAGGACGAAATCAAGCAAAAGAAGACTAGAAAAAGAGGGGTAGGGGCTCCAAATTCGTGATCAACCTTGCTCTAATCCAAGATAATGTAGGGTAGAACCCTAGCAGCCCGATCTTTCACGATTGGAGTGGGATCCCTCGAAGAACACGAAGAACACGGGGAAGAACGGAGAGAAATCACAAGGGGAAACACTCAAGAACAAGTCCAATCACACATCCACTAGTCAATCAAACACACAAGATCCATAAGGTACTTGAGCAAAGAAAGATACACGGTAAAGTTCATCTCCAAGAGGAGGTCTTGATGGGGGTCCTCCCGTGAGGGGGGTCTTGATGATATCCCATAGGATCTTCTCCAAGATGGAGGTCTTGGCCTCCAATGGAGTCGTCTCTCTCTCTCAAGAGAAGAGTAGGAGCAAAGCTCACATACAAATGAGCTATCACTTTGCTAACCCTAGAAAGGAGGTGGAGGTGGTCTATTTATAGTCAAGCCACGAAGGGGTAAGTGGGAGAGGGATACAAGGCCAAAGGCCCGCGGCTACGCACAGGCAGGGCGGTAGTATCGGACACATGGGCGGTAGTACCGCTTGAGCGGTAGTACCGCTTGAAGGGGCGGTAGTACCGGACTTACACCGCTCGATCACTCGAGTTTGTCGGGTTGAGCGGTAGTAGCTCGGATGTTGGGCGGTAGTACGGCTTGGATGGTCTGAGCGGTAGTACCGCTTGCTTTGGGTGGTAGTACCGCCCTTTCTGGACTAGGCAGGTCCTTCTTCTTCTGTCTTCGCTTCCACACTTCCCTCGCGGATGGTGTAGGCGTTCCTCGGCGCTTGCACTCCTCCTCCTCGTCCGTGAAGCTCCGACAATACCTATGCATGCACATGAGTGGAGTGTCAAGTAGTATACCATCCTCGAAGGGGTCAAGTGAAAATGTGTAAAGGGGAAGATTCACCTTTATGTATGAGAAGTAGAGGTCGCACGTGTCACTTGCCAAACGAACTCTTGACATGGTGATGTCCGTAGGATGCTCCGCATCATCCCCTCCCCCTTGGTAAAGATCCAACCTCGGATCGAAAACCAAATCACCATGGGAAAGAGATGGCGTCGCCATGTAGGAGTGGTCAATCACCAAGTTCTCGTCATCTTGAAGCTCGAAATGGGCACTCTCCAATGTCGCACAAGCTTGTGATTCCCTCAAAAGGAGCAAATAAAAAAACACTTTCAAGAACTGCCATAGAATGGACCAATGTTCACTAAAACAGTCATAACTTTGCCATTCAGAGTCCATGTCGGACCCACAAGTACCCAAACTGCTCACGGCAAGCGTGCGAATCCAAAAAATACTCCCCGCTTGCGCCAGGAGGCCCGGAGTACCCTCAAATACGGCCTTAGGCAGGACTTTTTGGCCCTGAAAGTCAAAGAACATAATTCGCTGCTGCTTTTTAGACAAGATTCCGAACCCATTGGCACTTCCTTTTGAAGCAAATTCGAGAGATTATGTTGGTTACAGACATTATCCCCCCTGGTAGGGACAAACTTAGCTTTCTGTAGATGCTCTATGAGCCGGGCAATCTCATTTAGCCGTAAATTGAAGAAAATCCAGCGGCTATATGCCTTATTCTCCTTGTTTTCGCCGGATGGCATGCTATAACTCATGCGCGTGAAAGCCAAGAACAAAAGGGCATTCGTGGAATCACTCAATATATATGTGGAAATAATATCACCACTATAGAGTACAAGAAATTTCGGGGCGGTCAGGCAAAAAGTGTCACGGGGAAATGAAGTACTTTCAAGGACTGCCATAGAATGGACTAATGTTCACTAAAACGGTCATAACTTTGTCATTCGGAGTCCGTGTCGGAGCCACAAGTACTCAAACTGCTCACGGCGAGCATGCGAATCCAAAAAATACTCCCCGCTTGCGCAAGGAGGCCTGGAATACCCTCAAGTCCGGTCTTAAGCAGGACTTTTTGGCCCTGAAATTCAAAGAACATCACTCGCCGCTATTTTTTGGACAAGTTTCTAAACCCATTGGCACTTCCTTTTGAAGGAAATTCATATTCTGTTGGTTATATACATTAGCCCCCCTGGTAGGGACAAACATAGCTTTCTTCAGATGCTCTATGAGCCGGGTAATCTCATTTAGCCGTAAATTGAAGAAAATCCAGCGGCTATATGCCTCATTCTCCTTCTTTTCGCCGGATGGAATGATGTAACTCATGAGCATGAAAGCTAAGAACAAAAGGGCATTCCTGGAATCGGTTCAATATGTATGTGCAAACAATATCTTCACTATAGAGGCAAGAAATTTCGGGGTGGTCAGGCAAAAAGCGGCATGGGAAAATGAAGTACTTTCAAGGACTGCCATAGAAATGGACCGATGTTCACTAAAATGGGCATAACTTTGTCGTTCGGAGTCCCTATCGGACCCACAAGTACTCAAACTACTCGTGTGAGCCTGCGAATGCAGAGAATACTCCCCGCTTGCGCCAGGAGGCCCGGAGTACCCTCAAATTCAGCCGTAAGCATGACTTTCTGGCCCTGAAAGTCAAAGAACATCATTCGCCGCTGTTTTTGGACAAGTTTCCGAAACCATTGGCACTTCGTTTTGAAGGAAATTCGAGAGATTATGTTGGTTATAGACATTAGCCCCCTGGTAGGGACAAAATGCTCTATGAGCCGGGCAAGCTCATTTAGCCGTAAATTGAAGAAAATCCAGCGGCTATATGCCTTATTCTCCTTGTTTTCGCCGGATGGCATGCTGTAACTCATGCGCGTGAAAGCCAAGAACTAAAGGGCATTTGTGGCATCGTTCAATATATATGTGGAAACAATATCTTCACTATAGAGGAAAAGAAGTTTCGGGGCGGTCGGGAAAAAAGCGTCACGGGAAAATGAAGTACTTTCAAGGATTGCCATAGAATGGATCGATGTTCACTAAAACGGTCATAACTTTGTCATTCGGAGTCCGTGGTGGACCCACAAGTACTCAAACTGCTCGCGGCGAGTGTGTGAATCTAGAAAATACTCCCCGCTTGTGCCACGAGGCCCAGAGTACCCTCAAATTCGGCCTTAAGCGGGACTTTTTGGCCCTGAAAGTCGAAGAACATCATTGGCCGCTGCTTTTGGACAAGTTTGTGAACCCATTGGCACTTCCTTTTGAAGGAAATTCAAGAGATTATGTTGGTTATACACATTAGCCCCCATGGTAGGGACAAACGTAGCTTTCCGCAGATGCTCTATGAGCCGGGCAATCTCATTTGGCCGTAAATTGAAGAAAATCCAGCGGCTATATGCCTTATTCTCCTTGTTATCGCCGGCATGCTGTAACTCATGCGCTTGAAAGCCAAGAACAAAAAGGCATTCCTGGCATCAATCACTATATATGTGGAAATAATATCTCCACTATAGAGGACAAGTAATTTCGGGGCGGTCAGGCAAAAAGCGTCACGGGAAAATGAAGTACTTCCAAGGACTGCCATAGATTGGATCGATGTTCACTAAAACGGTCATAACTTTGTCATTCAGAGTCCTTGTCGGACCAAGAAGTACTCAAACTGCACACGGCGAGTATGCGAATCCATAAAATACTCCCTGCTTGCGCCAGGAGGCCCGGAGTACCCTCAAATCCGGCCTTAAGCAGGACTTTTTGGCCCTGAAAGTCAAAGAACATCATTCGCCGCTGTTTTTCGGACAAGTTTCTAAACCCATTGGCACTTCCTTTTGAAGGAAATTCAACAGATTATGTTGGTTATAGACTTTGGCCCCCCTGGTAGGGACAAACGTAGCTTTCTACAAATGCTCTATGAGACGGGTAATCTCATTTAGTCGTAAATTGAAGAAAATCCAGCGGCTATATGCCTTATTCTCCTTGTTTTCGCCGGATGGAATGTTGTAACTCATGAGCGTGAAAGCCAAGAAAAAAATGGCATTCCTGGCATCGGTTCAATATATATGTGGAAACAATATCTCCACTATAGAGGACAAGAAATTTCGGGGCGGTCAGGCAAAAAGCGTCACGGGAAAATGAAGTACTTTCAAGGACTGCCATAGAATGGACCGATGTTCATTATAATGGTCATAACTTTGTCATTCGGAGTCCCTGTCAGACCCAGAAGTACTCAAACAGCCCGTGGTGAGCGTGCAAATCCAGAAAATACTCCCCGCTTGCACCAAGAGGCCCGAAGTACCCTCAAATTCGGCCTTAAGTAGGAATTTTTGCCCTTGAAAGTCAAAGAACATCATTCGCCATTGTTTTTCAGACAAGTTTCCGAACCCATTTGCACTTCCTTTTGAAGGAAATTCGAGAGATTATGTCAGTTATAGACATTAGCCCCCCTGGTAAGGACAAATATAGCTTTCTGTAGATGCTCTATGAGCTGGGCAATCTCATTTAGCCGTAAATTGAAGAAAATCCAGCGGCTATATGCCTTATTCTCCTTGTTTTCACCGGATGGCATGCTGTAACTCATGCGCGTGAAAGCCAAGAACAAAAGAGCATTCGTGGCATTTCTCAATATATATGTGGAAACAATATCTACACTATTGAGGAAAAGAAATTTCGGGGCGGTCGGGTAAAAAGCATCACGGGAAAATGAAGTACTTTCAAGGAATACCATAGAATGGACCGATGTTCACTAAAATGGTCATAACTTTGTCATTCGGAGTCCGTGTCGAACCCACAAGTACTCAAAGTGCTCACGGTGAGCGCGCGAATCCAGAAAATACTCCCCGCTTGCGCCAGGAGGCCCGGAGTACCCTCAAATCCGGCCTTAAGGAGAACTTTTTGGCCCTGAAAATCAAAGTACATCATTCTCCAATGTTTTTAGGGCAAGTTTCTAAACCCATTGGCACTTCCTTTTGAAGGAAATTCAACAGATTATGTTGGTTATAGACATTAGCCCCCCTGGTAGGGACAAACGTAGCTTTCTGCAGATGCTCTATGAGCCGGGCAATCTCATTTAGCCGTAAATTGAAGAAAAACCAGCGGCTATATGCCTTATTCTCCTTGTTTTCGCCGGATGGAATGTTGTAACTCATGAGCGTGAAAGCTAAGAACAACAGGGCATTCCTGGCATCGGTTCAATATATATGTGGAAACAATATCTCCACTATAGAGGACAAGAAATTATGGTCGGTCTAGCAAAAAGCATCACGGGAAAATGAAGTACTTTCATGGACTGTCATAGAATGGACCGATGTTCACTAAAACGGTCATAACTTTGTCATTCGGAGTCCCTGTCGGACCCACAAGTACTCAAACAGCCCGTGATGAGTGTGCGAATCCAGAAAATACTCCCCGCTTGCGCTAGGAGGCCCGAAGTACCCTCAATTTCGGCCTTAAGCAGTACTTTTTGGCCGTGAAAATCAAAGAACATCCTTCGCCGCTATTTTTTGGACAAGTTTCCGAACCCATTGGCACTTCCTTTTGAAGGAAATTCGAGAGATTATGTTGGTCATAGACATTAGTCCCCCTAGTAAGGACAAACGTAGCTTTCCGTAGATGCTGTATGAGCCGGGCAATCTCATTTAGCCGTAAATTGAAGAAAATCCAGCTGCTATATGCCTTATGCTCCTTGTTTTCGCCGATGGCGTGCTAACAAAAGGGCATTCGTGGCATCGCTCAATATATATATGGAAACAATATCTACACTACAGAGGAAAAGAAATTTCGAGGCGGTCAAGCAAAAGGCATCACGGGAAAATGAAGTACTTTCAAGGACTACCATAGAATGGACCGATGTTCACTAAAACGGTCATAACTTTGTCATTCGGAGTCCGTGTCAGACCCACAAGTACTCAAACTACTCGCGGTGAGTGTGCGAATCCAGAAAATACTACCCGCTTGCGCCAGGAGGCCCGGAGTACCCTCAAATCCGGCCTTAAGGAGGACTTTTTGGCCATGAAAGTCAAAGTGCATCATTCGCCGATGTTTTTCGGACAAGTTTCTAAACCCATTGGCACTTCCTTTTGAAGGAAATTCAAGAGATTATGTTGGTTATAGACATTAACCCCCCTGGTAGGGACGAACGTAGCTTTTTGCAGATGCTCTCTGAGCCGGGCAATCTCATTTAGCCGTAAATTGAAGAAAATCCAGCGGCTATATGCCTTATTCTCCTTGTTTTCGCCAGATGGAATGTTGTAACTCATGAGCGTGAAAGCTAAGAACAACAGGGCATTCCTGGCATTGGTTCAATATATATGTGGAAACAATATCTCCACTATAGAGGACAAGAAATTTTAGGGCGGTCAGGCAAAAAGCGTCACGGGAAAATGAAGTACTTTCAAGGACTGCCATAGAATGGACCGATATTCACTAAAACGGTCATAACTTTGTCATTCAGAGTCCGTTTCGGAACCACAAGTACTCAAACTGCTCACGGCGAGCGTGCGACTCCAGAAAATACACCCCGCTTGCGCCAGGAGGCCCATAGTACCCTCAAATCCGGCCTTAAGCATGACTTTTTGGTCCAAAAAGTCAAAGAACATCATTTGCCGCTGTTTTTCTGACAAGCTTCTAAACCCATTGGCACTTCCTTTTGAAGGGAATTCAAGAGATTATGTTGGTTATATACATTTGCTCCCTGGTAGGGACAAACGTAGCTTTCTTCAGATGCTCTATGAGTCGGGCAATCTCATTTAGCCGTAAATTGAAGAAAAACCAGTGGCTATATGCCTTATTCTCCTTGTTTTCACCGGATGGAATGATGTAACTCATGAGCATGAAAGCCAAGAACAAAAGGGCATTCGTGGCATCGCTCGATATATATGTGGAAACAATATCTACACTATAGAGGAAAAGAAATTTTGGGGCGGTCAGGCAAAAAGCGTCACTGGAAAATGAAGTACTTTCAAGGACTGCCATAGAATGGAGCGATGTTCACTAAAACGGTCATAAATTTGTCATTCGGAGTCCCTGTTGGACCCACAAGTACTCAAACTGCTCGCCGGGAGTGTGCGAATCCAGAAAATACTCCCCGGTTGTAGCAAGAGGCCCAGAGTACCCTCAAATTCGGCCTTAAACATGACTTTTTGGCCCTCAAAGTCAAAGAACATCATTCGCTATTGTTTTTTGGACAAGTTTCAGAACCCATTGGCACTTCTTTTTGAAGGAAATTCGAGAGATTATGTTGGTTATAGACATTAGCCCCCTGGTAGGGACAATCATAGCTTTCTGTAGATGCTCTATGAGCCGGGCAATCTCATTTAGCCGTGAATTGAAGCCAGCGGCTATATGCCTTATTCTCCTTGTTTTCGCCGGATGGCATGCTGTAACTCATGCTCGTGAAAGCCAAGAACAAAAGGGCAATCGTGGCATTGCTCAATATATATGTGGAAACAATATCTACACTATAGAGGAAAAGAAATTTTGGGGCGGTCAGGCAAAAAGCGTCACGGGAAAATGAAGTACTTTCAAGGACTACCATAGAATGGACCGATGTTCACTAGAACGGTCATAACTTTGTCATTCGGAGTCCGTGTCGGACCCACAAGTACTCAAACTACTCGCGGCGAGTGTGTGAATCTAGCAAATACTCCCCGCTTGCGCCAGGAGGCCCAGAGTACCCTCAAATTCGACCTTAAGCATGACTTTTTGGCCCTGAAAGTCGAAGAACATCATTGGCCGCTGCTTTGGGACAAGTTTATGAACCCATTGGCACTTCCTTTTGAAGGAAATTCGAGAGATTATGTTGGTTATACACATTGGCCCCCATGGTAGGGACAAGCGTAGCTTTCCGCAGATGCTCTATGAGCCGGGCAATCTCATTTAGCCGTAAATTGAAGAAAATCCAGCAGCTATATGCCTTATTCTCCTTGTTTTCGCCGGATGGCATGCTGTAACTCATGGGCGTGAAAGCCAAGAACAAAAGGGCATTCTTGGCATAGATCAATATATATGTGGAAACAATATCTCCGGTATGGAGGACAAGTAATTTCGGGTCGGTCAGGCAAAAAGCGTCACGGGAAAATGAAGTGCTTTCAAGGACTGCCATAGAATGGACCGATGTTCACTTAAACAGTCATAACTTTCTCATTCAGAGTCCTTGTCGGACCCACAAGTACTCAAACTGCACACGGCGAGCGTGCGAATCTAGAAAATACTCCCCACTTGCGTTGGGAGGACCGGAGTACCCTCAAATCCGGCCTTAAGCAGGACTTTTTGGCCCTGAAAGTCAAAGAATATCATTCGCCGCTATTTTTCGGACAAGTTTCTAAACCCATTGGCACATCCTTTTGAAGGAAATTCAAGAGATTATGTTGGTTATAGACATTAGCCCCCTCGTAGGGACAAACATAGCTTTCTGCAGATGCTCTATGAGCCGGGTAATCTCATTTAGCCGTAAGTTGAAGAAAATCCAACGGCTATATGCCTTCTTCTCCTTGTTTTCGCCGTATGGAATCCTGTAATTCATGAGCGTGAAAGCCAAGAACAAAAGGGCATTCCTGGCATCAGTTCAATATATATGTGGAAACAATATCCCGGTATAGAGGACAAGTAATTTCGGGGCGGTCAGGCAAAAAGCGTCACGGGAAAATGAAGTGCTTTCAAGGACTGCCATAGAATGGACTGATGTTCACTAAAACGGTCATAACTTTGTCATTCGGAGTCCCTGTCGGACCCACAAGTACTCAAACTGCTCGCGGCGAGCGTGTGAATCCAGAAAATACTCCCTGCTTGCCCCAGGAGGCGAGGAGTACCCTCAAATTAGGCCTTAAGCAGGACTTTTTGGCCCTGAAAGTCAAAGAACATCATTCGCCGCTGTTTTTTGGACAAGTTTCCGAACCCATTGGCACTTCCTTTTGAATGAAATTCGAGAGATTATGTTGGTTATAGACATTAGCCCCCCTGGTAGGGACAAACGTAGCTTTCTACAGATTCCCTATGATACGGGAAATCTCATTTAGCCATAAATTTAAGAAAATCCAGTGGCTATATGCCTTAGTCTCCTTGTTTTCACCGGATGGCATGCTGTAACTCATGCTCGTGAAAGCCAAGAACAAAAGGGCAATCGTGGCATTGCTCAATATATATGTGGAAACAATATCTACACTATAGAGGAAAAGAAATTTTGGGGCGGTCAGGCAAAAAGCGTCACGGGAAAATGAAGTACTTTCAAGGACTACCATAGAATGGACCGATGTTCACTAGAACGGTCATAACTTTGTCATTCGGAGTCCGTGTTGGACCCACAAGTACTCAAACTACTCGCGGCGAGTGTGTGAATCTAGCAAATCCGGAGTACCCTCAAATCCGGCCTTATTCTCCTTGCGCGAGGAGGCCTGGAGTACCCTCAAATCCGGCCTTAAGCAGGACTTTTTGGCCTGAAAGTCAAAGAACATCATTCACCGCTGTTTTTCGGACAAGTTTCTGAACCCATTGGCACTTCTTCTTGAAGGAAATTCGAGAGATTGTGTTGGTTATACACATTAGCCCCACTAGTAGGGACAAACGTAGCTTTCTGCAGATGCTCTATGAGCCGAATAATCTCAGTTAGCCGTAAATTGAAGAAAATCCAGCGGCTATATGCCTTATTCTCCTTGTTTTCCCCGGATGGCATGCTGTAACTCATGCGTGTGAAAGCCAATAACAAAAGGGTATTCGTGGCATCGCTCAATATATATGTGGAAACAATATCACCACTATAGAGGACAAGAAATTTCGGTGCGGTCCGGCAAAAACTGTCACGGGAAAATGAAGTACTTTCAAGGAATGTCATAGAATGGACCGATCTTCACTAAAACGGTCATAACTTTGTCATTCAGAGTCCGTGTCGGACCCACAAGTACTCAAACTACTCGCGGCGAGCGTGCGAATCTAGAAAATTATCCCCGCTTGCGCCAGGAGGCCCGGAGTACCCTCAAATTAGGCCTTAAGTAGGATTTTTTTGCCCTGAAAGTCAAAGAACATCATTTGCCTTTGTTTTTCGGACAAGTTTTTGAACCCATTGGCACTTCCTTTTGTAGGAAATTCGAGTGCTTATGTTGGTTATAGACATTAGCCCCCTGGTAGGGACAAACGTAGCTTTTTGTAGATGCTCTATGAGCCGGGCAATCTCATTTGGCCATAAATTGAAGAAAATCCAGCGGCTATATGCCTTATTCTCCTTGTTTTCTCCGGATGGCATGTTGTAACTCATGCGCGTGAAAGACAAGAGAAAAAGGACATTCCTGGCATTGGTAAATATATATGTGGAAAGAATATCTCCACTGTAGAGGACAAGAAATTTCGGGGCTGTCAGGCAAAAAGCGTCACGGGAAAATGAAGTACTTTCAAGGACTGCCATAGAATGGACCGATGTTCACTAAAATAGTCATAACTTTGTCATTCGGAGAATGGAGTCCCTATCAGACGCAGTACTCAAACTGCTCGCGGCAAGCGTGTAAATCCACAAAATACTCCCTTCTTGCACCAAGAGGCCCGGGGTACCCTCAAATTCGGCCTTAATCAGGACTTTTGGCCCTGAAAGTCAAACAACATCATTCGTCGCTGTTTTCGGACAAGTTTTTGAACCCATTGGCACTTCTTTTTGAAGGAAATTTGAGAGATTATGTTAGTTATAGTCATTATACCCCATGGTAGGGAAAACATAGCTTTCTATAGAATCTCTATGAGCCGGGCAATTTCATTTAGCCATAAATTGAAGAAAATCCACCGACTATATGCCTTATTCTCCTTGTTTTTGCCGGATGGCATGCTGTAACTCATGCGCGTGAAAGCCAAGAACAATAGGGAAATCATGGCATCGCTCAATATATATGTGGAAACAATATCTCCACCATAGAGGAAAGGAAATTTCGGGGCGGTCAGGAAAAAGCGTCACGGGAAACTGAAGTACTTTCAAGGACTGCCATAGCATGGACCGATCTTCACTAAAACGGTCATAACTTTGTCATTCGGAGTCCGTGTCGGACCAACAAGTACTCAAACTGCTCGCGGCGAGCGTGCAAATCTAGAAAATACTCCCCGCTTGCGCCAGGAGGCCCGGAGTACCCTCAAGTTTGGCCTTAAGCAGGCGTTTTGGCCCTGAAAATCAAAGAACATCATTCGCCGTTGTTTTTCGGACAAGTTTCTGAACCCATTAGCACTTCCTTTTGAAGGAAATTCGAGAGATTATGTTTGTTATAGACATTAGCCCCCCTAATAGGGACAAACATAGCTTTCTGCAGATGCTCTATGAGGCGGGAAATGTCATTTAGCCGTAAATTGAAGAAAATCCAGCGGCTATATGCCTTATTCTCCTTGTTTTCGCCGGATGGCATGCTATAACTCATGCGCGTGAAAGCCAAGAAAAAAAGGGCATTCCTGGAATCGGTCAATATATATGTTGAAACGATATCTCCTCAATAGAGGACAAGTAATTTCGGGGCTGTCAGAAAAAAGCGTCATGGGAAAATGAAGTACTTGCAAGTATTGCCATAGAATGGACCGATGTTCACTAAAACGGTCTTAACTTTGTCATTCGGAGTCCCTGTCCGACCCACAAGTACTCAAACTGCTCACGGCGAGCGTGCAATCCAGAAAATACTCCCCCGCTTGCTCTAGGAGGCCCGGGGTGCTCTCAAATTCGGCCTTAAGCAGGACTTTTTGGCCCTGAAAGTCAAAGAACATCATTCACCGCTGTTTTTTGGACAAGTTTCTGAACCCATTGGCACTTCTTTTTGAAGGAAATTCAAGAGATTATGTTGGTTCTAGACATTAGCCCCCCTGGTAGGGACAAACATAGCTTTTTGTAGATGCTCTATGAGGCGGGTAATCTCATTTGGCCATAAATTGAAGAAAATCCAGCGACGATCCGACTACATACGTGCGAGGACTTCACGCCTTAACAATTGGTAAACCAACTCCGAGAGGTTATTGACCACACCGGAGCACGATCAACCTGACAACGAGGGTCTATTTCCTATGAGCAAACGAAGAACAAGCAAGAAACTGAGATTGCAATCTCGATATTGCGAATATAAGATGAAAGCTTTATGATCAAGATGGGGCTCTATGATGTCTTGGTCTGGTCGTTGAACACAAACAAAGTACGCGAAGTTGCAGCTATGGTGAACTTTTAATCTAAACAAAACCCAAAGTCTAAACGGTGCCCTAAGGGCTGCATATTTGGAGGAAGGGGGTGGAGAATTTCGTGGCCCTTGGGGAAGGGGTCCGAAACCAACCCTATCTCTCGTTTCTGCACACCACACTCTAAAGATAGCCTATACTTATGTATTTCGAAATTACATGGGCCTGACCAAATAATAAGGTGACGCAGCACCTAGAATAGCCTCTGGACGAAATTTATGAAGTGGACTTGTATATTTCGTCCAGGGCTTCATGCACTCATTATGTTTGCTTCATACTCCTGAAATCATCACTTGTAACTCCGTTCTTGTTCCCCTTGCACATGCCATCATTTCCATGCTTGGTCTTGCTCCAGTGTTCTTCCCACTTATCCATGCTAGGCCCTGCATTTGTAAGCAAAACAAATGTATCCAATTTAGGCAGCATCATATTCTCATGAACATTAGACTCATTACCAAGAAACGAAAGTACCTGATAATTTAATTGGCGTGCGCGAGCTCTAGTGATTGGTCCAGTATATGTAGCAGTAGGGGATGTGGGTGTAACAATGGTATTGATGTCCTCATCATCCTCCCCTTCTTGAAATGAAGTCGTCCTCGACGGAAGCTCATTTTCCTCTCCAAAATAAGGCTTCAAATCTGGAATGTTGAAAGTCGGACTAACCCCAAAATCTGTAGGCAGCTCAAGTTTGTATGCATTATCATTTATTTTCTCTAACACCTTAAAAGGACCATCAGCATGTGGCATTAGCTTTGATTTGCGCAAATCAGGAAATCGATCCTTACGCAAATGTAACCAAACAAGATCGCCAGGTGCAAACACAACATGTTTTATACCCTTATCTCCAGCAAGTTTATATTTAGCATTCATACGTCAATGTTTTCCTTAGTTAACTCATGCATTTTTAAAATCAATTCAGCATGTTGTTTAGCATCAAAATTAACCTTCCCCGAAGATGGAAGAGGCAACAAATCAATAGGTGCACGAGGTAGGAGACCATACACAATTTCAAAAGGGCACATCTTAGTAGTAGAATGCAATGAACGATTATAAGCAAATTCAATATGAGGCAAACATTCCTCTCACATTTTCTTTTTATTCTTCAAAACAGCCCTAAGCATAGTAGACAATGTTCTATTGACTACTTCAGTTTGTCCTTCAGTTTGGGGGTGACAAGTAGTACTGAAAAGCAGCTTAGTCCCCAACTTAGCCCATAAACATGTCCAAAAGTGGCTAAGAAATTTAGTATCACAATCTGAAACGATTGTATTTGGCACACCATGCAAGCGAATAATTTCAGGGAAGAACAAATCAGCAACATTAACAGCATCATCACTTTTATGACATGGTATAAAGTGTGCCATTTTCGAGAACCTATCCAGAACAACAAATATGCTATCCCTCCCCTTCTTTGTTCGAGGTAAAACTAAAACAAAGTCCATATATATATCCTCCCAAGGAACACTAGGTACAGGCAAAGGCATATATAAACCATGAGGATTGAGTCGTGACTTAGCTTTTGGACATGTAGTGCAGCGAGCAACAAAACGCTCAACATCTCGTCTCATCTTTGGCCAAAAGAAATGTGTAGCAAGTACATCCTCCGTCTTCTTCACGCCAAAGTGTCCCATTAATCCTCCTCCATGCGCCTCCCGGAACAATAAAAGACAAAAAGAGCTAGCTGTAATGCATAGCTTGTTAGCACGAAACACAATCCATCATTAACGACGAACTTGTTCCATGTTCTCCCTTCTTTACAAATCTGCAATACATCTTTAAAATCAGCATCATGCACATATTGATCTTTGATGGTCTCGAAACCAAATATCTTGAAGTCAAGTCGTGAAAGCATAGTATAGCGACGAGACAAAGCATCAGCAATAACATTTTCTTTACCCTTCTTGTGTTTAATGACATAAGGGAAAGTCTTAACGAATTCAACCCATTTAGCATGTCTATGATTCAGTTTGGCTTGACTTTTAGTATGTTTCAAATATTCATGATCAGAATGTATAACAAATTCTTTGGGACATAAATAATGTTGCCATGTTTCTAAAGTCCGAACAAGAGCATATAATATAATTCTTTATCATAAGTAGAATAATTCAGACTAGGCCCACTCGGTTTTTCAGAAAAGTATGCAACAGGTTTGCCATCTTGTAATAACACGCCTCCTAATCCAATTCCACTAGCATCACATTCAAGCTCAAAAGTCTTATTAAAATCAGGAAGTTGCAGTAAAGGAGCATGTGTCAACTTATCTTTCAAGACCGTGAAGGCTTCTTCCTGCGCGGTACCCCAAACAAAAGGCACATCTTTCTTTGTAAGCTCATTGAGAGGTGCAGCAATGGTGCTAAAATCTCTCACAAAATGCCTATAGAATCCAGCAAGGCCAAGAAAACTCCTCACTTGTGTGACCGTTTTGGGTTGTGGCCAACTCTCAATAGCTTCAATCTTGGCTTTATCAACTTCAATTACCTGTGGAGTAACAACATAGCCTAGAAAAGATAATTCGTTGGTGTAAAAGGTGCACTTCCCAAGGTTACCAAACAAATGTGCATCACGTAGAGCAATAAAAACACCATGTAAATGTTCCAAATGTTCCTCCAAAGATCTGCTATAAATCAGTATATCATCAAAATAGACTACCAAAAATCATCCAATGAAAGCACATAAAACTTTGTTCATTAATCTCATGAAAGTACTAGGTGCATTAGTTAACCCAAAAGGCATGACTAACCACTCATATAATCCTACTTAGTTTTAAATGCTGTTTTTCATTCATCCCCCAATTTCATACGAATTTGATGGTATCCACTATGCAAATCAACGTTAGAGAATATTGTAGAGCCACTCAATTCATCAAGCATATCATCTAGCCTAGGAATAGCATGATGATAACAAATAGTAATATTATTAATGCCTCTACAATCAACACACATACGTGATGTACCATCCTTTTTCGGCACTAGAATAATAGGAACAACATAAGGACTAAGGGATTCGCGTATATAACCTTTGTCGAGTAGCTCCTGTACTTGATGCATAATCTCCCTCGTCTCCTCTGGATTTGTAGGGTATGGTGCACGGTTGGGTAATGATGCACCGGGAATTAAGTCAATCTGATTCTCAATCCCTCGAATGGGAGGTAATCCCGGTGGCACGTCTTGTGGAAAGACATCAGCGAACTCCTGCAAAATGTTAGTGACAGCAGGAGGCAAAGAGGAAGGCACGTCCCCGAATGAAAATAATGCCTCTTTGCACACAAAAGCATAGCAAACAAATTTGCTGAAATCTAGCTCATCAATATCAGATTTGGTGGCAAGTAAACATGCACTTTTCAATTTAATTTCAGAAGCAACACTATATGGTTTATCATTAGGCTTCATTTGTTGCTCAAATTCTTTTTTGCCACAATCTGATTTTCACTCTTATTCTTCTCTTGTTTTGCTTTATTAGCTCTATTAATATCATCTTTCAAAATGGAATCAGAAGTCATAGGAAGCAAAGTAATATTTTTATCCTTATGAACAAGAGTATACTGATTGTTTCTACCATGGTGTATAGAATTTTTGTCAAATTGCCATGGTCTTCCAAGTAATAAGGAACATGCTTGCATGGGTACCACATCACAATCAACATAATCAGAATATGTAGAGATACTAAAATGCACACGAACAACATGCGTTACCTTAACCTTGCCGCTGTTATTGAACCATTGGATATAGTAAGGATGTGGATGTGGTCTTGTGGTGAGAGCTAACTTCTCCACCATCTCTATGCTAGCCAAGTTGTTGCAGCTCCCTCCATCTATGATGACGCGCACAGAACGTTCCTTCACAACTCCCTTTGTATGGAACAAATTATGCCTCTGATTTTGGTCAGCTTGTGTGACCTGCACACTCAAAACAGGTTGAGCAACTAAACATTCATTGCTGTCAGCATCTTTAGGAGCCATGTATTGCGTCTCATGTTCAGAATCATCTCCACCATGTTCTTCACGTGTAATAAGAGCCCAAGTATCCACATCATAGTCAATAGCGGACTCATACCCACCATCCTCAGTAGCGATCATCACACGCTGCGATTTGCATTCTCGTGCATAATGACCTCTTCCCTTACAACAACGACAAATAATATCACGTGTGTGCCCTGTTGATGCCATGGAAGAAGAAGAGCTCTGTGCAGGCCCGGCAGGTGCGCTCTTGGCAGATAGTGGTGCTTGTGCCTGCTTTCTTGTATCACGGCTGGAGGTGGCACCTGATGGAGGCACTAGTGTAGTGGAAGTAGAAGATGCACGCGGTGTCCATGATGTAGGTCGACCTGCAGAAAACTTAGTTCGCGCCAATGCCTGTCGATCTTGCACTTCACGTTCAGCTTTACAAGCAAGGTGGAATAAACGAGGGATATTAGTATACTCCTTATACTCTAGAATGGTTTGAATCTCTCTATTTAACCCACCCATAAAACGTGCAAGCATTGCTTCATTCTCCTCAACAATACCACATCAAATCATGCCAGTTTGTGATTCGTGATAATATTCTTCTACAGAATTTTTCCCTTGTCTTAAATGCTGCAATTTTGAAGCAATTAACATTGATAATATGGTGGAACCCAACGAGTACGCATAGCAGTTTTCAAAGCAGCCCAAGTAGCTGGAATAGGATATAATCTACAATGTTCAGACCACCATACACATTCAAAACTAGTGAAAGCACAAACAGCAGCAGCAACCCGTCTCTCCTCAGGATATTGTAAACATGTAAAACGTTGTTCAGTTTCTAACTCCCATGTAAGATATATATCAGGAACATATCTACCCTCAAATGGTGGAATATTCAATTTCAGTTTGGGAATATGGTCATTATCTCGTACCTGAGGTGGTGGTGCAGGCCTACTGTTGCGAATATATACCTGAAGTCGACCTGCTGGTGGTGGTGCTAGTGGTTGTACATAGTTCTGATTTTGATCAACATTATCCTCATAATCGCCCGCATAATTGTCATCCTCCTCGGCACCAGCGGCCGCAGTAGCAGGAGCCAAAGAAGCATCAACAGTAGGTGCAACGACACCAGAATTTTGACCGGGCTCAATTGGAACGCGTTGTGCTCATCCCACTTGATTTGAAAGGCGGCGTTGCAGATGTTGTTGTTGTTGTAGAGGTGCGACAGGTGTAGCCGGTGGTGGTTGGGAAGATGCTTGATTCATTAAACTTGTTATCCAGCTTTGTCTCGAACAACTTCTCCATGGCATCTATATTCTCCATAGCCTCTTCAAATCTGTTTAGCACATCTCCCACCTGGCCACTCATCATTTGCTGAAATTTATCATGCAACTCCTTGTTTGTCATGTCTCCCAGTCAATCTCTTTGGCTTGTGGTCCTGCCATGGTTAGCAGCAGAAACACACAAGAATATGATCCTACAGTCTACTAGGAAGTGGTGGTGATGGTGGTGTGTCACAAATCCTTCAAGCGAATCTCAAATTCTTACCAGTTCTTACCCAGCAGCAGGTGGTGATCGGCAGCCGTTGTAGTAAAAACTCTCAATGCTTGGATAGAGAGATTACCAGGGAGAGTCAAACACACGACGTAGATGTATGTGGAGTTGGGAAGGCTTATAATATGGTAGCAAAAAGGGACAGCAATAATCAATTCAGAGATGCAAAGTTGAATAAATGCTCAACGATGGTACTGTGTTGGTCCTAGGCTAGACCGCGCTAGAGACGCGAGCCTAGAACACTAACAAAATCACGGCGCGGCACGTAATCAAGGGAGGAGCACACTCTGAATTTTTTCTGTCTTTTTTCACTTTTTTGCACTTTTTTTCCTCTTTTATTTGTTTGCTCCGCAACAAATTTTTTCGAAAAAGGCGACAAATGGCTTAAAAACTGCCTAGCCAGAATTTTCCGAACTTAGTTTTTTTTTTAAACAGGAACTATTTTTCTTGCATGGGTAGGACGGAAGTTGGGGAATCTGACTTGTTCATGACTCATAGTATCGCGTGCTCTTGAACTCGAAGATAAAGGAACAAATACTAGACTCGGACTAGTACTTGTGGCGGAGGTGAATCTGGTGGAACTCGCACTGGTGATGGTATATGACGGTGGTATATGTGGACTCGGATTGGTGGTGGTATATGAACTAGTATTGGTGCTGGTATATGGACTCGAATCGGTGATGGTATATGGACTCGGATTGGTAGTGGTATATGGACTCGGATCAGTGGTGGTATATGGACTCGGATTGGTGGTGGTATATGGACTCAGAGAAGTAGCGGATAATCGGTGGTGGTATATGGCAGGGCGATGATGATGGTGCGGCGGCAGCGTGACGACTTGTGAACAGAACTCGAAACTCTAAAGAACTAGACTATAAGACCAGCAACTTGACATGACGAAGCAACCGCAAATTCAACAACGCAAATACAGAAAAGATTATGCAATGGCTCAGATTGGTTTGGATGTGATGAACTAACCCTTTTTTTTGGATTTTTCGTGGACTGTAGGTATGAAGAACAGACTCGATCTAAACTACGAAAAACTGTAAAATCTCACCGAGCAACCTGAAAGTCTGATACCACTTGATAGAGGCAAAGGTGTCCCGTCTTTCAATGAGATGGTGATTATCATTTCGGGGGAGTAGACTTTGACGATCCCACTACGTATGTGCGAGGACGTCGTGCCTTAGAAATCGCTAAACCAACTCCGAGAGGTTATTGACCACGCCGGAGCACGATCAACCTGACCATGAGGGTCTATTTCCTACGAGCAAACGAAGAACAAGCAAGAAACTGAGATTGCAATCTGGATATTGCGAATATAAGATGAAATCTTTATTGATCAAGATGGGGTTCTGTGATGTCTTGGACTGGTCGTTGAACACAAACCAAGTACGCGAAGTTGCAGCTATGGCGAACTTTTAATCTAAACAAAACCCAAAGTCTAAACGGTGCCCTAAGGGATGTATATATGGAGGAAGGGGAGAATTTCGTGGCCCTTGGGGAAGGGGTCCGAAACCAACCCTATCTCTTATTTCTCAACACATACGGACTCTAAAAATAGCCTATACTTATGTATTTCGAAATTACATGGGCCTGGCCCAATAATAAGGTGACGCAGCACCTAGAATAGCCTCTAGATGAAATTTATGAAGTGGATCTTGTATATTTCATCCAAGGCTTCATGCACTCATTATGGTGGCTTCAAAGTCCTAAAATCATCACTTGTAACTCCGTTCTTGTTCCCCTTGTGCATGCAATCATCTCCATGCTTGGTCTTGCTCCAGTGTTCTTCCCACTTATCCATGCTAGGCCCTTCATTTGTAAGCAAAACAAATGTATCCAATTTAGGCAGCATCATATTCTCATGAACATTAGACTCATTACCAAGAAACGAAAGTACCTGATAATTTAATTGGCGTGCGCGAGCTCTAGTAATTGGTCCAGTATATGTAGCAGTAGGGGCTGTGGGTGTAACAATGGTATTAATGTCCTCATCACTTTTGAAGGAAATTCGAGAGATTATGTTGGTTATAGACATTAGCCCCCCCTGGTAGGGACAAATGTAGCTTTCTATAGATGCTCTATGAGCCGGGCAATCTCATTTGGCCGTAAATTGAGGAAAATCCGGTGGCTATATGCCTTATTCTCCTTGTTTTTGCCGGATGGCATACTTTAACTCATGCGCGTGAAAGCCAAGAACAAAAGGGCATTCCTGGCATCGGTTAATATATATGTGGAAACAATATCTCCACTATAGACGACAAGAAATTTCGGGGCGGTCAGGCAAAAATCATCACGGGAAAATGAAGTACTTTCAAGAACCACCATAGAATGGACCGATGTTCACAAAAATCATCACGGGAAAATGAAGTACTTTCAACAACTGTAAGTCAAAGAACATCATTCGCCGTTGTTTTCGGACAAGTTTCTGAACCCATTGGCACTTCCTTTTGAAGGAAATTCGAGAGAGTATGTTGGTTATAGACTTTAGCCCCCCTATAGGGACAAACGTAGCTTTCTGTAGATGCTCTATGAGCCGGGCAATCTCATTTAGCCGTAAATTGAAGAAAATCCATCGGCTATATGCCTTATTCTCCTTGTTTTCGCCCAATGGCATGTTGTAACTCATGTGCGTGAAAGCCAAGAACAAAAAGGCATTCGTGGCATCGCTCAATATATATGTGGAAACAATAACTCCACTATAGAGGACAAGAAATTTCGGGGCGGTCAGGCAAAAAGTGTCACGGTAAAATGAAGTACATTCAAGGACCGCCATAGAATAGACCGATGTTCACTAAAACGGTCATAACTTTGTCATTCCGAGTCCCTGTCGGATCCACAAGTACTCAAACTACTAACGGCGAGCGTGAGAATCCAGAAAATACTCCCCACTTGCGCTAGGAAGCCCGGTGTACCCTCTAATTCGGCCTTAAGCAGGAATTTTTGGCCCTGAATGTCAAAGAACATCATCCGCCGTTGTTTTTCGGACAAGTTTTTGAACCCATTGGCACTTCCTTTTGAAGAAAATTCAATATATTATGTTGGTTATAGACATTAGCCCGCTAGTAGGGACAAACGTAGCTTTTTGTAGATGCTCTATGAGCCGGGCAATCTCATTTGGCCGTAAATTGAAGAAAATCCAGCGGCTATATGCCTTATTCTCCTTGTTTTCGCCAGATGGCATGCTGTAATTCATGCGCGTGAAAGCCAAGAACAAAAGGGCATTCCTGGCATCAGTCAATATATATGTGGAAACAATATCTCCACTATAGAGGACAAGTAATTTCGGGCGGTCAGGCAAAAAGCGTCACGGGAAAATGAAGTACTTTCAAGGACTATCATAGAATGGACCGATATTCACCAAAACAGTCATAACTTTGTCATTCGGAGTCCCTGTCAGTCCCAAAAGTACTCAAACTACTCACGGCAAGCGTGCAAATCTAGAAAATACTCCCCGCTAGCACCAGGACACACGGAGTACCCTCAAATCCGGCCTTAAGCAGGATTTTTTGGCCTTGAAAGTTAAAGAACATCATTCGCCGTTGTTTTTTGAACAAGTTTCTAAACCAATTGGCGCTCCTTTTGAAGGAAATTCAAGAGATTATGTAGGTTATAGACATTATCCCCCCTGGTACGGACAAACATAGCTTTCTGCAGATGCTCTGTGAGTCGGGTAATCTCAATTAGCCGTAAATTGAAGAAAATCCAGCAGCTATATGCCTTATTCTCCTTGTTTTCGCCGGATGCAATGTTGTAACTCATGAGCGTGAAAGCCAAGAACAAAAGGGCATTCCTGGCATCGGTTCAATATATATGTGGAAACAATCTCTCCACTATAGAGGACAAGAAATTTTTGGGCGGTCAGGCAAAAAGCGTCACGGGAAAATGAAGTACTTCCAAGGATTGCCACAGAATGGACCGATGTTCACTAAAATGGTCATAACTTTGTCATTCGGAGTCCCTGTCGGACCCACAAGTACTAAAACTGCTCACGGTGAGCGTGCGAATCCAGAAAATACTCCCCGCTTGCGCCAGGAGGCCCGGAGTACCCTCAAATTCAGCCTTAAGCATGACTTTTTGGCCCTGAAAGTCAAAGAACATCATTCGTCGTTCTTTTTCGAACAAGTTTCCGAACCCATTGGCACTTCCTTTTGAAGGAAATTCCACTGATTATGTTGGTTATAGACATTAGCCCCCCGGTAGTGACAAACATAGCTTTCTATAGATGCTCTATGAGCCGGGCAATCTCATTTAGCCGTAAATTGAAGAAAATCCAGCGGCTATATGCCTTATTCTCCTTGTTTTCGCCGGATGGCATGCTGTAACTCATGCGTGTGAAAGCCAAGAACAAAAAGGGCATTCATGGAATCACCCAATATATGTGGAAACAATATCTATGCTATAGAGGACAAGAAATGTCGGGGCGGTCAGGAAAAAAGCGTCACGGGAAAATGAAATACTTTCAAGGACTGCCATAGAATGGACCGTTGTTCATTAAAACGGCATAACTTTGTCATTCGAAGTCCTTGTCGGACTCACAAGTACTCAAACTGCTTCCGACGAGCGTGCGAATCTAGAAAATACTCCCCGCTTGCGCCAGGAGGCCCAGAGTACCCTCAAATTTGGCCATAAGCAGGACTTTTCGGCCGTGAAAGTCAAAGAACATCATTCGCCGCTGTTTTTCGGACAAGTTTTTGAACCCATTGGCACTTCCTTTTAAAGGAAATTCAAGAGATTATGTTGGTTATACATATTAGCCCCCCTCATAGGGACAAACGTAGCTTTCTGCAGATGCTCTATGAGCCGGGCAATCTCATTTGGCCGTAAATTGAAGAAAATCCAGCGGCTATATGCCTTATTCTCCTTGTTTTTGCCGGATGGCATGTTGTAACTCATGCGCGTGAAAGCCAAGAACAAAAGGGCATTCCTGGCACCGGTCAATATATATGTGGAAACAATATCTCCATTATAGAAGACAACAAATTTTGGGGCAGTCAGGCAGAAAGCGTCACGGGAAAACTTAGTACTTTCAAGGACTGCCATAGAATGAACCGATGTTCACTAAAATGGTCATATCTTTGTCATTTGGAGTCTGTGTCGAACCCACAAGTACTCAAACTGCTCGCAGCGAGCGTGCGAATCCAAAAAATAGTCCACACTTGTGCCCGAATGCCGGGAGTACCCTCAAATTTGGCCTTAAGCAGGACTTTTTGGCCCTGAAAGTCAAAGAACATCATTCACCGCTGTTTTTCGGACAAGTTTCTGAACCATTGGCACCTCCTTTTGAAGGAAATTCAAGAGATTATGTTGCTTATAGACATTATACCCCCTGGTAGGGACAAAGGTCGCTTTCTTTAGATGCTCTATGAGCTAGGCAATCTCATTTAGTAGTAAATTGAAGAAAATCCAGCGGCTATATGCCTTATTCTCCTTGTTTTCGCCGGATGGTATGCCCACCTACTCATATGTTGAGACCAAGACATTCCAATCCTACCACTAGAAACTTGATCTCTAGCCTTCCCCAAGTTGCTTTCCACTCAAATCATCTTTCCACCATATCCAAATCTGTGAGAGAGAGTTGAGTGTTGGGGAGACTATCGTTTGAAGCACAAGAGCAAGGAGTTCATCATCAACACACCATATATTACCTTTTGGAGAGTGGTGTCTCCTAGATTGGTTAGGTGTCACTTGGGAGCCTCCGTCAAGATTGTGGAGTTGAACCAAGGAGTTTGTAAGAGCAAGGAGATCGCCTACTTCGTGAAGATCTACCCAAGTGAGGCAAGTCCTTCGTGGGCGATGGCCATGGTGGGATAGACAAGGTTGCTTCTTCGTGGACCCTTCATGGGTGGAGCCCTCCGTGGACTCGTGCAACCGTTACCCTTCATGGGTTGAAGTCTCCACCAACGTGGATGTACGATAGCACCACCTATCAGAACCACACAAAAAAATCTTTGTGTCTCCAGTTGTGTTTGCATACTCCAATCCCATCCCTTTACTTTCTTGCAAATTGCATGCTTTACTTTCCGCTGCTCATATACTCTTCACATGCTTGCTTGAAATGTATTGTGAATGCTTAAAATTGTGCTAATCTAGAATCTCAACTTGAAGAACTTAAAAACTACTACTTTTGCTTGTTGAGTGTCTAATCACCCCCCCCTCTAGACACCTCTTCTCGATCCCTTTCAAGAATCTATATGAAAAATATGGTAGTACTTTGAAGCACAAGTGCGGAATTAGCATGCCCCTTATCTCTTTGTCTGTTTTTTTTTCTTTCCTTTTCCTTTTTTTTTATTTTTTCTCCTTTTTCCGGAGTCTCATCCCGACTTGTGGGGGAATCATAGTCTCCATCATCCATTCCTTACTGGGACATGCTCTAATAATGAATATTGATGATCATCACACTTATATTTACTTACAACTCAAAAGAAATAAAAATTACAACTCGATCCCTAGAACAAAGTATGACTCTATATGAATGCCTCTGGCAGTGTACCAGGATGTGCAATGATCTAGCATACCAACGATATCAAAAAATGGACAGGCCATGGAAATAGCATGCTAGCTATCTTACGATCATGCAAAGCAATATGACAATGAATGCTCAAGTCATCAAAATGGAAGCGGTGGAAGTTGCATGGCAATATATCTCGGAATGGCTATGGAAAGGCCATAATAGGTAGGTATCATGGCTATTTTGAGGAAGATATAATAAGGCTAATGTGTGATAGAGCTTATCATATCATGGGGTTTGGATGCACCGGCGAAGTTTGCACCGACTCTCGAGGTGAGAAAGGGCAATGCACGGTATGGTAGAGGCTAGCAAATTGCAGAAAGGTAAGAGTGTGTATAATCCATGGACTCACATTAGTCATAAAGAACTCATATACTTATTGCAAAAGTTTATTAGCCCTCAAATCAAAGTACTACTACGCATGCCCCTCAGGGGATAGATTGGTAGGAAAAGACCATCCCTCGTCCCCGACCGCCACTCATAAGGAAGACAATCAGTAATAAATCATGCTCCAACTTCATAGCAGAATGAGAGACTATACGTGCATGCTTCGGGAATCACAAACCTTAACACCAATATTCTTACTAACCACAACCGCTTACTAGTATCTCCCACATATTCCATCTCTATATCACAAAACTGTTGCAAGGAATCAAACATACCATATTTAGTGATCCACAAGTTTTATGTAGGATTTTATGACTAACCATGCAAATGACCAATTCCTGTTGATTCTCGACATAGATGTAAGTGAAGCATGAGAGTGTAATTCTTTCTACAAAAGACCATGCTATAATAAATATAAGTGAAGCAAAAGTGCATTCTACGAATAACGGTTTTCTATGTGAAGAGAAACAGGCAATCCAAACGTCAAATGATATAAGTGAAGCACATGAAGCATTCTATAAAGCCATACTCAAAAGATATATAAGTGAAGTGCAATGAGAATTCTATAAATCAGCCATGGACTATCTCATACCAGTATAGTGCATAAAAGAAAAATGAAAAGTAAATACAAAAGACGCTCCAAGATTTACACATATCACGTTAATGAAACAAAAACAAAAACATACTGATACTTGTTGAAGAAAGATGGGATGCCTTCCGGGGCACCCCAAGCTTGGACGCTTGAGTCTCCTTGAATATTTACTTGGGGTGCCTTGGGAATCCCCAAGCTTGAACTCTTGCCTCCCCTCCTTCTCCTCATATCAAGACCTCCTCAATCTTTGAACACTTCATCCACACAAAACTTAACAGAAAACTGGTGAGAACCGTTAGTATAATAAAGCAAATCACTACTTTAAGTACTGTTGCAAACCAATTCATATTTTCTTTTTGCATTCTAGCTACTTTATTATAACTTTTCCATGGCTTATACCAATGATAGAATCGATAGTTTCATCAAAACAAGCAAAACAATGCATCAAGAATAGAATCTGTCTTAAACAGGACAGTGATGCGGAGCATCCCACGTTCATCCCCATGTACACTATGAATACTCCCCAACCCCCAAGGACATATGACGAGACCTCTAACATACGCCATTGGACACAAGGTGAACCCGTTCCTAAATGCTTCCCCTTTCCACTTGTGCGAGACATGGTTTCTACCTAATGCAAGGACGCTACACATTCCTAGGTACCAAGGAGACCCTCTCGGAGATGCTCAGAATGATGGACAAGTCCCCAAGTACAAGGATGAAGGAGGACGACGAGAGGACCCGGAGAAAGGCTACAGGACCCGGACATCCGGCCCCTGAAGATGTCAATAACAGCAGCAGCCTAGCAACTGAAGTGCTACAGGGCCCGGACATCCGGCCAGGCCCTGGACATCCGGCCCTCCCGCAACCCCGGACATCCGGCCACAGCCCGGACATCCATCGCCCCATCACAGAACATCCAGAAGCTAGATCTCACCAGTCCGAACATCCGGCACCAATGCCCGGACATCCGACGCCTCGGGAAAGCCCGGACATCCGGCCCGTCGCCCACACATCCGGCCCCTCATTCCTACGTGCAGTGTATCCGGGCCGAAAGCCCTTGTACCCCTTCGCCCCTTAGAATATATATACTCCCCCTCCACCTTCGTTTTAGGGTTAGCAAAGGATTAGCTCATTTGAGATAGAGTTTTGCTCATCCATACGGATCTCCTCCTCGGGAGAGACCGCGGCCTCCTCGGAGAAGATCCACCATGGATTCAAGACCCCTTTATAGGAAGATCCCTCGTGGATTCAAGACCTCCTCTCGAAGATGAACTACCACCGCTTGTATCGTCCTTTGTTGGAGTTGGACCGTGTATCTATTTGTGTTTCTTGGATCTAGCACATGTGTGATCATATTCGTGTTGCTTGAGTGTTTTCTCTTGTGTTTCCCCATGATTTCCCTCGTTTCCTTCTATGCGTTCTTCGTGTTCCTCGTAGGGATCCTCTCCAAATGTGAAAGATTGGCCCCTAGGGTTCTGCCCTACATCATCTTGGTATCAGAGCAAGGTTTATCATGTTTTTGTAGCCCCTACCCTTTGTTTTCTAGCTTGATTTTGTTGATTTCGTCCTAAATCCAAAAATCCCCACCAAAAATAGCATCCAATTTTTTTGTGATTTGTTGGTTCGATGATGTTTTGTTGATTTTGATCCATGGATTTGCTTGGTTTCGAGTGGATGTAGCATCTTCCCAAGTTTCCCCACTTTCTATCCACGAAATCCATCAAATTTTGCCCCCGAAATCATCAATTTCCGCCCCAAAATTGAGTTCCTCGAGTTCATCCGCGGATTTGGAGCCCGGACATCCGGCCCGACCCCCGGACATCCGGCCATTAGCCTGGACATCCGGCTACTGAAGCGCATTTTCGCGCAAGGTTTTTGACATCCGGCCAAACCCCCAGATGTCCGCCCGCTGTCATTTCAGCTTTTCCCGTTTCACCATTTTGTCCATAACTAATTCATTCGGAGTCCGTTTTTGACGTTCTTTAGATCGTTGAGAAGCTATTGACATCCCCCATCACACAAAAATACCAAAAACACCATTTGACTCCATAAAAGTTTTGGAATTTTGGCATATTTGCCTAGGGCTTCCACCATATCATCCGCTACACCACCACCGACTTCTGCAACCTAACCCATTTTGCTTTCCATAGCATTAGTGATTGCTTGAGTAGTGATTTGTGTCTCCTAAGGTGTTTCGGATACTTAGGGACGATTACTTATTCATCAACCACCACCACCATTTCCACATAACCTTGCCCACCATACATTTCGCCAACCCATTAGCCCAATTTTGTCTGAGCTTGTTTGAGTTGTGGCTTGTGTCTCCTAAGGTGTTTCGGCTACTTAGGGACGACAACTTCAACTCCGACACATGTATAGCCCATCATTACCCTTCCGCATTGCCAAGTGCAAACCACTACCGCTTTCCGCTACCACCATTTTGACATTTGACGTTTGAGATTTTGAGTTTGCGGTTTTTCTGTTTCCTAGGGTATTTCGGCTAACTAGGAACGAGTCAACATCGACACCACTGCCTCTCATCATCGCCTCGAGGTCGTCATCGACTTTGACCACTTCACCATCATCCATCCGTGGGGTACATACAAGAAACCCTCGACGGTAACCTCCATATCATCTTGGTACCGTGGTATCCCTCCATTGTATATTCCCCTTGCTATTGCATTGTTAACCCCTAGCCCATTTTGCATTACTTGCCTATCAAGACTAGCCATTTGAGTATTGCCGGCAATGTTACTTGTGCACATTACTGATCATACTTCCCATAGCATACATAATATAATCGTGGTGCATATATTGGTATCATATCTTGTGTCACAAGTTTGTTCCCGCATATACACAATTGCTATCTTGGTTTGCGCATTGTGCAATAGTGGCCATACAGAAAAAAAGAGAATACATCTTTTAAGCAAAAGAGAGAGAGAGAGAGAGAGAGAGCAAAGAAGCTTGTAAGCAAGTGCCATAGCATCACACCACATTGCATATAAGATTGTCATATCCGATCATCTTGGATCATCTTGAGAGAAACACCGGGAAGCATACATACATAGCATACTTGGGATAGAAAGTTTATCCATTTTGCATCTTATAGGTTGTGCACAAGTGTCGTATCCGCCTATAGAGCAATCATGCTAGCGTCTCTCTTGAGTTGTGCAACCCGAGCGTTTTCCGTGGATTCCACATTTTGTGCTCATTCCTTGGTTGCACGACCCCATTTATCTATCTGTGTGTGTGTGTTTCCGTGTACCTTTCATTGCTATTGGTCTACTTGTTTCGCTTGCGAATTTGTGAATCTCCTTCAACATTATTGACTCTTGCTAACATTTTGCATGAAATTTTTGTGCCACTATCCTCACCGAGCTCCACCCAAAGCCTTACTTGTGTAGGTGTGAGAACCGATAAGAATTGGTACCAATTGTGCTATTTCCTTGTTACACATTTGAGTGATCATTGATCCATCTTCAACATTGGTCAAGGTACATTTGGTATAGTTCTTCTCTTTCTCCCACTCATATTTGCTCGAGTCTTGTGATGGATAGGCAAGGCATTTCCTCTCCGGTCTACGACAACAACGACGGCGTGAACAACTACATCTCCAAAGTGTCCATCTTCGATCTACAACGACAAATGCAAGGCGCACAATCAGGATTGCGAGAGCGCATTGAGAACATCTCCATCGACATTCGTCACTCTGAAGCAAGGAAAAGGGACTACATCAACAAGAAGCTTTCCGCACATAAAGAGGAGCAAGATGCAAGGATGGAGGAGATTCAGGCCTTGATCGAGTCTTCTTCCCCTTCGTCATCTTCAAGGCGGCGACGTTCAAGCAACAAGTCTTCGGAGCGCGAAAATGATGCAAGCGCAATCCATCCACGTCCACATCTATATGGCGACCACCATCACGTTCGTGATCCACATTGTCATGAAGGGCAAGTCACCTCCAAGTAACATGTGCATGACGACGACGAACGACATCTTCTACGAGCTCAAGCACGACAACGACATCATCATCATCAATAGCAAATGCACAAGTCCCAAGAGCAAACGACATCATCATCATCCCACATTCATCCCCATGTACACTATGACTACTCCCCAAGCCCCAAGTGGACATACGACGAGACCTCTAACATACGCCATTGGACACAAGGTGAACCTGTTCCTTAATGCTTCCCCTTTCCACTTGTGCGAGACATGGTTGCTACCTAATGCAAGGACGCTACACATGCCTAGGTACCAAGGAGACCCTCTCGGAGATGCTCGGAATGATGGACAAGTCCCCAAGTACAAGGATGAAGGAGGACGACGAGAGGACCCGGAGAAAGGCTATAGGACCCGGACATCCGGCCCCTGAAGATGTTAACAACAGCAGCAGCCCAACAACTGAAGTGCTATAGGGCCCAGACATCCGACAGGCCCCAGACATCTGGCCCCTCCCGCAAGCCCGGACATCCGGCCATAGCCCGCACATCTGTTGCCCCGTCACAGAACGTCTAGAAGCTGGATCTCGCCAGTCCGGACATCCGGCACCAACGCCCCGGACATCCGGCGCCTCGAGAAAGCCCGGACATCCGGCCCGTCGCCGGGACATCCGGCCCCTCATTCCTACGTGCAGTGTATCCGGGCCGAAAGCCCTTGTGCCCCTTCGCCCCTTAGACTATATATACTCCCCTCCACCTACGTTTTAGGGTTAGCAAAGTATTAGCTCATTTGAGATAGAGCTTTGCTCATCCATACGGATCTCCTCCTCGTGAGAGACCGCGACCTCTTCAGAGAAGATCCACCATGGATTCAAGACCCCTTTACAGGAAGATCCCTTATGGATTCAAGACCTCCTCTCGGAGATGAACTACCACTGCTTGTATCGTCCTTTGTTGGATTTGGACCGTGTATCTCTTTGTGTTTCTTGGATCTAGCACATGTGTGATCATATTCGTGTTGGTTGAGTGTTTTATCTTGTGTTCCCCCGTGATTTCCCTCGTTTCCTTCCACACGTTCTTCGTGTTCCTCGTAGGGATCCTCTCCACACGTGAAAGATCGGCCCCTAGGGTTCCGCACTACATCAGGCAGTCTGTAGAAATCTGAACTCTAACCATACTTCTGGTACTCCAAAAATTCTAAAAACTTAGGACAAAATAAACAATTTGTATAGAAATATTGTGCAGAAAGTTTCAGAAACTTTTGACGTTCCAGTAAAAAAACGTAAAATTATGCACTATAGCCAAAGTTTTTGTTTTTGCACCGCACATACCAACAAGCAATCTAATTTCCTATGGCAAATATTGGCACATTAATTTTATAATACAATGGATTTGTACAAGGGGATAATTATCTTTGTTGAAAAGTTTTTGTAATTGAGAGTCACAAAGTTTCCATGGGCATGAACGAAGTTCAAGGCTAGCTCCCATGTCCACAGTACTCGTCTTTCTCACTTTCACTTTTCTTTTTGTGAAGTTTTAAGTTCTCCTCTATATATATTTTTAAAACATTATAAAAGCTCTCAAAATAATAAAATGACTCTCTAAAACTTCCAAGTTGTCTCCCTGGCAGCACTTTCTTTTAAGCCATTAAGCTAGGCATAAAGTGCTAAAGTAATGGAACCACCTGGATCCCTAGGTATATGAAAGCCAATTTTAATTAACAATGATTTGGCATTTAGTAGTGAGCACAAAGCAATATATATCATGCAATGACGAATTCTAACTCCCTTACTATGCATCGACATGTCATACAAGAACAATTCATGCACATCAAGCAAAGGCCAATACATAGCATAAGAAGTTTCTTGCAATATTATCGTGTTGGAAACATAGAGAGGTGGAGATGTAATTCTCCCATAATAATTGCAAGTAGGATCAGAAATCACGTGCATATTATATTCATCAGAATCATCATGTGTAGCAGCAAAATGCAACCCATCAATATAATCCTTAATAAGTGCAAACTTCTCTGGTATAGTGTGGTTTGGAGAATTCAAAAAGATAATAGGACTATCATGTGTGGGTGCAATAGCAACAATTTCATTCTTAACATAAGGAACTATAGAAAGTTCATCTCCATAAGCATAATTCATATTGGCATCTTGGCCACAAGCATAGCAAGCATCAAGTTCATCGAAAAGGGATATTTTAAAAGAATCCAAGGGATCATAGCAATTATCATAGCATTCATCTTTCGCTAAGCACGAAGGGAAATTAAACAATGTATGAGTTGAAGAGTTACTCTCATTAGAAGGTGGGCACGGGTAGCTAATCCGTTCTTCCTCCATTTATTCTTCACTCTCCTCGTCATCTTTTTCATCACATGAGCTCATAGTTTCATCAGTTCCTTCTTCCATAGGCTCCTGCAAAATATTAGTCTCTTCTTGGACAGCGGAGACTTTCTCAAGAAATACATCAATATCAGAATTGTATTTATAATTCTCACAACAATATTTAAGTATAGCAAAAGTTTCAGGTCTATAAACTGAATCATCAAAATCTTCATACTTTTCAAACATAAATTCAATTCGATAAGCACCCTTAAAATTAACAAATTCTTCTATTCGCTCCACATCATAGTAATCATATCTACCATTAGCATAAGAAGCTAAGGTTTCATTATCATTAAATTTGCATGAAAAGGGAAAGTGTGGAGACCTTATCCTAGAGCAACAAGTATAATCATGTCTCAAGCATAAATCCCGATCATACCAATGCAAATATCAATTTGATCCCATAACAGTTTTCCTTTTTGTGTCAAGCAATAATCCCTAAAGTATTCACATTGATCCAACGTATCTCCCATTATCATGTTGAATGGGATTTTCTCAGGATCATCAAAGTAGTGTTTAATATTTTTCACATGACGAGCATCGAGGGTTTTAGGATGTACGCCATCTCCATGAGTAGCAAGTACAACTATTTTTTTTGGTATTTCGTGTTCCATATACATAATTAAAGGTAGAGAACAACTTAGAACTGAAAATAAAATTACTTAGTGATAAAGTAAACAAGCACACACGAGAATAATCACCCCACGCTATTGCTCCCTGGCAACGGCGCCAAAAAAAGGTCTTGATAACCCACAAGTATATGGGATCCTTTGTAGCCTTTTCGATAAATAAGAGTATCGAACCCAACGAGGAGCTAAAGGTAGAACAAATATTCCCTCAAGTTCTATCGACCACCGATACAACTCTATACACACTCGACATTTTCTTTACCTAAAACAAGTATGAAACTATTTTGCAAGAATAAAACTACGAGTACTTTGCGAAAATAAAACTACGAATAAATTGCGACATAATAAAAGTAGAATGCTTTTGTCAACGAGAAAGTCATTAGTCCCTAGGTGATCGACAACTAGACCAGTGATCATTGTTGCAATTTTATATGAGGGAGGCATGAGCTAACATACTTTCTCTACTTGGATCATATGCACTTATGATTGGAACTATAGCAAGCATCCACAACTACCAAAGATCATTAAGGTAAAACCCAACCATAGCATTAAGTATCAAGTCCTCCATACTCCCATACGTAATAGCCCACTTACTTGGGTCTGTGTATTATGTCACTCATGCCACCCACTATAAGCGAATTATGAAGGTATTGCAATACCCTACAACGGGATCCCTCACATTTGCGTGATATGGAGGGCACCATAGGACAACACCAAAATAAAACATACAACTCACACCAATCATGATCATCTATCAACCCATAGGACAAAACAGATCTACTCAAACATCAGAAGATAGCTGATAGAGGCAAAGGTGTCCCATCTTTCAATGAGATGGTGATTATCGTTTCTGGAGGAGTAGATTTGATGATCTGACTACGTACGTGCGAGGACGCCGCGCCTTAGAAATTGCTAAACCAACTCCGAGAGGTTATTGACCATGCCGGAGCACGATCAACCTGACCACGAGGGTCTATTTCCTGCGAGCAAACGAAGAAACAAGCAAGAAACTGAGATTGCAATCTAGATATTGTGAATATAAGATGAAAGCTTTATTGATCAAGATGGGGTTCTGTGACATCTTGGTCTGGTCGTTGAACACAAACGAAGTACGCGAAGTTGCAGATATGGCGAACTTTTAATCTAAACAAAACCCAAAGTCTAAACGACACCCTAAGGGCTGTATATATGGAGGAAGAGGGGGGGGGGGTTCGTGGCCATTGGTGGAGGGGTTTCCAGCCGCGATTTCTCTGGCCTGTCGAAGCTCCTCCTGCGCATCCCTAATTTTGAAACGCGTCTCCTTGGCCGCATCAAGGGCCTTCTTCAGGTCAGCCGACTTCGCCTGATTCTCCTTTTCAAGGAGCTCATACCGGCCGGTGGCGTTTTTCAGCTCCACAGCCATCTTTGCTTCGGCGATGAGCAGCCTATTCGGCTCTCAAATCTTTGGCCGCCTTTAGGGCAGCCGCATTGCTAGCCCGGTCTTGTTCCTTGGCTAGGGCAAGCTCCGCCCTCAGGGCCTCCACGGCAGCAGCTCCGCCTGCAGTCGAAGCATATCACATCAACAATATGCTCCTCTTAATATTTCCTATAAAAACAAGGAAGACAGAGCACATACTCTGTGACTCGTTAAGCCGCTCGTTCACAAGCGTGATGTCGGCGTCCACAACTTCAATCTGTCGCCTCAGTTCGGCGACTTCAGCGGTCCGGTCGGCAGCCGGACCCTTAGCCACATGCGCATGAATACATTGCGATCATTACTTAAGAATGTGATCCTCCGTTTGCCGCCTAGGGCTGGCAACCAGAGTCTCAGGGGCTACTATCTATACGGAGCAGACCTAGCGCGTGCACCACAACCAAAAAATTACGTATTTCATTATATACCTCAAAGACTTTGAGCAGGCTTGTAAAAGCTTCATTCAAACCGCTTGTGGCGGATGAAATCTTCTCAAGCACCGTGCTCATTAATGAACGGTGATCCTCCGAGAGAGCAGCTTGCTCCAGAAGGCCCGTCAGCATGTCCGGCCGGTCGCCAAACTGTGCCAGACCCTTCTTACCGCCCCCCGTGGGAGCCGAACGCTCCGGGCTCAGGGCGGCCGAAGTATTAGCTTCTGGCCTCGGCAAATCTGGACTCCTCCGTGATGACACCTCGGGGTCGCCCGCCCCATGAGGCGGAGAGGCAGGTGGAGTTTCACTCTCCATCATCTCGGGAAGAAGATCCCCTGAAGACAAACTCTGTCGAGAAGAGCTGCTAGACGGACTGCAAAGAATCGATCCTGGTCATTGTTCTCAGAGGAGGAAGCAGTAGCTTTGTATTTACGATTAACTTACAGCTCGGCTGAGGGCTGCCCCATTTGCGGGCATGGCGCGGTGAGGACGCCCTCCGGGGCAGGGCCCCCTGGTGAAGCTTTCTTCCCTTGTCTAGGCACCTCCGTCTCCAAGTCTTCGGAGGCGGCCCTCTTCTTCCCGCGGGGGGAGGAGACCGTAGATTCCCCTCCCCGACTATTATCCTCCGTGGAGATAGTAATTCCCCCGGTTTGGATGTGCAATGTGTGAAGCTCTGCTTCTCTGTTCTTCCCTTCGTCTTTCCCCGAGGGCACTCGACTTAGCACACAACTAAGCATCCTGGCTATGGCAGGACTAGGCGAGCCTTCGGGAAGCGGTGTCGGACACCTGATTCTCTCCGCCTTGCTGAGCCAATCCTGGCCGCGGATAGTTTTCAGAATAATGTTATGATAAATATAAACGAAGTGTTCGGTTCCTGGGTTACTTACTTCGGTATCTGGGCGGTTGAGCTCAGGCCCGCATCCTCAATGGTGTCCGGACACTTTACTTGTGGTCTAAAGAATAACTTAACACATCCCTTCGAGCGTCATGCTGAAGAAGTGCTGAATAGTCCACGGACCTTCTGGGTTGAACTCCCACATCGGAGAGGCCGACGTTTGCACGGCAAGATCCGTCGGACTAGCATTACCTGAATTACGCTGACAAGACTAATGTCCCTCTCAAGAAGCTCCAAAATGCGGCTCTGCAATGTTGGTACGTCATTAGCAGGCCCCCAATCCAGTCCCACGTTGGCCCATGATGCCAGTTGAGGCGGAGGGCCCAAGCGGAAGTCGGGGGCAGCCACCCACTTTGTGCCTCTGGGAGCCGTGACGTAAAACCACCTCCACTGCCATAGATCGGACACCTTCGGGAAGAAGCCCTCTGGCCATGGGGCGTCGGCGTTTCTGCTTATTGTAGCAGCTCCGCACTCCGCGTGTCGCCCCTCAATCACCTTCGGCTTTACATTGAAAGTCTTGATCCATAAGCCGAAGTGCGGGGTGATGTGGAGGAAGGCTTCGCACACAACGATGAACGACGAGATATGAAGGATGGAGTCCCGAGCTAGATCATGAAAATCTAGCCTGTAATAGAACATGAGCCCTCTCACAAAGGGATCAAGGGTGAAGCCTAAGCCCCGGAGGGAGTGAGAGACAAATACAACGCTCTCGTTGGGCTCGGGAGTAGGGATGACATGCCCCGAAGCGGGAAGCCTGTGCTTGATGTCAGCGGTCAGATATTTGACCTCCCTAAGCTTCGCAATGTCCTCCTCTGTGACAGAGGAGGCCATCCACCGGACATGATTGAAGATATGAAGTGCCTAAGCTTGGGCTTCGGGTGTTGGAACTCGAGATGCGGAAAGGCGCAAGCGTGGTAGGAAAGAGGGATAGGCCTCGGCCCCTCTATAAAGGGGGTGAATATCAAGCGTCCTCAGCATAACCGATTGGGACTTGCCTAAAAACACAGAGTCATACCAACAGGCATCGTGGGGTTGCCCACGCCCGTATTGATGGAGGATCCCGCAATAAGGGGAACACGATCTCTGCTTCGACAAGGCGTGCCAATAAAACTGCCTCGCAACGCGTGTCAAGGCAGGCCAAGAAAAACCGGTTCGTATTGAGCCAGGCCGCGGCGTAAGGGCGCACCATAAAAAAATTTGTCAGCAGATTAGATTTGTAGGGTGTTATGCTCTCCACGGTGGTGTGTGGAAATTATCTCACAGAGCCGGACACAATCCTTAATCTGCTTTGGAGTATTCGGAGATGGAACCCGCCTTGCAATGCCGAAGACAATCTACACGCCGGGCTCATCATCATTGAAGCCTGGTTTAGGGGCTACTGAGGGAGTCCTGGATTACGGGGTATCCGGACAGCCGGACTGTTGGACCGTGAAGATACAAGACTCAAGACTTCGTCCCGTGTCCGGATGGGACTCTCCTTTGTGTGGAAGACAAGCTTGGTGATTCGGATGTTAGATCTCCTTCTTTGAAACCGACTCTGTGTAACCCTAGTCTCCTCCGGTGTCTATATAAACCAGGGGGTTTAGTCCATAGGACAAGAACAATCATAATCATCATAGTCTAGCTTCTAGGGTTTAGCCTCTACGATCTCGTGGTAGATCTACTCTTGTAATACTCATATCATCAAGATCAACCAAGCAGGAAGTAGGGTATTACCTCCATCGAGAGGGCCCAAACCTGGGTAAAACATCGTGTCCCCTGCCTCCTGTTACCATTAGCCTTAGACGCACAGTTCGGGACCCCCTACCTGAGATCCGCCAGTTTTGACACCGACAGCAGGGGCTGTGGGTGTAACAATGGTATTGATGTCCTCATCAGAGAGAGCCCCCCTCCTTCTTCTTCTTCCTAGGCCTCCCCTAGATGGGAGGAGAGTTCCCCCTCTAGTCCATGGACTCCATGGCGGCGGAGGGGCACGAGCCCCTCCTAGATTGGATTATCTCTCTGTTCTCTTCTGTTCCGTGCTCCTATTTCTAGCCCTTCCCAGCTTCTTAAATTCCCGGGGATCCGTAACTTCGATTGCGCTAAAAGTTTTACACGATTGTTTTCCATAAATTATATTTCTTGCGCCCAAAGAAGGGCCCCAACCGACTTACAGGGAGGGCACAAGACACCTAGGCAAGCTAGGGGTGCCCGACATGCCCTAATGGGTTTTGGAGGCCATGGGCCTACGTTTGCATTGATTCCACCTCCCAAAAATCACAAATATTCAAAAATTATTCCCCGTAAATTTTTATCGCGTTTGGACTTTGTTTGATATGGATATTCTGCAAAACAAAAAACACGCAACAAATAGGAACTAGCACTGGGCACTGGATCAATAGGTTAGTCCAATAAATCATATATAATGTTGCGGAAAGTATGTGAAAGTTGTATAATATTGGCATGAAACAATAAAAATTATAGATACGACGGAGGCGTATCAATGCCCGAGTATGTTTAATCTATGTTTACTTATGTCTAAATGTGGGATATGGATGCACTCAGTTCGGTTGATGGTATTTTATGCATATTAGGGTGAATGTTTAGCGTAGGTAAAAATTTCAGATTCAACCGACGAAGGAAAAGTGGAACCACCCTGAAACATGATTACCCCAAACTGAAACCGTGGGCAATGACTTTAATTTTCCCAGTTACGTCAATCACACACGATTGTCTCTAGCAAACTATTGCCTCCGAAACTCTTTGTGGGACACAAAACCCTCACCACCCAATTCAAAAAGGAAAAAAGCAAACCCTCACCATCCCCACATCACAAAAACCCTCACCCCGCCCGCCACCCCCCCCCCCGGTTCCCATTCACACCTGCACAAGCTCATCCGTGACTCTGCATGGCACCGCCTATCTACTGCGGCAACCACTTAGCTCGCCACCTATCACCGCCGCTAGGCTGCCGGCAAACCCCACCGCATTTCACCACTTCTGCTTGCCGCCGCCTATCGCCATCAACTTTCTCGATGCTGCTCATCGTCGACCCAGCTCCACCCGATTGGTGAATCTGCGGTATTGAGGGTTTTTTCTCATGGACAACAAGGTAACTAATCTAATGAGATATTCTGCCGTCTCTTATCCTAGTTCATCTGCCTCCTTTAATCACCCAGCCAAAATTGCCATGAATTCATTTTTTATTCGGGCTATTTGAGGGTATTCTTTCATTCATAGAGTGTACAGTGCATGGACACATCAGGACTTTGCGGCCTCGACCAGATATCCGTGGAGTTCCATCTCATCGTACCAGATGACTTCAGGATGTGCATGCTATGTTCAATCTCACCCTACATCAGTTGGAATGGCCTACTTTCCTAAACATATACTATATATTACTACATTTGGATAAAAGGTGCCACATGCAACATATACGTCAAAGGGGATCTTTGTCCTCTTCTTTCTATATTAGGCAAATTAATGATGTATTATTCTTTCGATTACTCTTGTATTTCGACATCATCATTACACTATCTGTTTAATTATAGATTTTTGTACTTTGATTTCAACTGTTGTACTGTTCCTTAAATTTTGCCCATATTTGCATGTTACCATATTCTTTATCAATCCTACCATTTTCTGCAGCACATCCCTTGCTATGAAACAACATCTATAGTGAATAATCTTGCCCTTTACATAACTCAAGACTGCAGGGATGTCATATTGAACACAAACCATGGATTTACAATCGTTGCTTTTGTTATACTTGATGAACGTGGTCACTCCTATTTTGGCACGGGCCTTTGGACAGAAATTTCTAAGTTTTATGTACAAAAAGCCGGCGCCAAAATTGCACTGCACATAAAAGAGCCTGGTCATGAAATACATGCTATCCTTGATGATATCATCTGTCCAGACTTTGTTTGAAGTAAGTGTTCGTTTCAAGTATCTGCGTGTTGACTTACCCAGCAATATCAAAGTAATTGTGTAGTATTTAAGCAACCAATTGTTATTCCATTTTCTTACTCTATTCCTACCTACTAACTTCTAGTTACCAATACACTTTTCTTTTGACCTATTTTAACTAGATATTCCCTGTACTCCCACTTCTATCAAAAAGCGCCGCTGACGAGGAGACTCCAAAGGTGGAGAATGAGGCTGCCAACAAGCGGAGGCGGGTCGAGCAAGAACCGCAAGTGACTCGAGCAGGCCTAGACTCCATCAGCAGCCTCCTCGATGATATGTTGATAGTCATCATCTCCCTCCTCCCAATCAAATATGGGGCACGGACAACCATCCTTTCCCGGCGGTGGTGCCCCCTATGGCACTCCAACCCTCTAGACCTCATCGACGCCCACGAGCTCTGCCATAGCTATCACAAAAGCTTGGATGCATTCTCCTAGATCCTCGGCAGTCACCATGGCCCAACCAGAGGCCTTAGCATGGGCAAGTTCCGTTCCAACGGCAAGGACTGAGCCAAGCTTGACGAGTGGTTCCGATCCCCCTCCCTAGACCAGCTCGAGGAGCTCACTTTTAATGATGGGCATATGTGCTTGCTGCCAACGTCTGCGCTCCACCTCCCGCCCATGCTACGCGTCGCCAAGTTCATGAACTGTCATCCCCCCTTAATGACGCACCCGCTCTTCATCTACCACGACTGAAGCACCTCGAGCTCATCGTCGTCTGCCTCCCAAAGGATGACATGGAGCGCCTACTCCGCGGCTGTACTGCTCTTGAGTACCTTCATCTTCAGGCAATTAATGGGTTGAGTAGCTTCCACATCACCTCCATGACTCTCCGGACTATTTATGTGTGTTGCTAGTGCTGCAACAAGACATCACAAAAGGTGTACCACAGTATGGTCACTGAGGACACACCTTCACTTGAGAGGTTACTTGTAGTTGATCAGGACGGTACAATAAGAATCAATGTCATTTCTACGCTGACAGTGGTGGGCTACTCGTCTGACAAATACTCTGAACTTGTTACTGGATCCACCCTCATTTAGGTACAATAGCCGCCTTCTACCTCTCCTTCTTGAAATTAACATTATTTCTAATTTTGAATATGTATGTTTGTCTGACATCCAATGAATGATTCCGACAAGCTTGACCCTGAATCTGCACACAGTGAAGGTCTTGGCACTAGAATCTATCGGCCCCAACCTAGACCAAATTTTTAGTTTCCTGAGATTCTTTTCGTGCTTGTAGAAGCTATATATCGAGGTGATGTTACTTTCCTATTAAATGTTAACCATAAGGGAGTTCAATTTCTGACACCTTTTCCCAAGTTTACAATGACAATGTACTATGATTTTTGAAGGAATTTTGGAGGATTTCAGTACATAGATGTTTCCCCCCGTATTGGTTGCTTGATTCATATGGTTACAATCCATAAGCATTTCTCCTTTGGATTTATGTGTACTAGTTTTCCTAGGGAATTTTACATCCACTCCAACCTCTTGTGAAGAAGGCTAAATTTTTCTAGATTGTAATCAAATGGACATGTTAATCATGTCGGATCCAAGATGGCACGTTAGTGCATTTTACAAATCCTGCAAACCAAATAGGCATGTATTAGTGTTCAAAACTGCATGTAGGAACTAACACGTTTTCTTCTTTTGCAGATAAGATTAGGCCCTATGGTGGATAATGTGATACAGTATAACAATCATATCGAATGCCTACATCTGCATCTCTCATAAATTACTTTGAACTCCTACCAAGGGACCTTACTGGAGATTATATTCGCCAGATTCTTTGTTATCAGAGTAAGGGTGTTGAAGGTAATGAGGTTTGCCCTACATTTATTTTGCAAAAATGAATGGTTTGTTGATTAGCGCCGACGGCTGGGGTAGAATGGAAAAGGCTCCGAAAAAGTTGAATTTCATTTTGGAATTTCAGTTGATAGAGTAACTGGAAGTCATTGTGTCAACCCCATACATGACTTCTCAGTGGCTGGTCCCTTTGCAAAAATGATGAGGTTTCAAAACTAGCCTTACAAGTGGTAATATTAGTTTGAACCTCTCTTATATCCATGTTTAGCTGATCAGCGCAGGCGTTTGCAGCTGAATGAGCTGAATTTCATTTCTAATATCATCTTGAACCTTGTAATCTTCAAATTTGAGCCATATAACTCTAGAATTTGAACCTTGTAATATTTCGAGCTTTTGTGGTACAATCATTGAAATGGCATCGTATGAAACTTGTAAATTGGTAGTACTGTTTTGACCTTAATATGCAATGGACTTAGATTTTATTAACCATTCTAGAATGTGTTTCCCTTGTCGATCTCATTGCAAACGACCTGTATAGCTAACTTGACTGCGATCTTGGACATTATTGCACACAGTTGGATTCTTCAACCATGTGCCCTATAGAGCGCAGAATTAATTATTGCACTCGAGTGTCCATCATTACCCTTCTGTGTAACTTTGACCTCACCACCCATGGGTAAACTTATGATCGAAGTCATTCCACGCACTTAATTTTTACAAAGCTTTTTGCCAATTAACACCCACAATTTGCCCCTCTTCTAGCCGACACGTGGCCAAACTAGCCGGGCGGGAAGCTTGCACGGTAAACCACACGGTTGCACGGGAACAGGCTCACCAACATACATTTGGCGCCTCTTCGAACGCATGCGTGCTCAAATGAAATGCGTGCGGGGAGCTCAAGCATGCATTGGAATCCTCCGCTATGAACGCGGTGACAAGACATGACGATTACAGGCTGGCCCCCATTAATTACAGCGTCCATTTAACCCTTGTGTCTCTTCAAACTTTTGATCGCGCCCCAGTATTGCAAGAAGCACACCCACCACGACAAATTCTTAGAGGGTATCCTGCGTGGCTCCAACGGTGCTTCGAGCGGCTGATGACGACGAGCAGCAGTTCACCATGCATGTCGTGGTGAACGCCCACAGAAGGTTCACAGAGCCCTCGGTGGTGTACACCAACAACCCGGTCTGGGTGGAGCCCTCCATCCACATCATGGAGTTGTTGCTTGCTGAGGAGAAGTACAAGGTGGTCGGGTTCGACCTCGACTACACCCGCGCTCGTGCCGGGTCTCATCCCAAGTCGTCGTTGCCCAGATGTGCATGTGCAATCACGTCCTTGTCTACCACTACAGCCTGGCCACAAGGCCTTGCGAACGTTTCGCCAGGTTTGTCAACAGCCCCCACTACATGTTCGCTATGGTGGACAACACCAACAATGTAAAGGTGCTCAAGAATTCGGGCATAGCCTGCCAGAACCTTGTCAACATCTAGGGCCAATACAAGATTTGGGGTAGCAAGAAGCATGAGAAGGACTCACTAGTTCACCTCGCCGAGGCCATCATCGACCCCTACTACAGAGACATGAAGTATTCCTGCAACAAGGACAAGCATGCCTGGCACTCGGCCTGGATGGAGAAACTCGACAAAGCTCACGTCCTGTACGTGGCCAAGGAGGCGTACACGAGCTGCGAGATGTACATGCGAATCGTTGACAGGAGGAAGTGCCTCCTTCCCCAAAACGGCTAGGGATCCAGCCGGAAGTAGAGCAATGGCAACCGTCGTCACAACAACATGTAGATGATTAGATGCTCGTTTCTCCTAGTTTAGTATGCATGTAATTGCTAACTTTGGTGTGTGGAAATGTTATGTGTGTAGCCACTATGTAATTGTATGCTTCATTTGGTTATGCAATGCTATTTTTTAAGTATATACGTTGATGCTCTATAGGCAAAGCGTAGATGTTGTGCGGACAGAGCAAATCACATTGCACACGGACTAAACAATGGAACCTGTCGGTGATGATTTCAGCAATCACTCACAATTGTATACCAGCAATCATTTGCATACAACACACACGACTTGTTAATAGGAATTGTTAACAGGAATCGTCTGTGTTGTTATCGGTCTTCCCACACATCTCTGATTACTGACCTGTTTCCCGTGTATCACACACATCTTGTTAAGTTGAACCATTTCTGTTGTGTTGGCTAATCGCAAACAGTTCATTCGAGTGAACTGTATGGCCTATATCGCACACACCTTGATCTGGCTGACTGTTTTTGTTGTGTTATCACAAACAGTTCATCCGAGTGAACTATATGTTGTATATCGCACACACCTTCATTTGTCTAACCGTTTCTGTTGTTATGATCATCGCAAAGAGTTCATTCGAGTTAACCGTATGCCATGAATCGCACATGCAACTATAACCTGAACCATGTTTGATGTCTCCGCCATCCCAAATGTTTTGTATCATTTTTTACGGTTTTGTTTGCGATTAATGCATCACACACAGTTTCATCGAGGGGTCTCTGATTGTAGTGTCGCGTTAGCAGCATCCTGCAGTAGTGTTAAATCGAATAGATCTCCAAGACATCGAGGGGAACATTATATTGAAGATCAAAGAGGGAGAAGAAGCCATATATCTACTAGCTATGGACCTGTAGGATTGTGGTAAACTACTCACACATCATCGGAAGGGCAGCAAGGTTGATGTAGAAACCCTCCATGGTTGAATCCCCCTCCGATAGAGTACCCGAAAAGGCCTCCAGATGGGATCTCGTGGTTTTGGAACTTGCGGAGGCAGAAAAGTATTTTTGGTGTCCCCCTAGTCTATGGGGAATATTTGAGTATTTATAGAAACGAAATTAGGGTTAGAGGAGCTATAGGGGGCCCACAAGCTTGGAGGGCGCACCCTATGAGCTTGTCGTGGCATGTGGCCCTTCTGGCCTCCTCCCGAAGCTTCTAGGGTGTCTTGTGGTCCAAGAAAAATCATCAAAAAGTTTTATTCCGTTTGGACTCCGTTTGTATTGATTTTTGGTAAAGGCAAAAACAAGAGAAAAAACAGCAATTGGCACTTGGCACTAGGTTAATAGGTTAGTCCGAAACAATGAAATAAATAGCATAATAATGCATATAAAACATCCAATATGGATAGTATAATAGTATGGAATAATAAAAAATTATAGATACGTTGGAGAGGTATAAGTCAACCATTAATCAGTCAATTAAATAGGAACCTACCAACATATATCTAATTTTTTTAGGTATTATACCATATTCTCATGCTCTCAACTATCTAGTATACCAAATATGTTATGATTTGGTCGAACCCTGACTATTGAAGAGCGAGAGGGGATGGGATGGGTGACGTGCCAAAAATTTGGGCTTTGTTTGCCCCTAAGTTAATGGGCCAGCAACGATTAATCGATCTAAGAACCTACTAACCAATCTCACATGCAAGTTAATCATACTGGCAAGTTAACGCGGTGAATAGGTCTTATTCGATTCGGCCAACCTACGAGTAGTGATTAACTGATTAATTGGATGAATTCTTGAACAGTGAATAATACGGTGGAACCCAACGAGTACGCATAGCATTTTTTGAAGCAGCCCAAGTAGCTGGGATATTATACTGATATAATCTACAATGTTCAAACCACCAAACACATGCGAAACTAGTGAATGCACAAACAGCAGTAGCAACATATCTATCCTCGAGATATTGTAAGCATCTAAACTGTTGTTCAGTTTCTAACTCCCAAGTAAGACAAACATCAGGAATGTATCTACCCTCAAATGGCGAAATATTAGATTTTAGTTTAGGAAGATGGTCTTGATCTCGTACCTGAGAGGGTGGTGCAACCTTATCATTGCGATTATTTGCATGTGGACGACCTGATGCTTGTGCTGGTGGTTGTACGTAGTTCTGATTTCCATCAACCTCTTCCTCATAATCGCCCGCGTAATCATCATCCTCGTTCGTAGTAGCAGCAGCCACAAAAGCATCAACAATAGGTGGAGTGACTCTAGAAGTTTGGTCGGGCTCAAGGGGAACGTGCATTGCTTGTCCCACTTGATTTGGAAGGCAACATTGTTGTTATTGATGGTGTCGTTGTTGTTGTTGCAGAGGTACGACAAGTGCAGCCGGTGGAGGTTATGGCGGCCGAGTAGTTCATTAAACTTGTCATCCAGCTTTGTTTGGAACGTCTTCCTACTGCCATCTATCTTCTTCATGGCCTCTTCAAATCTGTTCAGCACATCTTGCACCTGTCACTCATCATTTGCTAAAACTTATCATTTAACGCCTTGTCCGTCATGTTCTCCCAGTTGGTCTCTTCGACTTGTGATCCTATCATGGTTAGCAGCAATAGAAACACAGAAGAATATGATCCTACAGACTACTAGGAAGTGGTGGTGGTGTGTCACAAATCCGTCAAGCAATTCTCAAATTCTTACCAGTTCTCACCCAGCAGCAGGCGGTGATCGGCAACCGTTGTAGTCAAAACTCTTAAAGCTTGGATAAAGTGATTGCCAGGTGGTCTCAAACGCATGACGTAGTGTATGTGGAGTTGGGAAGGTTTATGATATGGTAGAAAAAATGTCAGCAATAATCAATTCAAAGATGCAAAGTTGAATAAATGCTCAAAGACAGTAATGTGCTGGTTCTAGGCTAGACCGTGCTAGAGACGCGAGCCTAGAACACTAACAAAATCACGACGCTGCACGTAAACAAGGGAGGAGCACACTCTGAATCTCTTTTTCACTTTATTTTGCACTTTTTTCCTCTTTTTCTTTTTTTTCTCTTCGCAATTTTTTTCTTGAAAAGTCTGCAAATGGTCTGAAAACTACTTAGCCAGAATTTTCTAGACTTGGTTTTTTTAACTGGAACTATTTTTCTTGTACGGGGTGCATGGAAGTTGGGGAGTCTGACTTGGTCACGACACGTACTATGGTGTGATCTGTAAATCAAAGCAAAGAAGTAAATACTGGACTCGGACTAGGATTGGTGGTGGAGATGAATCGGGTAGAACTCGGACAGGTGGAGGATATTTGTCTGGTGGCAACTCGGATTGGTGGAGGATATGTATCTGCTGACAACTCAGATTGGTGGTGTGATGCGGCAGATATGTGGTGTTGTTATGGAACGACTGCGGATATGTGGTGGAGGTATATGGTAGCAGAGGTAGCAAATGTGCGGCGACAGCATGACGACCTATGACTAGAAGTCAAAACTCTAAAAGACTAGACGCTAAGACCGGCAACTAGATACGATGATGCAACCGCAAATTCAACAAATCAAACACGAAAAAGATTATGCAATGCCTCAAATTGGTTTGGATGAACTAACCCTAATTTTTTGTGGTTTTTTCGTGGACTGTAGGTATGAAGAACATATGCTATCTAAACTACGAAAAACTAGAAAATCTCACTGAGAAACTTGGAAATCTGATACCACTTGATAGAGGCAAGGGTGTCTTAATCTTTCAATGAGATGATAACTATCGATTTGGTGGAGTCGACTTTGACGATCCGACTACAAGTGTGCATGACGTTGCGCCTTAACTAACGCTAAATCAATCTCCTGAGGTTACTGACGATGCGAAAGCACGATCAGACTGACCATGAAGGTCTATTCCTGTATGCACTCAAAGAACAAGCAAGAATATGATAATGCAATCTAAATATTGCGAATATATATGAAGTATTGATACAAGTGGGGATCCAAAAGCGGTATTGGTCTGGTCGTTGGAAACAAACGAAGTACACGAAGTTGCAATGTCTATCTTTTAACTAAACAAATCCCAAAGTCTAAATGATGCCCTAAGGGCTGTATATATGGAGGAATAGAGGGGGAATTTCGTGACCCCTTGGAGGAGGGGTCCGAAACCAACCCTAACTATATTTACCCACACATACGGACTCTTAAAACATCCTATACTGGAGTATTTAAAAATTACATGGGACTGGCCCAATAATAAGGTGACGCATGACCTATAATAGCCTCTGGATGAAGTATTTCAAAGTAGTATCTTGTATATTTTGTCCAAGCCTTCATGCACTCATTGTGGTGGCTTCAAAGTCCTGAAATCATCACTTCAAACTTTGTTCTTGTTCCCCTTGCGCATGCCATCATCTCCATGCTTGATCTTGCTCCAATGTTCATCTCTATTATCCAAGATAGGCCCTTCATTTGTAAGCAAAACAAATGTATCCAATTTAGGTAATGCCATATTCTCATGAACATTAGAATTGTTACCAAGAAACAAAAGTACCTGGTAATTCAATTGGCGCACGCGAGGTCTAGTAATTGGTACAGTATGTATAGAAGTAGGGGTTGTGGGTGTCACAATGGTATTGATGTCCTCATCAGCCTCTCCCTGGTTGTAATTTCTCAACCCAGAACTCATGCGGGCCATGGCAGAGCAAGGGAACGATGATGAAAGACTTGTTTGTTCTTGCTGATGAGGAATTGAGGTGGACTATGCAGTCATCTTGGAGTAGGCAATATTTATAACCGAGTAATACGCTGCTAAGTGGGAAACCGTTTAGGTTTTGATTTGTGTGAACAGGTTTGCAATTAAATATAGCATGGTAATTTGGAATGTGACGGGAAGCAAGCTCAAAATTTATTGATGGTTTTAGTGTCACATCCCTGGTCCTGTTATGCACTAGGCTAAACCTCATGTGAGCATCATGTTTTAATTCAAATGAAATTTGAATTGAGGAATTTTCAAAGCCTCAGAAACCTTCTAAAAATGATCAACATTAAAATCTCCTCAAAGAAGTCCAAGAAAATGTTCCTCTTAGTCTCTGAAAATATTGCAAAGAGGTAAAACTCAAAACAATATTTTTGGTATCTCAGAGTTAATTATTTTGGGCCTTTGAATTAAATAAATAGCTATTTGCATTGGATATATATTTGATATATAAATAATATATGTCCAATAATTACTGGAACATTTTATGTGGTTTGGTATATTTTAACTCTAGCCACATAACTATTTTCAGGATTTTATAAAATGGTTTATTATTTTACTAAACTAAAACAACACAGAACAAAATAGATAAATAAAAACAGAAATAGAAAGAGAGAGAAGGACTACCTGGCACTCACCTGGTAGCCCACCTGGCCCAGCAGCACGGCCCAGCCCATCTCCACTTCCCCTCCCCCCTGTCGCCTTCCTCCTCGCGCCAGTAGGCACAGGCGCGTGGCCGACGCACGCCGGCGCACGCCCCGGCCACCTCCTGCTTGCCGCTCCACCTCGACACCCCG
>NC_041393.1:326063751-326094100 GCF_002162155.2 Triticum dicoccoides | reverse complement strand
GCCACCCCCTAGCCTCGCCGATGCGCTCAAAGGCTCCGCCTCGACCCCCTCTTCCTCCCCACCGATCCACGGCCCTCCGGAAGCCCTGGATGCTGCCAGCTTCGCCGTTCCCCTCCTCGGCCACCGCGGATCGCCGCCGTCAAATCCGCCCCCGTCCGGCCTCCCTCAAGCTCGCCGTCCACCTCTACAGGGTCTACGTGAGCTCTCCGTCCGTTTCCCCCTCTCTGTTTCGTCGTTCGCGCGCCGTAGCTAGGTTATCCACCGCGGCCGAGAGCTTCTCGCCGCCGGCCATGGCGTGGCCATGGCCACAGCCACCGCAGCTCGCTCCCGAGCCCACCGTCGTGGTCACCGCAACCCCAGGAGGCCGCAACGCCCTTCCGTTTCCCCTCTTGTGCACCGTAGCGCCGTTCCCGCCAACGCCCGAGGTCCGGCAGCCGCTGAGCTCGACGCCGGCAAGGATTACGGCCGCCCTAGCTTCTCCCATTTGCCCTGTTAGATGCGCGCGAGCCTGGGCATTCCGTAGATGCCCTCCGCCGGCCATTTGGTCGCCGGAGCAAGAAACCCGAAGGCCTCCGCCGCCTCGGCCTCGCCGGCGACTCAACGCCGGCGGGATTGAGTCGTTTGACCAGGGGTTTGACCTCCCCTGGGTCTATGACAGGTGGGCCCCCGCCATCAGGTGATTTGTTTAAGCTAATCACCACCTAATCTAACCCCCTGACACTGACATGTGGGCCCTAGTGCCCCTAATCTTTAATTAAACTAAACTAACCCCCCTGTCTAACCTGTGTCACTGACGTGTGGCCCCCACACGTCAGGTTTGACCAGCAGCAGCGTCTGTTGACCTGCTGACGTCACGGTGACGCACTGCTGACGCAGTAAATGTTTTCTGGAATTTAAATAATTCTTAAATGATTTATTATTTTCAGAAAATGTCCTAAACTTCTAAAAATCATAGAAATTCAACCGTAACTCCAAATGAAATAATTTATATATGAAAAATTATCAGAAAAATTCAAGGAATCCATCTATACCAATTTCATGCATGTTAGAACAAATTATAGCTGCTGTTTAGCACAAATCAATTAAATGGCATTTGAATAATCACATATGGAGTTTGAATTTGAATCTTGTATTCAAACCAACTTCATTTAATCTGTTGCTAGTTGCATTAGCCCAAAACACATTCATTTTGCCATGTCATGATCATGCATCATATTGTGCATTGCATTGATTGTGTTCCCTTCTGTGTTGCCGGTATTTGTCCCCTCTCGATAGACGTGATACCGATGATGTGATCGTTGACACTGATGAAGACTCAATGTTATCTTCAGAAGTGCCAGGCAAGCAAAACCCCCTTGTTCATTCCGATAAAATCCCACTCTCTCACTCCTGCTCTCTTTTACTGCATTAGGACAACACCGATTCATCTGTTACTTGCTGCGGTAGCTGAACCCCTTTATCCTTTGCATGACCTGTCATTGCCACAGTAAATAGATGAAACCCACTAGCATGAGTAGGAGTTGTTTGAGCCCTGTTGTGCCTACTCATTCATGTTTGTTTGTCATGCCTGCTACTGCTTAGAGTTGAGCCAGGTCTGATTCATCAGGGATGAATCAGAGGTGTGTGAACATGTCCTACTGTGTGTGAGCTAAGTGTGTGAACACGATTTGGTAAAGGTAGCGGTGAGAGGCCATGTAGGAGTACATGGTGGGTTGTCTCATTGCAGCCGTCCTCAGGAACTGAGTTCTGTGTTTGTGATCCATGATTCAGCTACTACCATACATTGGGCCCTGAAATATGACCCCGCTCGACTTCTTATTCACCCTAGTCCTCTGTCCAGGAGTTGCAAGTAGTTTCTGGTGTTTGTAGTATGCTGGAGGCCGTGGACAGCGCTGACCGTAGGGGTGGGCTGTGATGCGGTAGGCACGTGGCCGGGTATACCGGGCGCCCGTTTGGTGTCACGGAACCCTGTTCACATCGTTTGGGGCTGTGAGAGAAACTCCGACCGGATCTCCTCATGGATGGAACCCGAATAGGCGATAAACCTGGACTAGAGACTTGAGTGTTTAGGTAGGTCGTGGTCTACACCCACGTCGGCTTTCGCTTGAAGTCTGCCGAGCACATGTCGTGTGCAGACGCTAAGTGGTGGAAACATGTATGAAGAAGTACACCCCTGCAGGTTTAACATCATCTATTCGAATAGCCGTGTCCGCGGTAAAGGACTTCTGGGTTGCGTATATCAGTTCATAGACAAGTGAAAGTGGATACTCTAAAATAGCAAGATAAGCGTGAGTGCTATGGATGGCGTTCTTGTAGGGAGACGGGAGCGGATTCATAGTGGTGTATTGATATGGTGAATATGTGGACTCGTGTGCGCCACCTCAAAAGAGTTGCTTGCAGTCGTAGTTTAGGATAGCCACCGAGTCAAAGCTGGCTTGCTGCAGTTAAACCCCACCATCCCCTTGTTGATAATGATGCATATGTAGTTAGTTCTGATGTAAGTCTTGCTGGGTACATTTGTACTCACGTTTGCCTATTTTATGTTTTTGCAGAGATACTTCGGTCTCACTAGTAGTTCCACGTGGACTTCGACGTTTAGCTTGTTACCTCAGCTACGATGTTGTGCCCTCGGCAGGATCTGATAGATAGTCAGGCTTCTCAGCCTTTTTCATTTCTAGATGTCTGTACTCAGACATGTTAAGCTTACGCATGTGCTTTGACCTGTATGCTCTGATTGTTGGGTCATGAGACCCATGTTTGTAATATCTCGCTCCTTGGAGCCTATTGATAAATTACTTGAGTCATAGAGTCATGTTGTGATGCCATGTTGTATTTGCACATATCAAGCATATTGTGTGTATGTTATTGAAATGCTTGGTATGTGTGGGATCTGACCATCTAGTTGTTTATCTTTGGTAGCCTCTCTTACCGGGAAATGTCTCCTAGTGTTTCCACCGAGCCATGGTAGCTTGCTACTGCTCCGAAACACTTAGGCTGGCCGGCATGTGTCCTTCTTCGTTCCTGTGTCTGTCCCTTTGGGGAAATGTCACGCATTGAGTACCGGAGCCCTATTAGCCCGCTACAGCCCGGTTTACCGGAGTCCTGCTAGCCCAGTGCTACAGCCCGGACCCACTTGCTGATGACCGACACGTTCGATGCTGGGTCATGGATGCCTGTCCCTGTAAGTCTGTGCCACTTTGGGTTTACGACTAGTCATGTCAGCCCGGGCACTTTATCATATGGATGCTAGCGACATCATCATATATGTGAGCCAAAAGGCGCAAACGGTCCCGGGCAAAGGTAAGGCGACACCCGTGGGAATACCGTGCGTGAGGCCGCAAAGTGATATGAGGTGTTACATGCTAGATCGATGTGGCATTGAGTCGGGGTCCTGACATTTAGTTTCGAAGTGCGGCACAATTCCCGGATGGCATAACATGGGCACGCATTCTCGGATGCGTATGCGGCATTTGCACCATAGGATGCACCGCAATCGACGATGTCAGCACACGACTTGTTCCATCAACCGTGCGTGCTTGTTATTACCATCGCACACACTTCTTTTAGTTAGAACGTGTGCCCGTCTAGCGCACAAAACCTGATCCTTCTGATCATTTCTGTTTGTTGTGGCTAATCCAAACAGTGAGTTGTGTGAAGTGTATGTCGTCTATCGCACACACCTTGACCTGGCTGGCCATTTCTGTTATGCTGCCTAATCGAAAATAGTTCATCCGAGTGAACTGTATGACATATATCGCACACACCTTGATATGGTTGACCATTTCTGTTGTGTTTCCTAATCACAAACAGTTCATCCAAAGTGAAATGTATGTTGTATATCGCACACATCTTCATCTGTCTGACCGTTTCCACTGCTATGCTCATCGCAAATAGTTCATTCAAGTGAACTGTATGCCAATCATCACACACACAACTATAATCTAAATTGTGTTTGATCTCTCTGCCATCGCAAACATTTTCTATCTTTTTTATGGTTTTATTACATCATTGTTTGCGATTAATGCATCACACATAGTTTTGTTGAAGTGTCTCTGATTGTAGTGTCGCGTTAGCAGCATCCTGCAGTAGTGATTGTATCAATCTTCATTTGATGAGGGTTAGACGAGCTTTGATGTACACCATCCTTTCCCCCTTTGACATCAATTTCCAAGAAGGGTCTAGGTACTCGGTCACTGGTCATAGGATAGTGTCCTTGAGAGGAACACCTAGCTTATATAATATTAAATGAATTGGAGTGGAAGAATGAATAAGAGTGTAGCTGGAGAAAATAAGAAGGAAATGTTGGCAAAAAGGTCCTTTGTGTAATGAAATTGGTGTCTCCAAGTTTTATCAATCGGTGAGCCAAAGAATCAAAGCATCACATATTGATTACATCAGTGTGTCTGAGGCAGTTCTTGTTAGTGGAACTAAAGAACATATGAGTAGTGTTAATTGCAACTCGGTGGCACCGGTGTGTTTTGAATCGGAGGGACCGAGTTCAAGACAGAAAGAAAGTTTTGGCCAACTCAGCTCACTTGATATTAAGATCTCACAAGAATTTGCAATGAATTTGAATAAGATCTGCAAGGAATTTACTAGAAGAAAGAAACTAGTTAAGACAAGAAAAAGAACAACTAGACGAAGTTTTTTTTTGGAAGGGGGGAGCTACTAAAACACAAGGGAAGTAGCAAGAAAAGGAAGCACAGGAGAACTTCATCTAGGAAAGGGTTTGCGACTAAGTCACCTATGTTAGAGTATTTTGACTTATGAGTCAAGTGAGAACACTTGATCATGGGTCATGTTCATTTTTAAGGTCAAAATGGGGTTGCCATTTTTTTGTTTAAGCATTTCAATGTATTCACGTCTTGTTGAGTTGTTTTGAGTCATGTCTTTGAGTAAAGCTTCTCTAAGATGTGATCACTTAAATTGGGTTTGTTTGATGTCGACTCCTTCATGTAGCTTAACTAGTTGTAGATGCTCATGATGTGAAGTTGGGAGATATCTGTCTTCTTTTGTTGTTCATCCTCCTACATGGGTTAGTCATGCAAGGAACAACATGTATGTCCAAAGTGACAAGACTGAAAGTAAATTATTATATGTTGTCAAAGGATATTTTGATGTTGCCTTGTTCCTTGAACACATCAACTAAGATGTAAATAATCAGTTTATGTATGATTGCTCAACATAGGAATTGGGAGCAATCTTTCAAAGTGAAGCTTGACCGAGTAAAGGGGTTAGATGCAATACAAGCGAGCAATGTATCCAAGATATAAGATGGTCATCATAGGGAATATATCAAGGATTAATCATGTAGGCTCATGCCCTTGCATGCATCCAAGTGAGTTTTTAGTTCATGTTGGAAGCGTCAATGACATTCAAATAACTCCTCAATCGACAAATAATCTTCTCATCAAGAGGCTTAGTGAACATACCCGTCAATTGTTTGTCGGTCTGAACATGCTTCAGGTCAATGTCACCTTTAGCAACATGATCTCGAATGAAATGGTCATGAACTTCAATATGCTTAGTTCAAGAAGGTTGCACGGGACTGTGTGCAATCTTAATAGCACTCTCATTGTCACAAAGCAATGGAACATGTTTCACATGCATCCCATAATTTTGAGAGTTTTTGTCGTCCATAGTACTTGAGCACAACATGATCCGATGACAATGTATTCCCCTTTGGCAGTAGATAGAGATACCGAGTTTTGTTTCTTGGAGGACCAAGATATGAGAGATCTCCCAAGAAATTGACAAGTACCCAAAGTGGAATTTCTATCAACCTTGTCTCCGACATAGTCTGAATTGGAGTAGCCAATAAGATTAAAATAAGATCCCTTGAGATACCAAATGCCAAAGTTTGGTGTATGTAACAAGTATCTCACAATTCTTTTCACGGCCTTAAGATGGCATTCCTTTGGTGCTGCTTTGTATCATGCACACATGCACACACTTAGCATAATGTCAGGAGGGGACACACATAGATATAATGATGAACCAATCATAGATCGGTAAACCTTTTGGTCAACCGGTTTGCCATCCTTTGACAAGTCAATATATCCACTAGTAGGCATGGGAGTTTTCATACCTTTACTCTCTTGCATGTTTAACTTCTTGAATAAGTCCTTGGTATACTTTGTTTGATAAAAAAAGGTACCCTCCCTATTTTGCTTGATTTGCAAACCAAGGAAGAATTTTAGTTCACACATCATAGACATCTCATACTTTTCCGACAATGCTACTTCTTGAGCTTGCGTTTGTTTTTTCCCTTAAAGAGGAAAGGGTGATGCAGCAAAGTAGAGATAAGTATTTCCCTCAGTTTGAGAACCAAGGTACCAATCCAGTAGGAGGTACACGCAAGTCTCCAATCTATGCACCTGCACAAACAATCAAACACTTGCACCCAACGCGATAGAGGGGTTGTCAATCCCTTCACGGTTACTTGCAAGGATGAGATCTGATAGAGATAGATATAAAAGATTACTAAAACATAAAACAAAGTAAAAACAAATAAATTGCAGCAAGGTATTTTTGGGTTTTTTTGGTTTATAAATCTAAAAATATATCATGGAAAATAGACCCCGGGACCATAGGTTTGACTAGAGGCTTCTGTCTTGAAAGAAAACATATGGTGTGGGTCAACAAATTACTGTCGAGCAATTGATAGAAAAGCGCAAAGTTATGACGATATCAAAGGCAACGACTATGAATATAGGCATCACGTCTGTGTCAAGTAGACTGACTCCTGCCTGCATCTACTATTATTACTCCACACATTGACCACTATCTAGCATGCATGTAGAGTATTAAGTTCATAAGAACGGAGTAACGCCTTAAGTGAGATGACATGATGTAGAGGGGTAAACTCAAGCAATATGATGAAAACCCCATCTTTTTATCCTTGATGGCAACAATACAATACGTGCCTCGCTACCCCTACTATGTCACTAGGTGAGGACACCGCAAGATTGAACCTAAAACTAAGCACCTCTCCCATTGCAAGGAGAACCAATCTAGTTGGCCAAACCAAACCGATAATTCGAAGAGAAATACAAAGATATCAGATCATGCATATAAGAATTCAGAGAAGACTCAAATAATCATAGATCAACTGATCATAAATCCACAATTCATCGGATCTCGACAAATACATCGCAAAAGAATAATACATCGGATAGATCTCCAAGAACACAGAGGAGAACATTACATTGAATATCAAAGAGAGAGAAGAATCCATCTCGCTACTAGCTATGGACCCGTAGGTCTGTGGTAAACTACTCACGCTTCATTGGAAGGGCAAAAGAGTTTATGTAGAAGCCCTCCGTGATCAAATCCTCCTCCGGAAGGGTGCTAGAAAAGGTCCCAAGATGGGATCTCACGGGTACTGAAGGTTACGGTGGCGGAAAAGTTTTTTGGTGGACGCTTCTGGTTGTTTGGGAATGTTTGTGAATTTATAGGCCAAGAATTAGGGTTAGCGGAGCTCCGAGGGGCCCACAAGCCCTCAGGGACCCCCCTAGGGCACGCCCCTGAGGCTTATGGTCGCCTTGGGACTCCTCTGACTTCATCTCCAAGTCCTACTGGTGTCTTCTGGTCAAAGAAAAATCATCGCGAAAGTTTTATTCCATTTGATATTCCTTTTCTGTAAAACTCAAAAACAAGGAAAAAACAAAAACTGGCACTAGGCTCTAGGTTAATAAGTTAGTCCCAAAAACACGGGTACAGAAGGTTACGGCGGCGGAAAAGTATTTTGGTGGATGCTTCTGGTTGTTTGGGAATGTTTGTGAATTTATAGGCCAAGAATTAGGGTTAGCGGAGCTCCGAGGGGCCCACAAGCCCTCAGGGAGCCCCCCTAGGGCGCTCCCCTGAGGCTTATTGATGCGGAGCATCCCACGATCATCCCCATGGACGCATCTACATCTCCTACAACACCACTTGCACCTATGACTCGAGCACGTGCAAGAGCTCTCGGAACCGAGGTGACATCGGTCCTCTCACAACTCTCTTTCGGTTCACACGAGACATGGCTACTACCTCAAACGGAGACGCTTTGCATACTCAGGTAACAAGGAGTTAGCCATGGAGAAGCTAGGAAGCAAGGAGAAACGGAAGCGGAAGACATGCATGAAGACGGAGAGGAAAAGTGCCAAGTCCCAGGCTGGCCGGACGATCTGGCCTGAGCTCGGACGATCCGGACCCCGGTCCGGACGATCCGGCTAATTCGCCCCGAAGACACCCGAAGCTTATCCCTGAAGCCGGATCATCTGGACACCGACCCGGATCATCTGGACACCGCCCGGACATCCGGACCCCCATCCAGACATCCGGACCTGCACCGCCACTGCCTGCGTCACCAGCTCATCTGGGCCTCCTCCCGGATCATCTGGCCCGAGCCCGGATCATCCGACTCCTCACCCGGATCGTCCGGACCCCGCCTGCGTCGGGCTGAGCCCATGTACCCCTTCGCTCCCCTAGCCTATAAATAAGACTCCTCCTCCTCACTTCGAGACTTAGCATTGGTTTAGCTCATTTGAGATGGAGCATTGCTCATCTGTACCAGATCTACTCCTCGTGAGGGACCGCACCTCTTTGGAGAAGATCCACCCAGATTCAAGGCCTCCATCTGGAGAATACAATTAAGACCTCCTCATGGAGAAGAACGGTTACTCTTGTATTGTCCCTTGTTGACAATGGATGTCGTGTTACTTTGTGCCTCGATGATCTAGCACTTGTGTGATCATATTCGTGTTGGTTGAGTGTTTCTCTTGTGTTCCCCCGTGATTTCCATCGTGTTCTTCCGCGCGTTCTTTGTGTTCCTCATAGGGATCCTCTCCAAACGTGAAAGATCGGCCCCTAGGGTTCCGCCCTACATCATCTTGGTATCATGAGCCACGTTGATCACGTTTTTGGAGCCGCTACCCCGTGTTTTCTAGCTTGATTTTGTTGTTTTCGTCCTAAATCCAAAAATCCCCACAAAAAATAGCCCCCAAATTTTTTTGTGATTTGTTGGTTTTGATGATGTTTTGTTGATTTTGATCTGTGGATTCGTTGTGTAACTCGTGGATTTGCCTTTCCCCACCATCTCACCCTCGAAATCCATCCAAAATCCACGAAATCTTTGACTTTCTCCCTGTTTTCGAGTTCATCCCAAGCAGCCCCGAGCGCAGTTGACCTGCCCGAATCATTGATAACCCGCAAGTATACGGGATAGTTGTAGCCTATTTTGATAAGTAAGAGTGTCGAACCCAATGAGGAGCTAAAGGTAGAACAAATACTCTCTCAAGTCCTATCGGCCACTGATACGACTCTACGCACGCTTGACGTTTGCTTTACCTAGAACAAGTATGAAACTAGAAGTACTTTGTAGGTGTTGTTGGATAAGTTTGCAAGATAATAAAGAACACATAAATATAAACTAGGGGCTGTTTAGATAAAGAAGCAATAAAGTAAATATAGCGATTGTGGAAAAGTGGTGGTAGGAATTGTGAAAGTGTCCCTAAGCAATTGACTACGTTACTAGACCGATAGCAAGTTTTATGTGGGAGAGGCCACTGCTAGCATGTCATCCCTGACTTGGAATTCTATGCACTTATGATTGAAAATATTAGCAAGCAGTCCGCAACTACTAACGTTCATTAAGGTAAAACCCAACCATAGCATTAAGATATATTGGCCCCCCTTCAATCCCATACGCAACAATACCCTTACTCGGGTTTAAGCTTCTGTCACTCTAGCAACCCACTATAAGCGAATCATGGACGTATTGCAACACCCTACAGCGGGAATCCCTCACGCTTGCGTGACACGGAGGGCACAATAGGACAGCAACATAACCACAAGCAAATTAAACCAATCATAGCAATTCATCAACCACCAATAGGACAACGAAAATCTACTAAGACATCATAGGATGGCAACACATCATGGGAAAATAATATGAAGCATAAAGCACCATGTTCAAATAGAGGGTACAGCGGGTTGTGGGAGAGTGGACCACTGAATATAGATGGGGGAAGGTGATGGAGATGTTGGTGAAGATGATGGAGGTGTTGGTGAAGATCGCGGTGATGATGATGGCCCCCGGCGGCGTTCCGGGGCCACCGGAAGCAAGGGCGAGAGAGGCCCCCTTCTTCTTCTTCTTCTTCCTTGACCTCCTCCCTAGATGGGAGAAGGGTTTCCCCTCTGGTCCTTGGCTCCCATGGCTTGGGAGGGGCGAGATCCCCTCCGAGATTGGATCTATCTCTCTGTTTCTGTGTTCTCTGTTTCTGCCCCTTCACTGTTTCCTTTATATCTGGAGATCCGTAACTCCGATTGGGGTGAATCTTTCGCCCAGATTTTTCTCGTAAAATTACCTTTGTTGCGGCAAAAGAAGAACGTCAACCGCCTTACGGGTGGCCCACGAGAGCCCAGGGCGCGCCCAGGGGGGAGGGTGCGCCCCCCTGTCTCGTGGCCACCCCGGACACCGTTTCGCGTTGATTCTTCCTCCGGAAAATCCCAAATGTTCCAAAATAATTCTCCGTCCGTTTTTAACCCGTTTGGATTCCATTTGATATTGGTTTTCTACGAAACATAAAACATGCAACATACATGAACTGGCACTGGGCACTGGATCAATATCTTAGTCCCAAAAATAGTATAAAAAGTTGCCAAAAGTATATGAAAGTTGAAGAATATTGGCATGGAACAATCAAAAATTATAGATACGACGGAGACGTATCAACATCCCCAAGCTTAATTCCTGCTCGTCCTCGAGTAGGTAAATGATAAAAAAGATAATTTTTGATGTGGAATGCTACCTAGCATAATCTTGATCATATGTCTAATCATGGCATGAATATTAAGACACGAGTGATTCAAAGCAATAGTCTATCTTTTGACATAAAAACAATAATACTTCAAGCATACCAACCAAGCATTTATGTCTTATCGAAATAACATAGCCAAAGAAAGCTCATCCCTACAAAATCATATAGTCTGGCTATGCTCCATCTTTGTCACACAAAATACTCCCATCATGCACAACCCCGATGACGAGCCGAGAAATTGGTTCATAATTTTTAACGCGCTTCAGCTTTTTCAACTCTTACGCAATACATGAGCGCAAGCCATGGACATAGCACTATGGTGGTATATGGTGGTGGTTGTGAGAACAAAAAGAGGGAGAAGATAGTCTCACATCAACTAGGCGTATCAACGGGCTATGGAGATGCCCATCAATAGATATCAATGTGAGTGAGTAGGGATTGCCATGCAACGGATGCACTAAGAGCTATAAGTGTATGAAAGCTCAAACTGGAAACTAAGTGGGTGTGCATCCAACTTGCTTGCTCATGAAGACCTCGGGCCTTTGAGGAAGCCCATCATCGGAATATACAATCCAAGTTCTATAATGAAAATTCCCACTAGTATATGAAAGTGAAAGCATAGGAGGCTCTCTCTATGAAGAACATGGTGCTACTCTGAAGCACAAGTGTGGTAAAAGGATAGTAACATTGCCCCTTCTCTCTTTTTCTCTCATTTTTTTATTTTCTTTTATTTATTTTTCTTTTCTTTTATTTTATTTTTTTGGTGGGCTTCTTTGGCCTCCTTTTTTTATTTGGGCTTCTTTGGCCTCTTTTATTTTTCATAAAGTCCGGAGTCTCATCCCGACTTGTTGGGGAATCATAGTCTCCATCATCCTTTCCTCACTGGGGCAATGCTCTAATAATGATGATCATCACACTTTTATTTACTTACAACTCAATATTACAACTCGATATCTCGAACAAAGATATGACTCTATATGAATGCTTCCGGCGGTGTACCGGGATGTGTAATGATCTAGCATAGCAATGACATCAAAAAAACGTACAAGCCATGAAAACATCATGCTAGCTATCTTACGATCATGCAAAGCAATATGACAATGATGGAACGTGTCATAATAACAGAACGGTGGAAAGTTGCATGGCAATATATCTCAGAATGGCTATGGAAATGCCATAATAGGTAGGTATGGTGGCTATTTTGAGGAAGGTAAATAATGGGTTCATGATACCGGCAAAAGTTGTGCGGCACAATAGAGGCTAGCAAAGTGGAAGGGTGAGTGTGCGTATATCCATGGACTCACATTAGTCATAAAGAACTCATATACTTATTGCAAAAGTCTACTTAGCCCTCGAAGAAAAGTACTACTACGCATGCCCCTAGAGGGATAGATTGGTAGGAAAAGACCATCGCTCGTCCCGACTGCCACTCATAAGGAAAGCAATCAAAGAGCACCTCATGCTCCAACTTCTTTACATAATGGTTCACCATACGTGCATGCTACGGGACTTGCAAACCTCAACACAAGTATTTCTCAATTTCACAATTACTCAACTAGCACGACTCTAATATCACCACCTTTATTTCGCAAAACTATTGCAAGGAATCAAACATGTCATATTCAGTCATCTACAAGTTCATGTAGGATTTTATGACTAACCATGTGAATGACCAATTCCCGTCATATCTCTAAATAGATATAAGTGAAGCAAGAGAGTTTAATTCTTTCTACAAAAGATATGCCCACGCTCTAACAAATATAAGTGAAGCAAAAGAGCATTCTACAAATGGCGGTTTTCTATGTGAAGAGAAACAGGCAATCCAAACTTCAAATGATATAAGTGAAGCACATGAAGCATTCTATAAAGCCGGTCTCAAAAGATTTAAGTGAAGTGCAATGAGAATTCTATAAATCAACCAAGTACTATCTCATACCAGCATGGTGCATAAAAGAAAATTGAAAACTAAATGCAAAAAACGCTCCAAGACTTGCACATAATGCATAAACGAAACGAATACGAAAACATACCGATACTTGTTGAAGAAAGAGGGGATGCCTTCCGGGGCATCCCCAAGCTTAGATGCTTGAGTCTCCTTGAATATTTACTTGGGGTACCTCGGGCATCCCCAAGCTTGTGCTGTTACCTCTCTTCCTTTTCCTCATATCGAGACATCCTCGTTTAGACACTTCATTCACACAAAACTTCAACAGAAAACTCGGTCAGATCCGTTAGTATAATAAAGCAAATCACCACTCTAAGTACTGTAGCAAACCAATTCATATTTTGTTTTTGCATTGTGTCTACTATAATATAGCTTTTTCATGGCTTAAATCCACTGATATAAATTGATAGATTCATCAAAACAAGCAAACTATGCATCAAAAACAGAATCTGTCAAAAACAGAACAGTCTATAGCAATCTGAACATCCACCATAATTCTGGTACCCCAAAAATTCTACCAAAATTAGGAAAAAATAAACAAGTTGTACATAAATACAGTGCAAAAGGAATCAGAACCAATTGATGTTCCAGTTAAAAAATGTAAAATCGCGCACTACAACCAAAGTTTCTGTCCTGCACCATACAAACCAACAAGCATTGTAAACATCCTAAAGGCAAACCTTGGCATATTATTTTTATAATACAATGAAATTGTACAAGGGGATAATTATTTTTGATGAAAAGTTTCTGTAATCAAGATTCACACAGTTTCCGTGAGCATGAACAAAGTTCAAGGAGCTCCTCCACTTCAACAATGCTTGTCTCCCTCACTTTCCCTTTCCTTTTTGAAAAGTTTTTGTGTTCCCTTCTTTATTTTTTTTGTTTTTAAACTATATGAAAGCACTCAAAAGAAATAAATGACTCTCTAAAACTTCCGGGTTGTCTCCCTGGTAGTGCTTTCTTTAAAGCCATTAAGCTAGGCATATAGTGCTCAAGTAATGGATCCGCCCAGATCCCAAGGTATATCAAAGCCAATTTTAATTGACAATGATTTGTAATTTAGTAGTGAGCACAAGGTAACATATAAAAAGCAAAAACGAAGTCTAATTCTCTTCCTATGCATCGGCATGTCATAAAAGAACAATTCATGCACACATAGTAAAGACCAATGCATAGTATAAGCAGTTTCTTGCAATTCTATCGTGTTGGAAACATAAAGAGGTGGAGGTAAAGTTCCTCTCTCATAATAATTGCAAGTAGGAGAAGCAAGCACATGCATATTATATCTATCAAAATCATCATGTGCAATGGTAAAAGGCAACCCATCAATATAATCCTTAATAAGCACAAACTTCTCTGATAAAGTGCAGTAGGGAGAATTCAAAAAGATAATAGGACTATCATGCGTGGGTGCAATAGCAACAATTTCATGTTTAACATAAGGAACTATAGCAAGTTCATATCCATAAGCATAATTCATATTGTCATCTTGGCCACAAGCATAGCAAGCATCATCAAAAAGGGATATTTCAAACAAATTCAAGGGATCATAGCAATCTTCATAGCAATCATCCTTCGGTAAGCACGAAGGGGAATTAAACAATGTATGAGTTGAAGAGTTACTCTCATTAGAAGGTGGGCACGGGTAGCTAATCCGCTCTTCCTCCTTTTGTTCTTCCTCATCATCTTTTTCATCCAATGAGCTCACAGTTTCATCAATTTCTTTATCCATAGCTTCCTGCAAAATATTAGTCTCTTCTTGGACAGCGGAGACTTTCTTCATAAAAGCATTAATATAATAATTGTATTCATAATTTTCATAGCAATATATAAGTATAGCAAGATTTTCAGGCCTATAACCATCATCATCAAAAGCTTCATACTTTTCAAACAAAGCTTCAATTTCATAAGCAGCCTTAAAAGCAACAAATTCTTCTATTTGTTCCACATCATAGTAATCATATATACCATTAGCATAAGAAGCTAAGGTTTGATTATCATCAAATTTGCATGAAAAGGGAAGGTGTGGAGCCTCCATCCTAGAGCAAAAAGTAATATCATATCTGAAGGAGAGATTCCAGGAATACCAAGCAACATAATAAATTGATCCCATAATAGTTTCCCTTTTTGTGTCGAGCGATAATCCCTAAAGTATTCACGTTGATCCAACGTGTCTCCCATTATAAAGTTGAATGGGGTTTTCTCAGGATTATCAAAGTAGTACATAATATCTTTCACATAATGAGAATCGGGGGTTTTAGGAGTTACCCCATCTACATGAGTAGCAAGTACATCTAATTTTTTTGGTATTTTGCGTTCCATATCCATAACTAAAATAGAGAACAACTAAGAACAGCAAATAAAAATTACTTAGTGATAAAGCAAACAAGCACACACGAGAATATTCACCCCACGCTATGACTCCCCGGCAACGGCGCTAGAAAAAGGTCTTGATAACCCGCAAGTATACAGGATAGTTGTAGCCTCTTTCGATAAGTAAGAGTGTCGAACCCAACGAGGAGCTAAAGGTAGAACAAATACTCTCTCAAGTCCTATCGGCCACTGATACGACTCTATGCATGCTTGACGTTCGCTTTACCTAGAACAAGTATGAAACTAGAAGTACTTTGTAGGTGTTGTTGGATAAGTTTGCAAGATAATAAAGAACACGTAAATATAAACTAGGGGATGTTTAGATAAAGAAGCAATAAAGTAAATATAGCGAGTGTGGAAAAGTGGTGGTAGGAATTGTGAAAGTGTCCCTAAGCAATTGACTACGTTACTAGACCGATAGCAAGTTTTATGTGGGAGAGGCCACTGCTAGCATGTCATCCCTGACTTGGAATTCTATGCACTTATGATTGGAACTATTAGCAAGCAGTCCGCAACTACTAACATTCATGAAGGTAAAACCCAACCATAGCATTAAGATATATTGGTCCCCCTTCAATCCCATACGCAACAATCCCCTTACTCGGGTTTAAGCTTCTGTCACTCTAGCAACCCACTATAAGCGAATCATGAACGTATTGCAACACCCTACAGCGGGAATCCCTCACGCTTGCGCGACACGGAGGGCAAAATAGGACAGCAACATAACCGCAAGCAAATTAAACCAATCATAGCAATTCATCAACCACCAATAGGACAACGAAAATCTACTCAGACATCATAGGATGGCAACACATCATGGGAAAATAATATGAAGCATAAAGGACCATGTTCAAGTAGAGGATACAACGGGTTGCGGGAGAGTGGACCGCTGAATATAGATGGGGGAAGGTGATGGAGATGTTGGTGAAGATGATGGAGGTGTTGGTGAAGATCGCGGTGATGATGATGGCCCCCGGCAGCGTTCCGGCGCCACCGGAAGCAAGGGGAGAGAGACCCCCTTCCTCTTCTTCTTCCTTGACCTCCTCCCTAGATGGGAGAAGGGTTTCCCCTCTGGTCCTTGGCTCCCATGGCTTGGGCGGGGCGAGAGCCCCTCCGATATTGGATCTATCTCTCTGTTTCTGCGTTCTCTGTTTCTGCCCCTTCACCGTTTCCTTTATATCTGGAGATCCGTAACTCCGATTGGGGTGAATCTTTCGCCCAGAATTTTCTCGTAAAATTAGCTTTCTTGCGGCAGAAGAAGAACATCAAGCACCTTACAGGTGGCCCACGAGAGCCCAGGGCGCGCTCAGAGGGGAGGGTGCACCCCCTGTCTCGTGGCCACCCCGCATACTGTTTCGCGTTGATTCTTCCTCTGGAAAATCCCAAATATTCCAAAATAATTCTCCGTCCATTTTTATCCCATTTGGATTCCGTTTGACATTGGTTTTCTGCGAAACATAAAACATGCAACAGACAGGAACTGGCACTGGGCACTGGATCAATATGTTAGTCCCAAAAATAGTATAAAAAGTTGCCAAAAGTATATGAAAGTTGAAGAATATTGGCATGGAACAATCAAAAATTATAGATACGATGGGAGACGTATCAATCATCCAGACGCACCCGGATCACCCGGCTCCCGGCCCGGATCATCCGGCTTTCTGCTGAAACTGCAGTTGTTGCAATTTTCTCCACCACCGCCTACGCCTCCGCACCCCTACCACCTCGACCACCACCACCTTCACCCGCAAACCCCCATGACATACCCCTTTGTACCACCATTCGACTTTGGGTTCGAGAATTTGTGTTGTGGTTTCCCGTGTCCTATTGTGTTTCGGCTATTTAGGTACGGCGCGACATCCACATAACCACCGCTCATCTTTGTCGACTACTCATCATCTCTACGGATGGTAACTTCGATGACATCTTTTTCTACGCCTTGCCATTGCATTGATAACCACCATAGCCTTACTTTTGCGTTGCTTACCCATCGAGACTAGCCATTGAGTATTGCCAGCAACGTGACTTGTGCACATTAGTGATCATACTCCATAGCATACATACCATACCATAGTGGTGCATATCTTGGCATCTCTTGTGTTACAAAGTTGTCATCGCATACACAATTGCTATCTTGGTTCGTGAAGTTTTGCATGAGAAAAGAGCTCAAAAGTCAAAGAGCCAACCAAGCTTTTAAGCAAAAAGAGAAAGATAAGCAAAGAGCTTATAAGCAAGAACCATAGCATCATACTTCATTAAGATTGTCATATCCGATCATATTGGATCATATCACCGAAATTCCATACATATAGCATACTTGGGATAGAGTTCGTTGCATTTTTGCCTAGTAGGTTGTGCACAAGCTCTGTATCGGCCTATTATGCAATCATGCTAGCGTCTCTCGAGTATTGTGCAACACGAGCATTTTCGTGGACTCCACATTTTCGCTCATTTTTTGTTTGCACAATCCTAATTACCTATTTGCGTGTGTGTTTCTGTGTACCTCTACTTGCTTGGTCTACTTGTTGCATTTGCGAATTTGCGAAACTTTTTCAACATCTTTGACTCAAACTCACAATTGCATCAAATTTTGTGCCACCATCCTAACCAAGCTCCACCATAAGCTTTTACTTGTGTAGGTCTGAGAACCGACAAGAATTGGTACCAATAGTGCTATTTCATTGTCCGCATTTGAGTGAACTTGATTCATCGTCAACATCGGTCAAGGTACATTTGGTATAAGTTCTTCTCGTTCTCCCACTCACATTTTGCTTGGAATGATGGATAGGCCAAGTACTTGTACCAACCCAGTCTTCATCGAGCAAGATGACGACATGTCATCATTCGTCACCAAGAGCCAACTCTTTGGTGCACAACCAGCGTTGCATCAAGAGCAACAAGCTATGACCGACTGCATCGACAACCTCGCCACCGACTTGCGACTCTCTGAGCAACATAAAAGGACTACTTCGACAACAAGCTCGACACTCACAAGCAAGAAAATGATGCAACGATGGACGACATACACGCCTTGTTGGTGAACCGTCCTCCTTCTACTTCTTCATACTTAAGACGAAGCCGCTCAAGTCGACACTCTGACAACACCTTCTCCGTCTCAAGTACACCGACATCAAACAATCTTCGACGAGCCGCGCGTCAAGACCGTAATGCAGCTCGCAATCCTTTACACGACAAGCATTCACAAGAGCAAGTCGACGAGCAAGTACTTCGTCCTCAACCACACCAAGTTGTGTTTGCTCAAGCTCGAACGACAACGTCTACGTTGCTAAGAGGAAGAACGAGCGTGTCTACATCAAGAGGAACAAGACACCAAGGATCAACGTCTTGAACAACAACAACAACAACAACGTGAAGCACAAGCTCTTTAGGCGCAACGTGCCCTTCAAGAATCAAGTCGAGCCATCGTTAACCGCAATCAAGAATGGCGCAATCAAGAGGAAGCACTTCATGAAAAAATCCAAGACCGGAACTACCAACCATGAGTGCAATGTCAAGTTCCTCAAGCTCCTCCAGAATCTCGTCAAGCTCCTCCACAACCGCAAGTTCAACAAGAGCAAGTTGATCATGGACTTCCTCCACGCCAAGAGCAACATGAGGATGATTATCCTCCATGTCATGGGCGTCATCACCACCATCGCCAACAACACAATGAAGAGCAATGCTATGGCAAGCTAAAATTCACCATGCCCAAGTTCAACGGAAGCAACGATCCCGAAGAGTACCTATCATGGGCATTGAAGGTCGACAAAATCTTTCGTTCGCACAACTATGAGGAAGAGAAGAAGATCGCTATGGCATACTTGAGTTCCAAGACTATGTGCTCATAGAGTGGGAACAAGTCCTTGAGCGCCGAGAAGCAAGAGGTGAACCACAAATCACCACTAGGGCTCAAATGAAGGATGTCATGCGAGCACGTTTTGTGCCCACCTACTACAACCGCGATCTCTTCAAAAAGCTCCGACTCCTTGAAAGTGCAACTATCCCTAGGTGGTTTTGGTAATTCCTAACAACATATAGCTCATTGAGCTAACATCATTCCAAGATGAATATTTCAGGAAAAGCTCAATGAATGGCATGGCAGGGATGAGAAAAGTGGATCCCTCAAAATGCTAAGGATAAAAGGATTGGCTCAACCTCAAAAGCTCAAGACTCTACATTTTATATTTTAGTGATCCAAGATCACATTGAGTCTATAGGAAAAGCCAATAATATCAAGAAGGGATGAGGTGTTGCTTAATGAGTTTCTTGCTCCACAGTGCTTAGTGGTATGCTCCAAAACCCTCAACTACTTTCTCACATCCACATATGACCTAAACCCAAAATTCAAACTCGGCCCTACCAATTCTTTCTACCCGGCGCCACCGAGTTCACATGTCATAGCCACTGCAACAAACCCTAGGCAAATCGGTCTCACCGATAGGGATCTTGGTCTCACCGAGATGGGATTGTAATCTCTCTGTTTCCCTTCGTATTGTTTCGGTACCACCGAGATGAGCGATCGGTCCCACCGAGATTGCAATGTAAACTCCCTATTTCCTTTTCGTAACATTTCGGTCCCATCGAAATGAGCGAACCGGTCCCACCGAGTTTACCTGACCAACTCTCTGGTTAGCTTATTACCAAAATCGGTCCCACCAAATTTGTGTAATCGGTCTCACCGAGATTACGTTATGCCCTAATCCTAATCATATCGGTCCTACCGAGTTGCATGTCGGTCCCATCGAAAATCCAAATGGTCACTAGATTTGCTAAATCGGTCCGACCGAGTTTCTCAATTCCGTCCCATCGAGTTTGGTAAGTTGTGTGTAACGGTTAGATTTTGTGTGGAGGCTATATATACCCCTCCACCTCCTCTTCATTCGTGGAGAGAGCCATCAGAACAAACCTACACTTCCAACTTACTTTTTCTGAGAGAGAACCACCTACACTTTTGTTGAGGCCAAGATATTCCATTCCTACCATATGAATCTTGATCTCTAGACTTCCCCAAGTTGCTTTCCACTCAAATCTTCTTTCCACCAAATCCAAATCCTGTGAGAGAGAGTTGAGTGTTGGGGAGACTATCATTTGAAGCACAAGAGCAAGGAGTTCATCATCAACACACCATTTGTTACTTCTTGGAGAGTGGTGTCTCCTAGATTGGCTAGGTGTCACTCGGGAGCCTCCGACAAGATTGTGGAGTTGAACCAAGGAGTTTGTAAGGGCAAGGAGATCGCCTACTTCGTGAAGATCTACCACTAGTGAGGCAAGTCCTTCGTGGGAGACGGCCATGGTGGTATAGACAAGGTTGCTTCTTCGTGGACCCTTCGTTGGTGGAGCCCTCCGTGGATTCACGCAACTGTTACCCTTCGTGGGTTGAAGTCTCCATCAACGTGGATGTACGATAGCACCACCTATCTGAACCACGACAAAAACATCCGTGTCTCCAATTGCGTTCGAATTCTCCAAACCCTTCCCTTTACATTCTTGCAAGTTGTATGCTTTACTTTCCGCTGCTCATATATGCTTTGCATGCTTGCTTGAATTGTGTTAAGATTGCTTGACTTGTCCTAAGATAGCTAAAATCTGCCAAAGACTAAAATTGGGAAAAGGACAAGTTTTTATTTGGTCAAGTAGTCTAATCACCCCCCTCTAGACATACTTCCGATCCTACAAGTGGTATCAGAGCTTTGGTCTCCATTTTCTTTGATTTCCATAGATTTTGGTGGTCATAGCATTGGTTTCACAACCTAGGAGAGTATGGCATCTAGCAAGGGAAATTATCACCGTATAGGTCCTTACTTTGATGGTACGAATTTTGCTAGTTGGAAGCATAAGATGAAAATGCATATTCTCAGACATAACCCCGCCGTTTGGGCTATTGTGTGTATTGGCTTGCAAGGTGAATTCTTTGATGGGAGAGAACTAAACCGTGAAGCTAGCGCGGATGAGTTGAAGATGCTGCAATACAACGCTCAAGCTTGTGATATCCTCTTCAACGGATTGTGCCCCGAAGAGTTCAACAAAATCTGCCGTCTTGAGAATGCAAAGGAAATTTGGGATACTTTGATTGATATGCATGAAGGTACCGACTCCGTCAAGGAATCCAAGTTGGATGTGCTCCAAAGTCAACTTGACAAGTTCAAAATGAAGGATGGTGAAGGTGTTGCTGAAATGTACTCTAGGTTTGCTCTTATCACAAATGAGATTGCGGGCTTAGGAAGTGAAGAGATGACCGACAAATTCATCATCAAGAAGATCCTAGGAGCTTTGGATGGAAAATATGATACCGTGTGCACATTGATCCAAATGATGCCCAATTACAAAGATCTCAAGCCAACGGAAGTCATTGGAAGAATTGTTGCTCATGAGATGTCACTCAAGGATAAGGAGGAACTTCACAACAAGTCAAGTGGTGCTTACAAAGCCTCATGTGAAGCCCCTACATCATCAAGTGAGAAACAAACCTTCAATGAAGAATTGAGCTTAATGGTGAAGAACTTCAACAAATTCTACAAGAGTAGAAGCAAAGAGAGAAGCTCCAAGTCAAGGTCCTACAATGACAAAAGATCTTCTAGTCGAGAGCGCAATTGCTACAATTGTGGGAGACTCGGACACTATTCCAATGAGTGTACAGCACCCCACAAAAGAAGAGAAGAATCACCAAAGAGGAGAAGTAGAAGAGAAGAATCACCACCAAGAGAGAGGAGGAGTAGAGATGATCGTTATGAACGAAGAACATCCCGGAGAAGCAAGGATTTGGAAAGGAAGGACAAGTCATCAAGGAGCTACACAAAACAAAGACATCAAGCTCATGTTGGTGAATGGGTACCCGGCTCCGACTCCGACAATCACTCCGAGAGAAGCTATCACTCCGACTCCGAATATACTCAAGATGAAGGTGTTGCCGCTCTAGCACTTGTGTCAACCAACTCCTAAGACATATTTGATTCACCAAATGAAGGACTTGGAAGATGCTTCATGGCTAAAGGCCCAAAGGTAACACACCCCGAGTATGTTGATTTCAATAGTGATGAAGATGACTTGCTAGGTGATGATGATTTACTTGTTGACAACTCTAGTGACGAGTACTATGATGAAACATCAATTAATCATGCTAATCAAGATAAAACGAATGACAATGATAAGGAGAAGATTGAGCTTCTAACTAAAGAACTAAACACTCTTAAGTTAGCTCATGAAACTATCTTAGGGGATCATCGAGAACTTTTAAGGGCTCATGAGAAGTTACGCTTTGAAAAGATCCACCTTGAGCAAGAGCATGAGTTCTTAAAGGAAATCAATGATGATCTCCGTAAGAAAAGTTCTTCTTACATTGCCAAGCGTTTACTCTTATCAACTTACATGCCTCAAGTCAAGTCCATTAACAAGAACAAGAAGGATTCTTCCTCTAGTAGTAACAATAATCATGCTATATCCAATGTTGTTGCTTCTAGTAGTTCTCTTGATTCCACTAATGATTCTCTTAGCCAAGTTACACTTGAGCAAGAAAATAGCTTATTGAAGGGAATTATAGAGAAAGGTGTTTACAAGAGCCTTGCCGGGAGTAAGCAATTTGAGGAAATTGTACACAAGCAAGGAAGACAGCGGAAGAACCAAGGTGTTGGTTTTGAACAAAAGTTCAATGCCAATGGAGTTGAGTGGGAAGAAGATCAATACCCCAAGACAAAGTTTGTTCCTCAATAAGAGAAGTATGATCCTACTTCCTTCAATGGCACACAAGCTCAAGATGATCTTCCACCACAAGACCACAAGCAAAAAGGCAAGGACAAGCTTCAAGAGGATATTGATGCATTTTAAGAAGCTCCTAAGGCCTTGGTCAAGTGGGTTCCCAAGACTACGTCAAGTTCTACTTCATCAAGTACGACTACAACTCCAAGGATTCCCATCAAGATGATGTGGATCCCGAAGAAGAAGAACTAGAGAGTTCTTGAGGGTGACTCCGCCAACATATTTCACTCATATCATTTTGGCAACAACAAGTGCAATCAACTTCCACATCTTGCACTAGTTCAAGGAGTCACAAACCCTCTTGTTGGTAAGACAAGGGACAAGGTAACCTAATGCTTTCATAGACATCATCGTGTTTGTGCATCACTCTATGTCTATGGATATCCTTGTTTGTTCCTTGTGGGACTAACCCATGTAGGCATTGAAAGTGCAACTCACTCCAAAGGATTGCTCCAAATGATCTACATCAACATTGAGCATCCACACCTTCAACACCTTCTTGAAGTCATCATCGACAAAACCCAAGGTTAGTTCATCCCTCTATAGGGGGAATCTCACATCTAGGGGGAGCTTAACTCTAAGAATTGAGTCAAAGCAACTCTAATGGTGTGAACACATCAATGCATTATGTAAAAGTGGTAACCCCACTTAAGCTTAAACGATGAGTATGACCTATGATCAAATGTTTTCATTTGACTCCTAAGTTAATATACTCATATATAGATGACCTAGTCATCGCCAATTGTTTGATAGATGCTAGAACTGGTTGTGCATGATTTGCCACATATTTCATTTGCCACTTTATTGTGTGAGCATGTTGATTGCATATTTAACTCATTCGAGGACATACACTTGTTGCTTTGATTGATTGGTTTCTTTTTCTTTTGCCAAGTGGATGGACAAGAATGCCTAAGAACCTTCTCTAGCTATCTATGCTTTTCTTGTCTCAAACTCTATTCATGCTACATCACAAAATTTGATCAAGTCAGATTCGAACCACTCTGTGTGAGGAGCACTCGGAGTCCCTGATTCGTCATAGACTTAAACTTCCAAAACTTCTTTGTGCGTTTTGGTCTCACCGATTCTTCCATCTCGATCATACTGAGATCACTAAGTCGATCTAGGTTTTCAATCTCGGTGCAACCGATTTGAACATTTCGGTCACACCAAGTTGCTGTAACTGTCAACAGTTATGCATCTCGGTGCCACCGAGTTGTTCCACTCGGTCACACCAACAGGGTCGGGCTATATATACTCACGGGCAAAAATTTGGAAACTTTCTCCAAACCCTTTCGCCCGCGCATAGCTCACTCTGCCTTCAGGGTCTCCGGATCGTCCTCCTCGTCGCCGGCCGTCTCCAGTCACTGTTCTCCGCCGCCGTCAACGGAATTCATCCCCGTCGTTGCCGCCGTAGCGAGTTCATCGCCGAGCTAGGGTATGGACTCAATCACAGTGCTATCTCCGTCTGATTCCTAGCACATTGTGTTCATCATGATTCTTGCCACGATTGAAACTACTCTATCCAGTCAAAACAATCCATAGATTAGAGGTGAATTGAAAATTTAGGGTTAGGTTTCCGCCGAAACCATCTCGGACCCACCGAGTTGTAGAACTCGGTTCCACCGATTCGGCTAAGGCCATTGCACAAGTGATTCTCGGTCTGACCGAGAATTGCAAATCGGTGTGACCGAGTTCAGGACTTTGTGAAACCCTAGTAGTCTCGGTGCCACCGAACTGTGACTCGGTCTGACCGAGTTCACTAGTTTAGGTTCCAAAAGCTACTTCAGTATCACCGAGTTTACAAATCGGTTGATCCGAAATGCTTTCTGTGGAAAACTAAAACTAAGTTTTTGAATCATTCTTTTGCAAAAACCTCTGTATTTTGTGATGCTCGTCCACTCTGTCTCATCTATATCTATTCACAGGGTCTGCAGTCAGTGTTTGCAATATGTCTGATCAAAGTGACAGCCAGAACCAGTCAGAGGAGCAGATTCACATGAGTGAGGGCACTAGTTCCTCTAGCACCTCTGATGAGGGCAGCAGGAGCACCCCAAGCAACTTGCCCAAAGCTGCCACCAGGGCCAGAAAGAAGAAAACCTCAGAATCTGAGGATGAAGACTATGTGGCAGTTGAGGATGAGGCCACTTCCAAGAAGAAAGTGCTCAAAAAGGAATATGGCACATCTGCATCCACTAAGCCTGGTATGAAGACCAAAGTGCCTGCAAAGAGAACTCCCATGTCTAAAGCCAGAGCCTCTACTCAAGTACCTGAGAAATCTGATCCCAAAGAGGCTGCTGAAGAAGGGAAGAAGAGGAAGGAAAGGGTCAAGAAGACCATGGCCAGAGTTGTTGGAAAGCCTTCCATGATGGAAGAGGAAGAGGAAGAAGAGGTTTCTCCACCAGCACCCAAGGCTCAGAAGCTTATGGGTGATGCTATTAGGTCAGGGGCTGCATCGTCAAAGCCCAAAGAAGCACCCAAAGCTGCCTCCAAGCCTAAGACTACACCAAAGAGGAATACCAGAAACATATCTGCTGCTGAAAAGGACAAGGCCCCAGTGCCTGAAGCTACTGCCAAGAAGAAGAAGGATCACAATTCTATGGCACACATGTACAAGGAGATCCCAGATAAAGCTCTTGAAACTCACAAGTTTGGATCTGTACATTTCCTTCTGTCAAGACTGCCAACCATCAACTGGATCCTTAGGCACACACTCTTGCCCAAGTCAGGAGATCATAACATGATCAGAGGCCATGCTATCAATCTGCTACACATATTTGATGTGCCTCAAAAGTTCAAGGTCATGAGCCTCATTGTTGAAACTATCAAGAGGACAGCAGCTGACCAGAAGAGAATTTGTGGGTATGCCCCACAGATCCAGGAGCTGATTAACTCCAAGATGGGCACTGGCACATACTTGTTGGACAAGGATCACATGCCTATCTTTCCAGACTTTGAGGATAACCAAGTGGTTATGGATGAAAATGAACCATCTTCTGTGCATGCTCAAGCAAAGAAGGAGAAGGCAAGGACAGAGAAGGCTACCAAGATGCCAACAATGGAAGAGGCATCTCAGTACTTTCTGAAGAGCAAACAAGATCAACTAGGCTACTTGATTGCATCCACTCTGAGGATTGAGAAGGGGCTGGCCACCTTGACTCAAAACCAGGAGAGCCTAGAGAGGATCATGGAGCAGAAGTTCTATGACTTGGATGTGAAGGTAACTGAGATCTAGTCTGTTGTTGAGCAGCTTCGGGATGATATGCAGGAGAGGAAGGGCAAGACAACCACTGATGCATTTGCCAGAGTGCCTAGAGCTCAGAGATCAGCTGCAGTGCTAGTGACAGACACCAGAGCCACTTCATCTGCACCAGCTCCAGCACCTACACCTCCAGCTCCATCCACATCAACTAAAGTCTTCGTCCAAGGAGCCATCTCTACACCACCACCTGAAGATCAAGCTTGAGAGTCGATCTAGTGCTATGCATTTTCTATGAACTTTTTGGTAACTTGTTGCCAAAGGGGGAGAAAATGTATAGATCATAGGCTTCGAGAGAGAGTGTTGCTTTTTATTCTCTCTTGCTTTGGTGGTTGAACTTTATTTGCTTGCCTGAAATACTTTATGTCTGTGTGACACCTAGATGATCATGTGTTTGATCATATGCTACATTTATGCTTGTTGGACGACATTATCCTTCTTTTATCTCTATATGATCATTCACTTTGCTTGGTGATGAGTGCATGTATTCAATCATTATCATTTTGAGCGCTCCACCAAGATGTATGTGACATGGAAGAGTAACCCATAAGCCTAACTCTTTGTGCATTTGCAGTCCAAAGCAAATCTTAAACTATGCACAAATTTAGGGGGAGCTCTTGCTTATCACATACTTCTCAAAGCGACAATGTTTTTCACTCTTATTATCATTTGTCGAAGCTTTGATCTATATGTTGTCATCAATTACCAAAAAGGGGGAGATTGAAAGTGCAACTATCCCTAGGTGGTTTTGGTAATTCCTAACAACATATAGCTCATTGAGCTAACATCATTCCAAGATGAATATTTCAGGAAAAGCTCAATGAATGGCATGGCATGGATGAGAAAAGTGGATCCCTCAAAATGCTAAGGATAAAAGGATTGGCTCAACCTCAAAAGCTCAAGACTCTACATTTAATATTTTAGTGATCCAAGATCACATTGAGTCTATAGGAAAAGCCAATACTATCAAGAAGGGATGAGGTGTTGCTTAATGAGTTTCTTGCTCCACAGTGCTTAGTGATATGCTCCAAAACCCTCAACTACTTTCTCACATCCACATATGACCTAAACCCAAAAGTCAAACTCGGCCCCACCGATTCTTTCTACCCGGCGCCACCGAGTTCAGATGTCATAGCCACTGCCACAAACCCAAGGCAAATCGGTCTCACCGATAGGGATCTCGGTCTCACCGAGATGGGATTGTAATCTCTATGTTTCCCTTCATAACGTTTCAGTACCACCGAGATGAGCGATCGGTCCCACCGAGATTGCAATGTAAACTCCCTATTTCCTTTTCGTAACATTTTGGTCCCACCGAAATGAGCGAACCGGTCCCACCGAGTTTACCTGACCAACTCTCTGGTTAGCTTATTACCAAAATCGGTCCCACCGAGTTTGTGTAATCGGTCTCACCGAGATTACGTTATGCCCTAACCCTAATCATATCGGTCCTACCAAGTTGCATGTTGGTCTCATCGAAAATCCTAACGGTCACTAGATTTGCTAAATCGGTCCGACCGAGTTTCTCAATTCAGTCCCACCGAGTTTGGTAAGTTGTGTGTAATGGTTAGATTTTGTGTAGAGGCTATATATACCCCTCCACCTCCTCTTCATTCATGGAGAGAGCCATCAGGACAAACCTACACTTCCAAATTACTTTTTCTGAGAGAGAACCACCTACACTTGTGTTGAGGCCAAGATATTCCATTCCTACCATATGAATCTTGATTTCTAGCCTTCCCCAAGTTGCTTTCCACTCAAATCTTCTTTCCACCAAATCCAAATCCTGTAAGAGAGAGTTGAGTGTTGGGGAAACTATCATTTGAAGCACAAGAGCAAGGAGTTCATCATTGTAAGGGCGTATTTATCCCCAAGATGTTTTGGTGATTGATGACAATGCTTGTGCGGACTAATCGTGTGCGTTTAGTTCTTTCAGAGATTCATCCATTGGCACCAGACGATTTCCTCCCCTCGGTGTTGTAATTCAAGACGGTGTAGCTCCTTCGTTTCGTTGTTGGTGGACTAGTTTCATAGGAGTCACCGTACTATCAAGAGGGGATCCGCTTTGGTAAGACTTGGGTGGAATCACACGTACACATCCTTATCACACCCGTCGTCTTTCCTTCCGCCTCTCTGGAGCTGCCGTTTTCCCCTTGCTATGCCTTGCTCTACCCTAGTGGTAGTACCGCGACCCACAGCTGTAACATCCCCAGCATCACACTACAGTAATCTCCCCATAATGAAGGTCATGTCATCATGATCATCATGCCAAAATGCCACTTGTCCAAAATCTGTTTCAAATTCAAATTGCATGTCAAATATTTGCTTCTTCTTTCATGCAATCAAAATAGTTCACAATATGACAAATTTTCTCAAAGTATTTTTCATGTTAAAACCAAAATCTTTGGAGTTACCAAATTGCCCCTGGAAATTAATTAGTGTTCCAGCAGCATTTAAATATGCCATTCCCAATTTCCAAAATTCCTAGTCAAATCCTCTTGCCTCCAAACAATTTGTGGCAATACCTAAAAATGTGGAGGAATTAATGGGCCAAGTCCCGTGTTTTTCCTAAATCCTTTGGATGCTCAAATAAATATTTTCCTCTCTCTATTTTAAGTTAAAAAAAGAACTAAGAGAAAGAGAGGAGGCGAGAGAGTGAAAGCCTCCTGCCCCTGGGCCTCGGCCCGTCCCAGCAAGCCGGCCCACCTGCCCACTAGGTCGGTCCTTCCCCCTCCTTGTTCCTCCGACCGTGCCCACGGTCGCCGCCGAAACCACCTTGCCGACCACGCCGCTACAGGCGCCGCGGGGAGGATAAGGACGCCAGCGTCGGTGCCCTGGATTCCGCCGAGATCTCTCCCCCCCCCTCACCCACTTCCCCTTCTCCCTCTCCCTCTCCTTCGTTTTGGAGAGGAGGCCGATGCGGTCGCTGCCGTGCCTCGCCCGTCCTCGCGGCCATCGAGCGCCGTTCGCCTCGCCATCGTGCCCATCGTCTCTGCCGTCGTCGTCTACCCCGTCCCCATCCGTGAGCGCGAGCCGGGAGCCACTGCGGGGTGCGGATCAAACGCCCCCTTTCGCCTCTGTCGCCGGCGAACTCCGTCGTCTCCGGCAACTGCTGCTGCTACTAATCTTACACCGGGCCACCTTGTGCCTCCCCGGTGAGCTCTCCTACCTTCTCCCTCTCCTTGCCGACTTGGCACGCTCCCTAGCTGCTTCCCCACGTGCGCCCGAACGCAGCGCCGCGGAGCTCGTCGCCGGCGAGACTCCGGTGACCAAATGGTCACGGGCCAGTGCCCAGCGCACTCACCGCACCGCATAGGCCTTGTCTAGCCGTGTGGTTTGCCCGCAAACGCCCCCCAGCCCTGATCCCGACGATGCCCGATCTCCGGCGTCCGCTCCGCCGCTTGCCACCGTCGTCTCCGGCTGCCCCCGGCCCGGCTACCACCCCAGTTCGACGCGGCATCTTCTCCCCGTTCGAACGCACCCGCCCGCGGCCATTTTGGCCGCCGGACGGCGAATTCCGGCGAGGTCCGGCGCCCCTCCGCCGCGGGAACGCTCACCGGAGCTCCCCAACACCGGCGCCGACGTGGACGTCTGGGTCCACCTCGCCAGGTCACTGCCCCGTGGCCCTAGTGGCCCGGCTAGCCCTGTTGACCTAGTCAATGGCTGACTGGGCATCGCCCAGTCACTGCCAGTGGGTCCCCCCTGGGCCCTGTTGACTAGTCAACTAGTCTATTGACCGCTGATGCAACAATGACGCCATGATGACGTCATATTCCTTTTCTATTTTTTTAATAATTCCAGAATATTGTTTAAACTTTAAAAATTCATAGAAATTAAACCGTTCCTCGGATGAAAATGTTTTCTATATGAAAGTTGCTCAGAAAAATCCAACAAATCTGAAAATGCGGTCCGTTCAGCTGTCACATGCCTCTAGCATGCTGAACATGGAACATTTCCACTCCGGTCATCTGTGTGACACGGGTCCGGAACCGGGAATACATTCCCGGTTGAATTCCCCCTTCAGCTATATCGTGTAGCCATGCGTTAGGTCACACCCAGCACAACATATTGCCATGTTACGCTTTGTGATGGTATGTCTGCTTTATATTTACTGTTTCTTCCCCCTCTTCTCTCCGGTAGACCCCGAGACCGATGGCGCCCCTGTGATCGACTACGTCGACGACGACCCCTCCTTCCCAGAGCAACCAGGCAAGCCCCCCC
>NC_041393.1:325910201-326063100 GCF_002162155.2 Triticum dicoccoides | reverse complement strand
TTTGCACCTATTCTGATGCATAGCCTGCTTTTGTACCTACTGTTGTACCTTACCTGCTTATCCTAAACTGCTTAGTATAGGTTGGTTAGAGACCCATCAGTGACCCCCCCCCCCACTTGACTTGACTGCCCTGCTGGATTATCAGAAGACCCAATCAATGGGATCGAAGACCAGGACCCGACACCTCACGTCACATCACGCCCCTTCGTTGCTCGACTCTGCAGTGTTACTATTGAGTGCCGAGGGTGAGACCTCTACAGCACTTCTGATGTTAACCCTGTAGTGTAGCTATTCGGTCATGGTCATCGAGGGTGATTTCCTCCTTAACCACTTCCGATACGGCTCTGTCGTGCAACCCCTCAAGTGTGAACCTCGAGGGTGGATCCTCTTACGTTCACCTTGATGATTATATCGAGTGGAATTCACCGGGGGTGATTCCTCGGGTTTTCCCCTTCATGTTTGGACACACGGATACTTGGACTTTACCACTGTTACTTGGAAAGACGGGTCGACCCTGAGGGGTACCCGCGCGAGCTTAATTGCGAGTGATGTGGAGTCGGGTTGACCTGGAGGGTGCCCGCGAGATAATTACGAGGCGTGGCCGGGCATTCCTAGCCCTTGCCACAAGTCCTCGAGATGGGGCAACGGGGTCACATCTTTCGTGAGTCTCTGCTTGTTACCGCGCGTTCCTAATCCACTACGATTTGGATATTTGATCCGAGGGGCCTCTGGCCTGATAGCACTAACCATCACGTGGGCATAGTATGGGCGTTCTGCGTCGTATACATCAGCCGAAGCTTAATAGACGTCAGCGGCTGAGCGGCGCGCGCCGGGTTGGACTGCATAAGCGCCTGCCTTGTTGAAGGAGGTAGCTAGGTCTGCTCACCGGCCACCCTCGCAACGTGCAGGAGTTCCCGGGGAGATGGCCCATGACCCCTGGGGGCATAGGTTTAGTCCGGCGTGCTGCCTCTCTATTAAGCCTAGGTCGGGTTGCGGCGTATTGTTTGGCCGAGGCCGGGCATGACCCTAGAAAGTGTGTCCGGCCGGAGTTAATCAAGCGTGGTGGGTAAGTTGGTCCACCCCTACAGGGAAGAAAACATCTATCGATAGCCTGTCCTACGGTAACGGACACTTGGAGTTGTATCCCGATCGATACAACTAGAACTGGATACTTGTGATGAGAACTGGATGGTGATGAGGATTCGATTGTGATGATAACTGGATACTATGGCTCTGGGATTGCTTTCTCACAGGGAGTCGAGAAAGGATCTCTGGCCAAGGTTGATAACACTACTACTACTTTACTTTATGCTACTCTACTCCCTCCTGTTTGCTGCAAGATGGTGGTTTCCAGAAGATGCTAGTCTTCGATAGGACTAGGCCTTCTCTATATTCTGGCATTTCGGCAGCCCAGTCCACATATATAGCCTTCCTTTGATAATGTTGCATATGTAGTGTAGATCCTTGCTTGCGAGTACTTTGGATGAGTACTCACGGTTCCTTTGCTCCCCCTTTCCCCCCCTTCTTTCTTCTTTCTGGTTGTTGCAACCAGATGGTGGATTCCAGGAGCCAGATGCCACCTTTGACGACTGCTGCTACCCCGAGGGTGCCTACTACCATGTGACGGAGACCGCTGACGACCAGGAGTAGTTAGGAGGCTCCAGGAAGGAGGCCTTGCCTTTTCGATCGTAGATGCTTTTGTGCTAGCCTTCTTAGGGCAAACTTGTCTAACTTATGTCTGTACTCAGATATTGTTGCTTCCGCTGACTCATTTGTATTCAAGCTGATGTATTCGAGCCCTCGAGGCCCCTGGCTTGTAATATAAAGCTTGTATTATTTTAATTTGTGTCTAGAGTTGTGTTGTGATATCTTCCCGTGAGTCCTTGATCTTGATCGTACACATTTGCGTGTATGATTAGTGTACGATTGAATCGAGGGCATCACAAGTTGGTATCAGGGCCGACTGCCTGTAGTTAGCGCCCTTTCCAACTCCTTGGCCGAAGTTGAGTCTAGTCATCCAAAACTATTTACTAACATGGCTGTGTGGCTTACGGGCCCACGTCGCCAATTGGGTGGTATTAGGATCTTTTATTCCTCTTCCTTACTCTGGGATTCTGATCTCTCGTCTATTCGAGTTAAACATTTTACTAACTCTGACATTAGGCTCTCGTTCCCACTTCATCCCGGAGATCCCCTTCACCACAGATGATCGGCGGTTTCATTAGAAGACTCTAAAGATACTCCTCGATGAGTCCTGAGACCCTATGCCCACTGCTTTGCAGTTCCTGACCACCTTTAAACTCCGATGGATAACTACTTACACTCATCGTTCATTTATTCATTTCAGTTACTCTCTAGTTCCATCCGACATATCGAAATACTATCTGACATTTCGAGAATTCTCTAAGCCTAATACCTTGCAACTTCTTTCGCACTGCGGATAATTCCTCACATTTACCGGGGATCCGTCCAGCCCCAGTTGTTAATGTGTTTCTCAAATAATGCTAATCATTCTTTCGAGAACCCTATGCAATCTATTGCTTTGGAAAGTCTTGCTTGCCTGCATTATGGTTAATTCCATATGTCTAGCAATATGTGTGAATACTCGCAATCATCAATTAATCCTTGGAAATTTTCTTTCCGGCTAAGACATCCTTTCAGATATGATCTGGTTCTTGCCCAATCCAGATTTGATCGGGTGCACCTCTAAGTCTATTCAATTTACTCATCTTTTGATCAGAGCCTCTGCTTTTGATCCTTCGTCTTGAAATCATAATTCCTTTGCACCCAAGCATTGAATCATTCAGACGTTTCTTTAAGTCGATGCATTTGCATACCCTTCTTCATTTGGTTGAGTACCGAACTCACATCAACTTCATTGTGGACTGCTAGACCCCTTGCTGGATTTTATCCGACAACATCCTTCATATGCAATAACCTTGTGAGCTTTTCCTCGAATATATAAAGCCTTTGATATATTGTATCCTCTCCTTTTGTCAACCATGCTCTGTTTTCGAGCTTGTGTTAATTACTCCTGAAGCTTGTGGTATATGTTCCTAGGATGCCCTGATGGGTTGAACCTATGCCTTCCCTAAACCGTATGGACCCGAAAGTTTTCATGAGTCATACTCTTCTGGTGTCTTGCCAGATAACATTTCAACACTACAACTTCATTGAACGCGAGAAGTGAATGAAAGGTTATGCATTGGAGAAGTGGGAGTCGACCTTGAACTTTGTGTTCATGCCCATCGACACGATGTAGATCTTATAATGGAAGCTTCTTTTTAAAAATTAACTATCCCCTTGGTGTAAGTTCATCTTATATCTGGGAATTGGTCCTTTGCAACCATGGTTCCGACCATGATTGTTCTTCTTTGGTCCCATTTCTTGAGCAAGTTAAATCACTTGTCTTCTGTAGGTCAATACACCTACCCAACCTCTATTATGATCCACCTTCAAGTATTACCCCTGGTACCTTGAGGATATCATGTCATTGCACTACATCTTATGAACTTTTGATGAAGTACTACCTTACCCTGTCTTGTCACTTCATGGGTTCTGGGTTGTTTGTCAACCAAGAACACTGATAAATGAATTGATTCCGCACTCCGATTCAGTAACTCTAAGTAAATTTTGTTGCTTACGAGTTTAATAATCCTTCGAGTCATTCCTAGCCTGATCGGCTTTATCATTACCGTGCTAAATTTTAACTGTGCTACCTGGTCCTTCCCAGAGCACAATTTTCGATGATGAGCTAAGCCTACGTCGATCTTCCTCGTCACATCACTTCGCCTTGAACAACAAGCTTGATTTTGAGTTTGTGTCGTACCCGTGGCTCCAATAACCTTATGCTTCATCATTTCTTTTGCTTGATGTCGTCGTTGATCGATTACATCTTCATGAAACTTCTCGACAAATGTGTCGTGATCGTCATCATCATCCCAAACTTTTCCAGGATATCAACCGAATCATGATGAGAAATATCATCCTTGCCCCCTTGATGAATTGTTGCTGAGCCCGTGGGCCCCATCCCCATCCTTTCCTTGCTAAAAATTGTACGACTTATTTTATAAGTTATTTCCAATGGGTCCTTGTGTATCCAAAGTCTGGCCTTTCCCTGATGACCATGTTAATGCTATCCCGAAGCATGTCTGTGGTACTCCATAAAACAACAAGAACATTGGAAGCACAATGCTAAATCTTCTTGATCAATTATCCAAACACCGTTGTATGGGTAAACCTCATAAATTCCTTGCCCCTTTGCCTAACTGGTGTCATACTTGGAGCCTTATCATGTATATCATGTTATGCCTTTCCTTGGGAAAGATATACTCTTGATGCCCTGGTACAAACACATTTTCCTTGCCATTGGTCTGTTTAATCGGATAATCATTTTCCTTTCCATTGTTTTGTTTAACCTTTCTGGTAATCAAACTTGTCTGAGCAGAAATAGTTTCCTACTTATGTAAACACCTCGGTTGTACAATTATGTTAGCAAGACCCTGTTACTATTATTGATGACATTTCGGTAGCCACCGATCGACGAGAACTATGCCTAATGGTCCGCCTCGTTCAACGAGCAGGAAAATGGTTCTCTTCGTCCCTCGCCCTTGGTATCGATGTTGTTGCTGACATAACTAACATGCTACCCTCTGACATGCCTTGCTATCGTGACCGTGCAAGATATCAGCCCCCCTTCCTACTTTTATCCCAAATGGTGGGCCCATAACCCACAGTTTCACAGGATTAGAACCTGACTCTCCTGTATATCTTTGATTCTGAAATATTCTTGCATTTGGCTTCGTATCATATCACGAGCCACCTTTCGAGAGACGATCTATTCCCGATGCTTTGAACCCCTTTCTCACACTTCGTTCAGGTACCAATCGTTTGTCCATTCGCTTGAAACTTCCTATTGTACCTTCATACTTTGCTCTCGATGTTTATTAAGTTTCAACTCGAGAGATACTTCTACCTCATTCCCTGAATTGTTCACCACATAATTAACCCTATAAGGGTCAGTTCTCCCGAAGTTACTCTTTACTTCCCCACTTAAATCTCAGGACGAGATTTCTTGTAGTGGAGGAGACTTGTAACATCCCCAGCATCACACTACAGTAATCTCCCCATAATGAAGGTCATGTCATCATGATCATCATGCCAAAATGCCACTTGTCCAAAATCTGTTTCAAATTCAAATTGCATGTCAAATATTTGCTTCTTCTTTCATGCAATCAAAATAGTTCACAATATGACAAATTTTCTCTAAGTATTTTTCATGTTAAAACCAAAATCTTTGGAGTTCCCAAATTGCCCCTGGAAATTAATTAGTGTTCCAGCAGCATTTAAATATGCCATTCCCAATTTCCAAAATTCCTAGTCAAATCTTCTTGCCTCCAAACTATTTGTGGCAATACCTAAAAATGTGGAGGAATTAATGGGCCAAGTCCCGTATTTTTCCTAAGTCCTTTGGATGCTCAAATAAATATTTTCCTCTCTCTATTTTAAGTTAAAAAAAGAACTAAGAGAAAGAGAGGAGGCGAGAGAGTGAAAGCCCCCTGCCCCTGGGACTCGGCCCGTCCCAGCAAGCCGGCCCACCTGCCCACTGGGTCGGTCCTTCCCCCTCCCTGTTCCTCCGACCGTGCCCACGGTCGCCGCCGAACCCACCTTGCCGACCACGCCGCTACAGGCTCCGCGGGGAGGATAAGGACGCCAGCGTCGGTGCCCCGGATTCCGCCGAGATCTTTCCCCCCCTCACCCACTTCCCCTTCTCCCTCTCCCTCTCCTTTGTTTTGGAGAGGAGGCCGACGCGGTCGATGCCGTGCCTCGCCCGTTCTCGCGGCCATCAAGCGTCGTTCGCCTCGCCATCGTGCCCATCGTCTCTGCCGTCGTCGTCTACCCCGTCCCCGTCCGTGAGCGCGAGCCGGGAGCCACTGTGGGGTGCGGATCAAACGCCCCCTTTCGCCTCTGTCGCCGGCGAACTCCGTCGTCTCCGGCAACTGCTGCTGCTACTAATCTTACACCGGGCCACCTTGTGCCTCCCCGGTGAGCTCTCCTACCTTCTCCCTCTCCTTGCCGACTTGGCGCGCTCCCTAGCTCCTTCCCCACGTGCGCCCGAACGCAGCGCCGCGGAGCTCGTCGCCGGCGAGACTCCGGTGACCAAATGGTCATGGGCCAGTGCCCAGCGCACTCACCGCACCGCGTAGGCCTCGTCTAGCCGCGTGGTTTGCCCGCAAACGCCCCCAGCCCCGATCCCGACGATGCCCGATCTCCGGCGTCCGCTCCGCCGCTTGCCACCGTCGTCTCCGGCCGCCCCCGGCCCGACTACCACCCCAGTTCGACGCGGCATCTTCTCCCCGTTCGAACGCACCCGCCCGCGGCCATTTTGGCTGCCGGACGGCAAATTCCGGCGAGGTCCGGCGCCCCTCCGCCGCGGGAATGCTCACCGGAGCTCCCCAACGCCCGCGCCGACGTGGACATCCGCGTCCACCTCGCCAGGTCACTGCCCCGTGGCCCTAGTGGCCCGGCTAGCCCTGTTGACCTAGTCAATGGCTGACTGGGCATCGCCCAGTCACTGCCAGTGGGTCCCCCCTGGGCCCTGTTGACTAGTCAACTAGTCTGTTGACCGCTGATGCAACAATGACGCCATGATGACGTCATATTCCTTTTCTATTTTTTTTAAATAATTCTAGAATATTGTTTAAACTTTAAAAATTCATAGAAATTAAACTGTTCCTCGGATGAAAATGTTTTCTATATGAAAGTTGCTCAGAAAAATCCAACGAATCTGAAAATGCGGTCCGTTCAGCTGTCACATGCCTCTAGCATGCTGAACATGGAAAATTTCCCCTCCGGTCATCTGTGTGACACGGGTCCGGAACCGGGAATACATTCCCGTTTGAATTCCCCCTTCACCTATATCGTGTAGCCATGCGTTAGGTCACACCCAGCACAACATATTGCCATGTTACGCTTTGTGATGCTATGTCTGCTTTATATTTACTGTTTCTTCCCCCTCTTCTCTCCAGTAGACCCCGAGACCGATGTCGCCCCTGTGATCGACTACGTCGACGACGACCCCTCCGTGCCAGAGCAACGAGGCAAGCCCCCCCCCTTTGATCATCCCGATATCCCCATTCCATTATCTCATGCTTGCATTAGATTTCGCTACTGTTTTTGTTTGCACCTATTCTGATGCATAGCCTGCTTTTGTACCTACTGTTGTACCTTACCTGCTTATCCTAAACTGCTTATAGGTTGGTTAGAGACCCATCAGTGACCCCCCCACTTGACTCGACTACCCTGCTGGATTATCAGAAGACCCAATCAACAGGATCGAAGACCAGGACCCGACACCTCACGTCACATCACGCCCCTTCGTTGCTCGACTCTGCAGTGTTACTATTGAGTGCCGAGGGTGAGACCTCTACAGCACTTTTGATGTTAACCCTGTAGTGTAGCTATTCGGTCGTGGTCATCGAGGGTGATTTCCTCCTTAACCACTTCCGATACGGCTCTGTCGTGCAACCCCTCAAGTGTGAACCTCGAGGGTGGATCCTCTTACGTTCACCTTGATGATTATATCGAGTGGAATTCACCGGGGGTGATTCCTCGGGTTTTCCCCTTAATGTTTGGACACACGGATACTTGGACTTTACCACTGTTACTTGGAAAGACGGGTCGACCCTGAGGGGTACCCGCGCGAGCTTAATTGCGAGTGATGTGGAGTCGGGTTGACCTGGAGGGTGTCCGCGAGATAATTACGAGGCGTGGCCGGGCATTCCTAGCCCTTGCCGCAAGTCCTCGAGATGGGGCAACGGGGTCACATCTTTCGTGAGTCTCTGCTTGTTACCGCGCATTCCTAATCCACTACGATTTGGATATTTGATCCGAGGGGCCTCTGGCCTGATAGCACTAACCATCACGTGGGCATAGTATGGGCGTTCTGCGTCGTATACATCAGCCGAAGCTTAATAGACGTCAGCGACTAAGCGGCGCGCGTCGGGTTGGACTGCGTAAGTGCTTGCCTTGTTGAAGGAGGTAGCTAGGTCTGCTCACCGGCCGCCCTCGCAACGTGCAGGAGTTCCCGGGGAGATGGCCAATCACCCCTGGGGGCATAGGTTTAGTCCGGCGTGCTGGCCTCTCTATTAAGCCTAGGTCGGGTTGCGGCGTATTGTTTGGCCGAGGCCGGGCATGACCCTGGAAAGTGTGTCCGGCCGGAGTTAATCAAGCATGGTGGGTAAGTTGGTGCACCCCTGCAGGGAAAAAAACATCTATCGATAGCCTGTCCTACGGTAACGGACACTTGGAGTTGTATCCCGATCGATACAACTAGAACTAGATACTTGTGATGAGAACTGGATGGTGATGAGGATTCGATTGTGATGATAACTGGATAGTATGGCTCTGAGATTGCTTTCTCACAGGGAGTCGAGAAAGGATCTCTGGCCGAGGTTGATAACACTACTACTACTTTACTTTATGCTACTCTACTCCCTCCTGTTTGCTGCAAGACGGTGGTTTCCAGAAGATGCTAGTCTTCGATAGGACTAGGCCTTCTCTATATTCTGGCATTTCGGCAGCCCAGTCCACATATACAGCCTTCCTTTGATAATGTTGCATATGTAGTGTAGATTCTTGCTTGCGAGTACTTTGGATGAGTACTCACGGTTGCTTTGCTCCCCCTTTCCCCCCTTCTTTCTTCTTTCTGGTTGTTAAAACCAGATGGTGGATTCCAGGAGCCAGATGCCACCTTTGACGACTGCTGCTACCCCGAGGGTGCCTACTACCACGTGACGGAGACCGCTGGCGACCAGGAGTAGTTAGGAGGCTCCCAGGCAGGAGGCCTTGCCTTTTCGATCGTAGATGCTTTTGTGCTAGCCTTCTTAAGGCAAACTTGTCTAACTTATGTCTGTACTCAGATATTGTTGCTTCCGCTGACTCATTTGTATTCAAGCTGATGTATTCGAGCCCTCGAGGCCCCTGGCTTGTAATATAAAGCTTGTATTATTTTATTTGTGTCTAGAGTTGTGTTGTGATATCTTCCCGTGAGTCCTTGATCTTGATCGTACACATTTGCGTGTGTGATTAGTGTATGGGGCGTCACAACAGCGATGGTACCGCCGAAGCTCCCCAGCGGTACTACCGTGAGCGGTAGTACCGCTCTCCGAACGGTAGTACCGCTTGGGGTTTTCGGCCGTAGTACCGCTGTGCGTCTGGGCTACTTCCGCCTCGATTCTCGAACGAAGTTTTTCGTGTCGGGTTTTGCGGCACTAAGGGCGGTAGTAGGAGCGGTAGTACCGCCCTAAGCGGTAGTACCGCCCTTCCCTAGCGGTAGTACCGCCCTGGGGTCAGGGCCCTGGCAGCGCGGCAGTATCGCTTGGTTGAGCGGTAGTACCGCGCGGAGCGGTAGTACCGTCCTTCCCTAGCGGTAGTACCGCTCTGTGCAGGGCTGGTGAGTGGGATAACGGTTGGATTGTTCCCCCCACTATATAAAGGGGTCTTCTTCCCCAAAGTTGACCTACCTCTTTCCCCCAAAGCTCCATTGTTGCTCCAAGCTCCATTTTCGCCCGATCTCTCTCCCTATCCAATCAAACTTGTTGATTTGCTCGGGATTGGTTGAGAAGGCCCAGATCTACACTTCCACCAAGAGAAATTTTATTCCCCCCACTTATCCCTAGCGGATCTTGTTACTCTTGGGTGTTGAGCACCCTAGACGGTTGAGGTCACCCCGAAGCCATACTCCATTGTGGTGAAGCTTCGTGGTGTTGTTGAGAGCCTCCAAGTGTTGTGGAGATAGCCCCAATCTTGTTTGTAATGGTCCGGTTGCCGCCTTCAAGGGCTCCAATAGTGGAATCACGACATCTCGCATTGTGTGAGGGCATGAGGAGATTACGGTGGCCCTAGTGGCTTCTTGGGGAGCATTGTGCCTCCACACCGCTCTAACGGAGACGTACTTCCCCTTAAAAGGAAGGAACTTCGGTAACACATCCTCGTCTCCACCGGCTCCACTCTTGGTTATCTTGTCCCTTTACTTTTGCAAGCTTACTTGAGTTACATCCATTGCTTGCTTGTGTGCTTATTGTCTTTGCATCATATAGGTTGTCCACGTAGTTGCACATCTAGACAACCTATTTCATTGCAAGGTTTAAATTGTTAAAGCAAAGTCTAAAAATTGTTAGTTGCCTATTCACCCCCCCCTCTAGTCAACCATATCGATCCTTTAAATTGGTATCAGAGCCTCGTCTCTTTATTAAGGACTTTGCCATCCGAAGAGTATGGTTGACACCCACGACGGTGCGGAGGAGCACTCCGGTGTGAATCCCATCTCGTCCACGGCCGAAGGGGGAGCCTCAGTCTCTCATGAGGAATTCAATGTGGCTTTAGACACATTGAAAACCTCCATGACGGCCAAGGTTAAAAGCATGTTTTCTGATTTCTTAGACGGACTTAAACTATCAACCTCGCCGATGAAAGTGGGTGATCCCACTAACAAGGTGACGGATGCTACCTCCGACAAGGGGGAAGCTAACATTGAAAAGAGTCCGTCTACTAGTGGTAGAAATGGCACCGGCATCTTTGCCAATGTGGAACCCCTAGTGTATAGAGGACCGATCCCCTCTACTCATTTGAATCATGCCGGTCCTCCTCCTAAATATGTGAAAAATGAAGATTTTGACTCTTGGGTTTATCGCTTCAAGCGTCACTTAAAACATGTGAACACTAACCTTTGGAGAATTATTGAAGAAGGTTTCTATCCTCATGATCCAAGCAACTTCACCCCTCGAGAAGAAGTGGACAATCAATTCAATGAGAGTGCTCTCTTCATCATCCAAGATGCAATCCTTCCCGAAGATCTCCCTCATCTTCGACCTCATGTCATGGCTAAAGAAGCATGGAAATGTGTTGAGTCTCTCTATCGAGGAAGTGCTAGCATTCAGCGCTCCAACTATGAAGTGGTGCAAGATGAAGCCGATGAGTTTGCAATGAAAGAGGATGAAGAACCTCGTGAGCTCTTTCGAAGAGTGACCAAACTCGCGGTCGCACTCCGAGATCATGGGAGCAAGGACACGGATGACAACTGGATCAAGCGCAAGTTTCTCAAGGCCATGATGCCCTACAACAAGGCCATGTCCTTCGTCATTCGCCAAAGACCGGACTTCCACTCCATGACCTCTGGTGAAGTGTTGGATGAGTTTGTTGCAATGAGCATCTTGGACAAGACCGCCGACAATGCGGTGCTCTGTTCTCAAAGGGCAAAGAAGCCCAATCTTGCCTTGAAGGCCAAGGTTAGTGTGAAAGAAGAAGAAGAAGAGGAAGATGAGGAGAGCAACCCCGAGGACACGAAGTATGATTATCATGAGTACATGGCTCTTGCCTCAAGACAGTTTTGGAGTAAGAAGAATACAAGACCCAACTTCAACAAGAACAACTCAAGTGGCCTCAAAGGGAAGCAACGAGTTAGAACTTGTTTCAACTGTGGCAATGTTAGCCATTTCATTGCGGATTGTCCCTACGAGAAGCGGGAAGACAATGGTGGCAAGTTCATCCGAAAAGACAAAGCCAAGTCCTTCCCCAACAAGAACAACTTCACCAAGAAGACTCCTTCTCGCGGGTTGGTGGTTCAAGAAGAATACCGTGAGGATGACGATGATGATGAAGATGGTGAAACAATGGCCATGGCATCCATTGCCATTGTCACAACTCCCCGGGTGTCTCTCTTCGATGCACCTAACGAGAACATCATCGCCAAGTGCCTCATGGCTAAGGCCACCAACAAGGTAACCCCCAACATCAAAACCACCATTATTCCTAACCCTCCTTCAATGGATGACTTTGATAATGGTAAGGGATCTAATGAGGAGATCAATGAATTTGAGCCCTTCATGAGTAAGCTCAAGGGCAAATCCAAGAAGCACTTTGTTGCTCTCTTGGAACAACTTGGTCAAGCCAATGACATGATCGAGGCTCATGAAGAAACCATCTCTAAGATGGAAAGTCATAGTCGTGACTATGCCGATGAGATATCGGATCTCTCTAATGCTCATGAGGAAGAGCGTGGGCATCGTTTGGCTCTTGAGGAGTCACACAACAATGTTCATGCTAAACTAAAGAAAGATCTTGATCATGCTCTTGTTGTGTCTCGTATTCTAGCTTCCGAGAAGGCTAAACTTGGGGTTGATCATGTTAGACTCACGGAGGAGTTTTATGTACTTGACAAGGCCCACAAGGTCTTGAAAGGTGCTCATGCCACCCTCAAGGTGTCTCATGCTCAACTCCAAGTTGAGCTAACCAAGGAAAAGGCCACATTTCCTCACATGGTCTTAATTGATAATGCAAATGCTACTAACCCATGTTGTGAGCATGTGCATCTTTTGGAGGAGAATGCCAAGTTGAAGGAACAACTCGAGAAAGGTCTTGTGTCATGCATACAAGGCGAGAAGAACCTAAATGACCTTTTGAGCAATCAAAAGGAAGTTGTGGGCAAGGAGGGAGTTGGGTTCTCATCCAAGTCCAAGAACAAGAAGAAGAACAAGGAGAAGAAGAGCAAGACCAATCGACCTCCTCCGCGCAAACCTTTGTGAAGGAGGGAGAAGGTGCTCCTAAGGAGAAGAAGAACAATGGGAAGAGTGGTGATGCCAAAGAGCGCAAAGCCATCTCTCCCAACAAAGCCGGCGACTTTAACCCCTCTTATGTGTTGTGCCGTGCTAGTGATGGACATGTTTATGCTAAATTTGTTGGTTCTCCATATGAGTACATTGAATGGTCTATTTGGGTTCCTAAGACCCTTGTTACTAACATCAAAGGACCCAGTACTCAATGGGTACCTAAAACCAAGCATTGATCTCTTGTAGGTGTTTGCTTCCGGTGGGGGATCATGGTTGCTCGATAATGGAGCAAAAAATCATATGACTGGGAGCAAGGACTTGGTGGTGGACGTGCACAAGATCCCATCTATGCCCACCAATGTCGAATGGGGTGATGCCTCACATTCTAAGGTATTGGGTCTTGGCAAGGTTGTCATTTCTCATGATCTAACGATCGAGAAAGTCATGCTTGTTGAGTCCCTTGCGTTCAATTTACTTTCCGTTCGTCAACTCGCACTCATGGGCTTTGCCACCTTCTTTGATATTGATAATGTGGCCCTCTTGTGGAGCAAGACTCTTAAAGTAGCCTTTGTTGGGCATGTCGAGAACGGTCTCTATGTGATTAACTTTTCGGAGCAACCCACTAAGACCGCGACATGCCTAATGGCTAAAGTTGATGTGGGATGGCTTTGGCATCACCGTTTAGCCCACGTCAATATGAGATCTTTGCAAAGTCTTCTCAAGGGGGACCATGTTCATGGACTAACGAATGTTAGTTTTGCCAAAGATTGTGTTTGCAGTGCTTGTATCGAAGGAAAGCTTCATGAGACGGCTCACCCTCCCACGACTATCATCTACTCGAAGAGACCCTTGGAGCTCCTGCACATGGACCTCTTCGGGCCTCCATCCTTTGACAGTCTTGGGGGTAGAAAGTATTGCTTGGTGATTGTGGATGATTATTCAAGATACACTTGGGTATACTTCTTCAAGAGGAAGAGTGAGACTCAACAAACCGTCATCGACTTTGTAAATGAAGCTCAACGTCAACATAACGCAAAGATTCTGACAATAAGAAGTGACAACGGCACCGAGTTCAAGAACTACACCTTGGATGAGTTTCTTAGTGACGAAGGGATCAAGCATCAATATTCTGCACCATATACCCCTCAACAAAATGGTGTTGCGGAGAGGAAGAACCGGACGTTGATGGATGCGGCAAGGACCATGATGGCAAAGTTCAAGTCTCCATACTACTTTTGGGCCGAAGCCATCAACATAGCTTGTCATGCATCCAATCGGATCTATCTCCGCAAAGGCTTGAACAAGACTCCGTATGAGATACTCACCGGGAACAAGCCCAATCTCAAGTACTTCCGGGTGTTCGGGTGTAAGTGTTTCATTCTCAAGAAAGGTGTTCGTTTGTCTAAATTCGAGGCTAGAGCTCATGAGGGCATATTTGTTGGTTATGCTACAAACTCTCATGCTTACCGTGTTCTCAACAAGTCCAACGGACTCATTGAGGAGACGTGTAACGTAGAGTTTGATGAAAATAACGGCTCCCAAGTGGAGCAAAGTGGTACTTGTGATGTAGGTGATGAAATTCCTCCCCAAGCCATAAGAAGAATGGGTATTGGTCATATCCTACCCATTGAGGAACCCCTTGTGGCCGAAGGAGAAGGACAATGCTCCACCTCGGTGGAGCCTTCACCTACTCAAGACCCACACGCTTCCAAAGAACAAAGTGAAGGCCCTCAACCTCGGGAACAAGACCAAGGGCAAGATCAATCACAAGATGGTGGTGAACCTCCACATGATGCCCAAGGTCAAGTTCTTCCCCTCAAGCAAGTTCAAGATCATGAGCAAGCTCAAGATCAAGAACAAGCTCATGACGACGCTCAAGATGATCAAGTGAACCCTCCACCTTCGACGTTCGAGGAGGAATTGGAGCGTCGTGCCGTGAAGATTGCTTCCAAACTCACCACCAAAGGTCATCTCATGGAGAATGTGGTTGGAAGCCTAAGAAAGGGGGTAAGCACTCGTAGACAATTAGCAAACTATTGTGAACATCACGCGTTTGTCTCTTGTGTTGAACCCCATAAGGTCTATGAGGCACTCGAAGACTCGGATTGGCTCAATGCCATGCATGAAGAACTCAACAACTTCGAGTACAACAAGGTGTGGAGGTTGGTGCCAAGGCCTTCCATGAACCATAACATCATCGGAACCAAGTGGATCTTCAAGAACAAGCAAGATGCTCATGGGAACATCATTCGCAACAAGGCAAGATTGGTAGCACAAGGCTACTCCCAAGTCGAGGGTATCGACTACGGTGAAACCTTTGCTCCTGTTGCTCGCCTTGAATCCATTCGTTTGTTGATTGCTTATGCTTCCCATCACAACTTTAAATTGCAACAAATGGATGTTAAAAGTGATTTTCTTGATGGTCCTATTGATGAGTTGGTCTATGTCAAGCAACCCCCCGGGTTCGAGGATCCCTTCTTCCCGGATCATGTGTATCAACTTGATAAGGCACTCTATGGCCTTAAACAAGCCCCACATGCGTGGTATGACCACCTCACCGAGTTGTTACAAGATCGTGGATTTGAAGTGGGGCTAATCGATCCCACTCTTTTTACTAAGAAGGTCAAAGGGGAGTTGTTTGTATGCCAACTATATGTTGATGACATTATCTTTGGTTCCCCTAACAAAGCTTTCAATGAAGAATTTGCCGCTCTCATGACCTCTAAGTTCAAGATGTCTTCGATGGGAGAGTTGAAGTTCTTCCTTGGTTTTGATATCAAACAAAGAAGAGAAGGTACCTTCATCAACCAAGCCAAATACACTCAAGACATGCTCAAGAGATTCAAGTTAAGTGATGTCAAGCCGGCCTCTACTCCAATGCCCACCAAGTGCCAACTTGACATTGACCCCAATGGTAAAGCGGTGGATAAAAAGGTATATCGCTCCATGATTGGCTCCTTGCTTTACCTTTGTGCATCTAGACCGGATATCATGTTGAGTGTGGGGATGTGTGCACGGTTTCAAGCCACACCGAAGGAAAGTCACTATGTGGCGGTCAAGCGAATCTTTCGATATTTGGCTCATACCCCAAACTTTGGCTTATGGTACCCAAGAGGGGCAAACTTCAAGCTTGAAGGATTTACGGATTCCGATTGGGCAGGAGAGAAAGTGGATAGGAAGTCCACTTCCGGAGGGTGCCAGTTTCTTGGGTGCTCTTTGGTGAGTTAATCTTCCAAAAAGCAAAGTTGTGTATCTCTCTCGTCCACCGAAGCTGAATATGTGGCGGCCGGTAGTTGTTGTGCACAACTCCTATGGATGAGGCAAACTTTAAAGGAATACGGTGTCATTTGTGACAAAGTGCCTCTTTGGTGTGACAATGAAAGTGCCATCAAGATTTCTCTCAACCCGGTGCTACACTTCAAGACGAAGCACATTGAGATTCGGTATCATTTCATCCGGGATCACATTAGGCGAGGAGAGATCGAGCTCAAGTATGTCAACACTCATGATAACCTTGCAGATATTTTCACGAAGCCCTTGGATGAAGCAAGATTTCGCGAGTTAAGGCATGAGCTAAATATCATTGATTCGAGCAATGTGACTTGAACCCTTGCACACCCACCCCACTCAACTTGGTGTCTAGCTTAGATGTAGGCATGGACATAGGGGGAGTGTTGTTCTCTCAATGAACTTTCCCTCCCCCCATTATGCATAAAACGATCAACTCTTTCACATTAGCCATTTTTGATGGTACTTGTGCCTCAAAGACGAGTTTTGGTCATGGGCCCAAGGATAATTCTTCGTGGTGCCATACCAATTGACTCAAACATAGGTGGCTCCGGCCACCGCCCTCTCCTGAGAGAGGCAAGAGCTCGCTCTGTTTCGTGTGGTTGTTTGTGTTTGAGTGTTTTCTGTTCAGTTGTGTGTGTGTGTGTGTGTGTGTTGCCGCGTCGGTCCTCTCATTCCTTTGGCCTTGCTTTCCGCTTTTTTGGAGCGTTAGCCGTTGGTCTAGAAGCCTTGTGGTTGCTGAAGCGGTACTACCGCTGGTGGCGAGCGGTACTACCGCTCCTAGCGGTACTACCGCCCTCCAGTGCGGTACTACCGCTGTGAGGCGCGGGCAGGGGGTTATATCGGGGGCGGGGGGAGTTTCTTCTCCCCCATACCCATTCGCTCACCCCCTTCGCCCTGTTCGTCTCTCTCTTCAGCAACCGGCGCCGCGGGAGGGCTCCGGCGGATCTCCCTCTCCGGGGCGCTCCTCTCTGTTTCCTTCAGTGGAATCGATCCCCACCTTGTCCTCTTGCCATGGATGCCGGTATTGCCCCCATTCCCTGTTTCCTTTTGTCTAGATTTCCAATCTAGCGTTTTAGGGGCAATAGTAGTTGCATCTCTAGATTTTTGTCCAGATCTAGGCTTGAGTAGGATGGAGAGTGCTTCTAGACAGTTTGGATTAGTGTTTGGTTGGAGTATTTTTGAATTTGGTAGGACGGTAGTACCGGATCTGACCACGGCAGTAGGAAACTGCTGTTTCCCCGCCTCGAGCGGAACTACCGCTCTCCCAGAGCGGTACTACCGCTCAAGGGTCACAGTACTACCGCCCTTCTACCAGTTTCCGTCATACTCCTACCTCTTAGTGATCCTTTTTGTTCGTGTTTGTGGCTTACGCTCGTTCTTTCTGGTTGTTTGCGTGTTTGTGTGTGTGGCTCCAGGTGATGAGGTTCCTGAGCATCAGGCTCGTCGTGTCAACCCCGATCGTGCCTCGTCCAAGCGCTACCGCATCACCGAGCCTGCCGGAGGATCTTCTAGTGCTCCATCTCCTCCTCAACTGCAGAAGAAGCCTGGAGTCAAGCCAAAGCCTGGCAAAACCGTGCCAGAAATGCCGGCCAAGGAGTTCTGGGCAAGGCGCCGCCGCAACCCGTATGAGATCGACCAAGATCCCACTTTGGTCAACCATCCGTTCTGGAACAGGTTCCAGTTTTCCATCTTCTTTGATGTCCTCAAAGCCAAGAAGTATCTCTATGTCAACGTGCACTCCATCGACACCGAGCATATGGAGAACGATCCTGACTACTTTGGTGAAGCTCTTCAGATGTGCACTCAACTGAACATACTCGGGATCATGCAATTCAACAAGGACTACGATGCTGATATTGTGGCCCAATTCTATGCCATGGTTCACCTTGGGACTGATGAGGATAGGACAATGACTTGGATGACAAATGGCAAGTTGCTTTCAGTCAAGTGGAAAGCTTTCATGCAGTTGATTGGGGTGGAAGATCTAGGTCTTGAGTCTCCTATCGGCTTTCGCCCCCACCGTTGCGCCAATGCCACTCACAAGCAAGCTCTGTGGCCCTACTGCACTCTGAGGATCAACCCTGAGACAAAGAAGGAAACCTATGAGCTGCCTGCCTATCTGGATATTCTTCATTGTATCTTCAGAGAGACTCTTTTCCCTCGCATCGGGAATCTGGACCAGGTTCACTCTTATCTCGTGGATATGCTTCTCTTCTGTCAGCGGGAGAAGGGGCAGAACACCGGAGAGTCCTTGGATATCTCTCATGTTATGTGGTCTGAGCTGGTTTCTGCTATCTCCGAGCGCAAGTGCCCAATTTATGGTCTGTTCATTATGCTGCTCATTGAGAAGGCCTGGGATCGTGTCTATCCCAAGGTGGTGCTAGAGATTGGAGAGTTGGTTTCTCACGATGTCAAGCGTCTGAGGAAGAAGGATAACTGGGGCACTCAGGCCTCTAGGACTGGAGTTCCTTCATCTGCTGCTGCCATGGAGACTGAGGAGGAGATTGGCGCTAAGGCCGAGGATGAAGATGATGACTACATGCCTTCTGAGGCAAAGCCCTCTTGGGCCAAGAAGCTCAAGATCAAGGTGAAGAAGCTGTTCTGCATGGAGTCTCACGGTCAGTACATGACTCATGTGGCTGAGAAGAAGGCCCGAGGTCGCCACAAGGAGCTCGTGCGTCAGATGGGTGCTATTGTGATTAGTGGTTCTCAGGATCAGTTTACCGAGGAGGAGTGGATTCAGCAGCACTGCCCTTGGACTGATTCTGATGCTTAGAACTTCCGAGCTGACGATGGTAGCGCAGATGGTCCCTCTGAGATCTGATGGGTGTCCCTCGTTTGCCTTCACCTGGAGCCGTAGCAGCACTCCCTCTCCTTTTTGGTGTCTCGATGCCAAAGGGGGAGAGAGTTTAGGGATTTGTGCTTTGTGTCTTCCGTCTTCTATGTTTGTGTTTTCGCTTGTTGCTTTATTTGGTTTGTGTCAGTGAGACCTAAGTTCTGGTTCTGTCTGTGAGACCTAAGCTCGAGTCATATGGTGTGAGACATATGCTACCTTACCTTTCCAGTATCATTATCTATGTCTATCTAGCTTATGAGTTGCATGCTTATCCTGTTATCCATATGTTGCTCTCATATGTCTTGCTTAGGTAGTTGGTCTCTAAAATGTAGGGGGAGAATTGATCCTGGCATCTGTGCCATGCAGTCCAAAGCACTTATCTAGGTAGCACACATCCAGGGGGAGCCCTTCTACATTTTAGGACGGTTGTGTTTTTGCGCTTATCCTGTATCTATCATTTTGTGCAAATCCCGTATTGTCATCAATCCACCAAAAGGGGGGAGATTGTAAGGGCATATTTATCCCCAAGATGTTTTGGTGATTGATGACAATGCTTGTGCGGACTAATCGTGTGCGTTTAGTTCTTTCAGAGATTCATCCATTGGCACGAGACGATTTCCTCCCCTCGGTGTTGTAATTCAAGACGGTGTAGCTCCTTCGTTTCGTTGTTGGTGGACTAGTTTCGTAGGAGTCGCCGTACTATCAAGAGGGGATCCGCTTTGGTAAGACTTGGGTGGAATCACACGTACACATCCTTATCACACCCGTCGTCTTTCCTTCCGCCTCTCTGGAGCTGCCGTTTTCCCCTTGCTATGCCTTGCTCTGCCCCAGCGGTAATACCGCGACCCACAGCGGTAGTACCACCGAAGCTCCCCAGGGGTAGTACCGCTCTCAGAGCGGTAGTACCGCTCCAAGCGGTAGTACCGCTCTCCGTACGGTAGTACCGCTTGGGGTTTTCAGCCGTTGTACCGTTGTGCGTCTGGGCTACTTCCGCCTTGATTCTCGAACGAAGTTTTTCGTGTCGGGTTTTGCAGCACTAAGGGAGGTAGTAGGAGAGGTAGTACCGCCCTAAGAGGTAGTACCGCCCTTCCCTAGCGGTAGTACCGCCCTGGGGTCAGGGCCCTGGCAGCGCGGCAGTACCGCTGGGTTGAGCGGTAGTACCGCCCGGAGCGGTAGTACCGCCCTTCCCTAGCGGTAGTACCGCTCTGTGCGGGGCTGGTGAGTGGGATAAAGGTTGGATTGTTCCCCCCACTATACAAAGGGGTCTTCTTCCCCAAAGTTGACCTACCTCTTTCCCCCAAAGCTCCATTGTCGCTCCAAGCTCCATTTTCGCCCGATCTCTCTTCCTAGCCAATCAAACTTGTTGATTTGCTCGGGATTGGTTGAGAAGGCGCAGATCTACACTTCCACCAAGAGAAATTTGATTCCCCCACTTATCCCTAGCGGATCTTGTTACTCTTGGGTGTTGAGCACCCTAGACGGTTGAGGTCACCCCGAAGCCATACTCCATTGTGGTGAAGCTTCGTGGTGTTGTTGGGAGCCTCCAAGTGTTGTGGAGATAGCCCCAATCTTATTTGTAAAGGTCCGGTTGCCGCCTTCAAGGGCTCCAATAGTGGAATCAAGGCATCTCGCATTGTGTGAGGGTGTGAGGAGATTACGGTGGCCCTAGTGGCTTCTTGGGGAGCATTGTGCCTCCACACCGCTCTAACAGAGACGTACTTCCCCTTAAAAGGAAGGAACTTCGGTAACACATCCTCGTCTCCACCGGCTCCACTCTTGGTTATCTTGTCCCTTTACTTTTGCAAGCTTACTTGAGTTATATCCATTGCTTGCTTGTGTGCTTATTGTCTTTGCATCATATAGGTTGTCCATGTAGTTGCACATCTAGACAACCTATTTCATTGCAAGGTTTAAATTGTTAAAGAAAAGTCTAAAAATTGTTAGTTGCCTATTCACCCCCCCCCCCTCTAGTCAACCATATCGATCCTTTCAATCATCAACACACCATTTGCTACTTCTTGGAGAGTGGTGTCTCCTAGATTAGCTAGGTGTCACTTGGGAGCCTCCGACAAGATTGTGGAGTTAAACCAAGGAGTTTGTAAGGGTAAGGAGATCGCCTACTTCGTGAAGATCTACCTCTAGTGAGGCAAGTCCTTCGTGGGCGACGGCCATGGTGGGATAGACAAGGTTGCTTCTTCGTGGACCCTTCGTGGGTGGAGCCCTCCGTGGACTCGTGCAACCGTTACCCTTCGTGGGTTGAAGTCTCCACCAACGTGGATGTACGATAGCACCACCTATTGGAACCACGACAAAAACATCGGTGTCTCCAATTGCATTTGAATTCTCCAAACCCTTCCCTTTACATTCTTGCTAGTTGCATGCTTTACTTTCCGCTGCTCATATACTCTTTGCATGCTTCCTTGAATTGTGTTAAGATTGCTTGACTTGTGCTAAGATAGCTAAAATCTGCCAAAGACTAAAATTGGGAAAAGGATAAGTTTTTATTTGGTCAAGTAGTCTAATCACCCCCACCCCCCTCTAGACATACTTCCGATCCTACACTCCTCAAGCAAGGAACAAAGAGTGTTAAATAATACTACAAGGAAATGGAGATCTCCATGATTCAAGCCAATGTCACGGAAGATGATGAGCAAACTATGGCACGATTCTTGAATGGCCTCAATCATCCCATCAAGAAGATCGCCGACTTCCAACCCTACTCCAACCTCATTGAGCTCGTGCATCAAGCTACCAAGGTGGAACGCCAAGTGCAAGATGACTTCAAGTATGCCAAGTACTCATCCAAGACCTGCGGTTTCTCCAACAACCAAGCTTCAACGACTCCTCCAACTTCTACCTCAACCAAGCCATCTACAAGCAATGATGACAGGTCAAGTTACAAGAAAAGTTCGACAAGCTCGAGTAGTCTTCCTCCTACTACAAGCAACTTCAAGCCGCGTGCTTCATCATCTACTCCGACCGATGATACCGTCAAGACAAGCTCCTTGAAGTGTTTCACTTGCGGTGGCCGAGGCCACAAGTCCCACGAATGCACAAACAAGTGCACCATGATCCTCAACGATGATGGAACCTATGAATCCATGAGTGACGAGGAGATGGAAGCTCTTGAGAAATTGGCCATGCGGTGGCGCGTGAATGAGGATGAAGATGATCAAGTCTTTTGTGATGAGGATTCGAGCCCCACTCTCATTGTCTCCAAAGTCTTGACTCTTCCACATCAACAAGAAGAAGACCAACGATGCCACATCTTCTGCACAAAGGCCGGCATCAATGGAAGGTCTATCAAGGTCATCATCGATGGCGGTAGTTGCCACAACTTGGCAAGTGAAGAACTATGCTCCAAGTTACAATTGGTCAAGATGAAGCACCCGCACCCATACAAGGTCCAATGGCTAAGTGACTCCGGCACTATACGAGTTGAGCATACGGTCCAAGTCGCCCTCAAAATTGGTGCATATGAGGACACTTTGGAGTGTGATGTCGTACTGATGTCCGTTTGCCACCTCCTTCTTTGTCGACCATGGCAATTCGACCGCGTCGTCATCCACAACGGGCGTACCAATCACTATAGCTTCAAGATGAAAGGGAAGGAATATGTGCTATGACCTATGTCTCCTAGTCAAGTGATAGCCGACAAGCAAGCCAACCATCATGGAGAGAAGAGTGATAAAGTGATCCACCAAAAAGTGAGTGAGAGCCACAAGCCAAACTTGAGCGCCTCTTCGCCTAGAGAGAAAAACATAGTCCTATTTGCCACCAAAAGTGAGATGAGAGAAGTGTGTGAGAACCCATCAAGTGTTATGCACTTTGTCCTTGTGTGCAAGGATGGGGACCCAAAAACTAACACCTCTCATGATCTACCTTTAGTGTTTCAATCTCTTTTGCAGGAATTCCAAGATGTTTTCCCCGATGAGCTACCTCTGGGACTACCTCCTCTACGAGGCATTGAGCATCGAATCGACCTCATCCCCAGAGCGCCCCTTCCAAACAAAGCTCCATACTGCGTCAACCCCGAAGAAACTAAAGAGATCCAACGGCAAGTACAACAACTAATCGACAACAGTCATGTACGTGAAAGCTTAAGCCCTTGTGCCGTTCCAGTTATACTTGTGCCCAAGCAAGATGGTAGTTTTCGCATGTGCTCGGATTGTAGACCTATCAATGCTATTACCGTTCATTATAGGCATCCCATTCCTCGCTTAGATGATATGCTTGATGAACTTAGCGGTGCCACCATTTTCTCAAAAATTGATCTTAAAAGTGGCTATTATCAAATCCGCATACAAGAAGGTGATGAATGGAAAACTTCTTTCAAAACCAAATTTGGCTTGTACGAGTGGTTGGTTATGCCTATGGGTTTATCGGAAGCTTCCGAAACTTTCACGCATCTTATGCATTTCGTGCTTCGACCTTATATTGGAGTGTTTATTATGGTTTACTTTGATGATATTCTTGTGTTTAGCAAATCCATGAAAGAGCATCTAAAGCATGTTAGGGCTGTTTTGCAAACGCTTCGCAAGGAACGTCTTTATGCCAACATGAAAAAGTGCACATTTGGTGTTGACAAACTCGTTTTCTTGGGTTTTGTCGTCTCTTCCAAGGGCGTTCATGTTGATGACTCTAAAATTGAAGCAATTAAAACTTGGCCCCAACCCACCAATTTGCAACAAGTGCGTAGCTTTCTTGGTCTTGCAGGTTTTTATCGTTGCTTTGTGAAGGATTTTAGCACTATTGCCGCTCCTTTGCGTGCCTTGAGTAAGAAGAATGCCCCTTTTGTTTGGGGATCTTTGCAATCCACCGCTTTTGATGAGCTCAAGTCTTTGCTTACTCATGCTCCGATTCTTGCTTTGCCCAACTTTGACAAAACTTTTGAGGTTCATTGTGATGCAAGTGGTACCGGAATTGGAGGAATTTTGATGCAAGAAAAGCGAGCCATTGCATATTTTAGTGAAAAACTCTCCGGTGCTCAACTTAACTATCCCATATATGACAAAGGATTGTATGCTTTAATGCTTGTGCTACATGTTTGGGAACATTATCTTAGACCTCATGAGTTTGTCATCCATACCGATCATGAAACACTTAAGTACTTAAAAGGTCAAACTAAGTTGAACAAACGTCATGCCAAATGGAGTGAATTCATTGAATCTCTGCCCTATGTGATCAAGTACATTAAGGGTAAGGAAAATGTAGTTGCAGATGCACATTCACGCATATGCACTCTTGTCACTAAACTTGAGTTGAATGTTATTGGCTTTGAGCACATAAAAGACTTGTATGCTAACGATCAGTGTTTTGCTACTCCTTATGCTAAGTGTTTGACGCATACATCTTGGGAACGATATTACATCAAGGACGATTATCTTATGAGAGCTAATAAACTTTGCATTCCCGAGTCTGTTCTTTGTTTTCTCCTTTTGCAAGAGGCCCATGGAGATGGACTCATGGGACACTTCAGTCGCGACAAGACATTTGCCACGCTCTCCAAGAACTACTTTTGGCCCAAGATGATCCGCGAAGTCTCACGCTTCACCAACCGATGCTCTACATGTCGCAAAGCTAAGTCTAAAGCTCAATCCCATGGTCTTTACATGCCTCTTCCTATTCCTTATCAACCTTGGGAAGACATTAGCATGGATTTTGTACTTGGTTTGCCTAGAACTCAAAATGGAAAGGATTCTGTCTTTGTTGTTGTGGACCGATTTTCTAAGATGGCACATTTCATCCCTTCCAACAAGATAAACGATGCTTCACATGTTGCAAATCTCTTTTGTAGGGAAATCTTACGACTCCATGGAGTACCAAAGACAATCGTCTCCGACCGCGACGTCAAGTTCTTGAGTTACTTTTGGAAGACACTATGCGCCAAGCTCAGAATCAAGCTCTTGTTCTCATCCGCATACCATCCTCAAACCGACGGCCAAACGGAGGTGGCGAACCGTACGCTCTCCACTCTACTTCGCATGTTGATCAAGAAGAACATCAATGATGAGGACATCAATACCATTGTTACACCCACATCCCCTGCCGCTATACATACTGCACCAATTACTAGAGCTCGTGCACGCCAATTAAATTACCAGGTACTTTCGTTTCTTGGTCATGATTCTAATGTTCATGAGAATATGATGCTGCATAAATTGGATACATTTGTTTTGCTTACAAACGGAGGGCCTAGCTTGGAGAAGGATGAACATTGGAGCAAGAACAAGCATGGAGATGATGACATACGCAAGGGGAACGAGAACGGAGTTACAAGTCATGATTTCAGGACGTTGAAGCCACCATAATGAGTGCATGAAGCCTTGGACGAAATATACAAGATGCTACTTCATAACTTTCGTCCAAAGGCTATTCTAGGTGCTGCGTCACCTTATTATTGGGCCAGGCCCATATATTTTCTAAATACTTGAGTATAGGCTGTTTTTAGAGTCCGTATGTGTGGGGAAACAAGAGATAGGGTTGGTTTCGGACCCCTTCCCCAACGGCCACGAAATTCCCCCCTCTTCCTCCATATATACAGCCCTTAGGGCGTCGTTTAGACTTTGGGTTTTGTTTAGATTAAAGTTTGCCATTGCTGCAACTTCGCATACTTCATTTGTGTTCAACGACCAGACAAAGGCGTCACAGAACCCCACTTCATTAATAAAGCTTTCCTCTTTGTCACATCCCTAGTTCTGGTATGCACTAGACTAGCCCTTCATGTGTGCATCATGTTTAAATTTCAATTAAAGTTGAAATGGGGATTGTTCAAACCCTAGCACCAGATCAAATCAAATAGGTTCAACCTAAAATAATCTTCAATGAACCCAAAATGCCTTTGGAAATGTTCATGATTTTTGATAAAGGTGAAAACCTCTGCCAAAATGATGAGCATATTTCTTGGCCATTTATGGATTTTTGAATTAACTCATATTATATTTGAATTGGGGCATTTAAATTCTATAAATATTTTAAATGCTCTAATAAATTCTGAGAATAGTTGAGGGCTGTTGGGAATAATCCAGTATGTGCCCACAATTTATTTCAGGATTTTATAAAGTGATTTAGTATTTTACTAAATCCAAAAAAAAACAAAGACATAAAATAGAAAACATTAATAAAAGGAGAGAGAGAGAAAGGTTTACCTGGACTTACCTGCAGCCCACCTAGCGCCCCACCTGGCCTAACACTGTGGCTGAGGCCCAGCCCAACTCCCCACCGTCTTCAACATCTGCCAGTAGGCAGAGGCGTGTCGACGCGCGCGCGCCTGAGAAACGGCCAGCACACCCCCTCGGCCCCTCCCTTGCCTCCCTGCTCTCTCCCTCTCACTCCCCTGCTCTTTTCCCCTCATGGCCGAAACCTCCATGGCCACTCCACTGAGAAACACCACGGCCAGCCACTCCCTCGCTCCCTCTCCGCGTTCCCGAGATCCGTATCGTCGCCGGCTTCATCCTCGCCAAGCCAAGCATCACCGGACGCCCTACAATGCCGGCGCCATCATCTTCTTCTTCCTCGGGCACCGAAGGCCGTCATCGTCGATTCATCTCCGTCGTCGCTTCCCCGAGCTCGCTTTCTACATCATCCAACCCACCGTGGGCTCCTGCACATTTTCCCCCTAACCCTGTGGCTTGCCGCTCGCCGTAGCCGTTGTTTCGTAGATGGCCGTAGCAAGTCTCCGCCTGAGCTCGCCGTCGGCGTAGCTCCGGTGACCATTTGGTCACCCCGGCGAGCCCTATGCGTTCGTAGTTCCCCGTAGAGCATGCCTAGCGCAACAACTAGCCCGCTTTCTCTCTACAGCATCAAACCCGTGGTCTCCCAAACTCCGGCCGCCGCCGTCGTCGTAGTTGACGTCGCCTCCGGCCACCCCAGCTCTTCCTGCGTGCCCTGCTGGATGCGCGCGAGCCCCAGCTACGCAAATTACCAAACCACGGTCGATTTGGTTGACAGTGGGCAAAACCCGAGCCACTCCAGTGCGCCTCCGCCGCGGCTTGAGGTCGCCGCCGACCAAACTCCGGCATGCCGACGTGGCAGCGTACTTAGCACTAATCACCGTCAGCTAAACCACCCACAGACACTGACAGTAGACCCCACCCATTAATTAACCACAGGGTTATTCCCTGTTTAATTTAAGCTAATGTCCGTGGCCCCACCGGTCAGTTTGTCCTGGCCACATCACACGTTGACTGGCCCCACGCGTCAGAATTGACCCAGCTGACGTGGCCGTTGACTGGGTCCACATGTCAGTGACACTAATCAGCCCCAGTCACTGACCAGTGGACCCCACTGGTCAGGTTTGACCTGAACCCGCCTGTTGACCTGCCGAGGTCAGCATGAACTAATGCTGACGTAATAATACATTTTCTGGATTTAATTTAATTCAGGAAATTCCAGAAAATATCCAAAACTTCTAAAATTCATATAAATTCAACCATAACTCCAAATGAAATAATTTATATATGAAAAATGATCAGAAAAATCCAATCTATCCATCTGTACCATTTTCATGCATGTTAGAACAACTTATAGCTGCTGTTTAGTACAAATCATATAAATGGCATTTAAACCTTCACATATGGAGTTTGGATTTGAATTTTGGATTCAAACCAATTTCATTTAACTTGTTGCTAGTTGCATTAGCACAAACCACAGCATATTGCCATGTCACATTCATGCATCATATTGTTGTATTGCATTGATTGTGTTTCTTCTTTGTTTGTCGGTGCTTGTCCCCTCTCAGTAGACGTGTACCGACGATGTGATCGATGACACCGATGAGGAACTATATTATCTTCAGAAGTGCCAGGCAAGCAAAACCCCCTTGTTCATTCTGATAAAATCCCACTCTCCCGCTCCTGCTCTCTTTTACTGCATTAGGACAACAACGATTCATCTGTTACTTGTTGCGGTAGCTGAACCCCTTTATCCTCTACATGACATGTCATTTCCACAGTAAATAGATGAAACCCACTAGCATGAGTAGGAGTTGTTTGAGCCCTGATGTGCCTACTCATTCATGCTTGTTTGTCATGCCTGCTACTGCTTAGAGTTGAGTCAGGTCTGATTCATCGGGGATGAATCGGAGGTGTGAACATGTCCTACTGATGAGAGCTAAGTGTGTGAACACGATTTGGTAAAGGTAGCGGTGAGAGGGCATGTAGGAGTACATGGTGGGTTGTCTCATTGCAGCCGTCCTCAGGAACTGAGTTCTGTGTTTGTGATCCATGAACAGTTACTACCACACATTGGGCTCCGGGCACTCCAAGCTCTCTCGACTTATTAATCAACTTGATCTCTGTCCAGGAGTTGCAACTAGTTTCTGGTGTTTGTAGGTAGTGTTAGTAGTCTACCAAGTGGCACCTGGTACAGGTGGGCTTGGGATAGACTAGGCGCCGTGGCATGGTGTACCAAGCGTAGATCCACCCGTCGAGGTGGGCTTGGGAACCCTGCACACATCGTTTGGGGCCGTGAGCGACACCCCGGCCGGATCTCCTTGCGGATGGAACCCGAATAGGCGATAAACCTGGACGAGAGACTTGTGTGGTTAGTCAGGTCGTGGCCGACACCCTCGCTGGGCTTCCCGCTTGAAGGTTGCCGAGTACATGTCGTGTAAACGGCGGTAAGTGGTGAGAGCCTGTGTGAAGAAGTACACCCCTGCAGGGTTAATATGATCTATTCGAATAGCCGTGTCCGCGGAAAAGGACTTCTGGGTTGCCTGTACAGTTCATAGACAAGTGAAAGTGGATACTCTAAAATACGCAAGATAAGCGTGAGTGCTATGGATGGCGTTCTCGTAGGGAGACGGGAGCGGATCCATAGTGGTGTATTGATATGGTGAATATGTGGACTCGTGTGCGCCACCTCAAAAGAGTTACTTGCAGTCGTAGTTCAGGATAGCCACCGAGTCAAAGCTGGCTTGCTGCAGTTAAACCCCACCATCCCCTTGTTGATAATGATGCATATGTAGTTAGATCTGATGTAAGTCTTGCTGGGTACATTTGTACTCACGTTGCTTAATTTATGTTTTTGCAGAGAGACTTCAGTCTCGCTAGTAGTTCCGCGTGGACTTCGACGTTTAGCTTGTTACCTCAGCTACGATCTTGTGTCCTCGGCAGGATCTAGTAGATAGTCAGGCTTCTCAGCCTTTCTCATTTGTAGATGTCTGTACCCAGACATGTTAAGCTTCCGTTTGTGCTTTGACTTGTATGCTCTGAATGCTGGGTCGAGAGCCCATGTTTGTAATATCTCGCTCCTCGGAGCCTATTGAATAAAATACTTGAGTTGTAGAGTCACGTTGTGATGCCATGTTGTATTTGCACATATCGAGCATATTTTGTGTATGTTATTGAAATGCTTGGTATGTGTGGGATCTGACTATCTAGTTGTTTATCCTTAGTAGCCTCTCTTACCGGGAAATGTCTCCTAGTGCTTCCACTGAGCCGTGGTAGCTTGCTACTGCTCCGGAACACTTAGGCTGGCCGGCATGTGTCCTTATTTGGTCCTGTGTCTGTCCCTTCGAGGAAATGTCATGCGATGAATACCGGATTCCTGTTAGCCCGCTACAGCCCGGTTCACCGGAGTCCTGCTAGCCCTGTGCTACAGCCTGGATTCACTCGCTGATGACCGACACGTTCAATGTTGGGTCATGGATGCCTGTCCCTGTAATTTTGTGCCACTTTGGGTTTACGACTAGCCATGTCAGCCCGGGCTCCTTATCATATGGATACTAGTGACACTATCATATACTTGTGCCAAAAGGCGCAAACGGTCCCGGGCAAAGGTAAGGCGACACCCGTGGGAATACCGTGCATGAGGCCGCAAAGTGATATGAGGTGTTACATGCTAGGTCGATGTGGCATTGAGTCGGGGTCCTGACAGCTTTGGTATCAGAGCCTGACTGCCTGTAGGATTACCAAGCCAAACTGGTCGAAGTTGAGTCTAGAAATGCTTTAGTTATATAAGGGAATTGATTGTGAGATGGAACGTAAGGCTCTTTTTACTCTTTATACCTTATGCCCTTCTGATCTGAGTCATCTTATCTTTCCTACGGGGTTAAGGAACTAGGCTTTCTCTTCTTTCTATTAGGATCACGTGTTACCAATCCGTAGACTCATATTATGGTTAGATTTAAGCTTGAGTTCAGTTCCTACTATCTTCTGTATGTTCATAGTTGATCTCAGAACCTTGATATTATGATGATCGAGTGGTTATGCCACCATTTTGTAGCATGTCTTAAATCTTTTCGAGCTTTTACAGCCATTATGTTGTCCGAGTCATCCCAGGTTTCTAAACAATCTGATGCATTTGCAAAATCCTTTCCCTCTGGTTTCGATGTTCCTTTATGCCAGCTCAATCACACTAATTGTTGAGTTGAGGTATTCTATTGCCTCGACATATATGTTGGAATTATTATTATGACCCTAGGTGTCTTAGGGGATCATCTAGTAGTCTAGCCATGTTTTGTGATCCGAGTGTGATGATTCTGGCCTTTATTCTCGAAAGCATCCCGTGATGCCACTTAGTAGTAGGTATTCTATTCCTGGGTCTTGAACCCAATATTCACTCTACTCATTCATGTTGATAGTGTTTGCTAGTTCCTTTAGAATATTAGTAACCTTTGCAATAGTCTTCGAGGTCTGTGGTATATCATTCTTCCAATACCATGAACCATTATGGCAGAAGTTCTTTGAACCAAAAGATCACAACTAGAGTGCTCTTGATGAGTCCTCCATTCATAGTTGTGGATCTGCTAGTCCTTCCTCTTCCGCATGGGTTATCTGGAAGAAATATGTTGAACTTGTTCGACATACTAACCTATGCATCCACAACTCAGAAAGATATATGTTCCTTTGAGTTGTCCCTCCTTAGTTGTTTTCTGACCTTCGTCTATCAATTGATAGTCAAGAGTATGCGTGCATTTGTTCATCGATGCCTGTCACTCTTGTGGTCCGTCAAGCCATTCTATTCCAGAATGACTAGGAGAAACAAACTCCAGTACCTCATCCATATCCAGGATTGGGTCAAAGCAGTTGTGCTCCGCAGATCAAATACTAATCCAGCTTTTGTTCTGCTCCACCTTGGAGTATTACCATCTTTATATCAATAATATCATGGGAATTGCACACCATCCTATGAACTCTTGATACAGTGATACTCTCTCCATCATTATTCATTTCTCAGTTCCCATGTTGTTACAACCGGAATGTCGACAAGTGAATTGTGATGTGTGAAATCAATACTCCTAGCAACCTTGTTGCTTGGTAGTTAAAGGACAATAATTTCATTCTTAGCGTGTTGGTTCTTGAATCATCATTCTAAGACTGATCGTGCTACCTAGTCCTTATTTCGGTGCACCCTTCGATTGATGAGTTAGGATTTGGTCAAATCCTCGCTCATTGTTCATATTGTCTTGCCCTTAGAAGCAAGATTGTTCCCGAGCTTAATAATATATCGGTGGTTCGTGATTTTCCGAATGTCTTCTCGAAAGTATTACCAGGTTGTCAGCTGACCGCTATGTTGAGTTCGTAATCAAGATGGTTTCTTGTAAACCACCCCTTCTCCAAGAATCTGTGTGGGATACCCTTGAGCTAGTTGGTTAAGCTAAACAACAACTTGGAGAGTTGGAAGATAAAAGCTTTTCTGACTTAGTTCATGTTAAGGGATATCGTTGTGTGTGTGTGTGTTGAAGAAAGATGATATCTTCACTGATTGGTCCCTGTGATCAGTTAATGGACCTATCATCTTATCCAATCTTTGATTTGAGTGTGGGCTATTCTCAAATCAAATCAGAACCAACGATATTCGTAATGTTGTCTTACTCGTGGTTTTTCCTCGAGCATACACCATTATATTCTTTGGTCTGACCAATGCTATCACCGTGTTCACTTAACTATGGAATTCCTTTTATATGGAAACCTGGATGAATCATTGTTGAGCCCATTGACAACATCCTTATCTCCTCCATGATTTTGTTGAACATTAAGCTAGTGTTGGAAACTTGTGTAAGCATTTTCTTCATGCCCCGTTCATGAAGTATTTGTTGGATGAAAGAAGTGACTTCCTTTGATTCACGTGCATTTGGTGTAAGTTGCCGCCGTGGATCCGAGAAAGATTGTTTTTGCTTCCTTTGGAATCATCCCAAGTCAGTCATGCATGTGCGAAGTACTCTATGGTTTGATAGGTTGGCCGCCTCCATTCTATATGTGTTCCTAGCACACCAAGCCACTGATTGATTTGTTCAGGTTGAAGAAGCTCCTTCTTAAGAATCATGACTTATGTTAGGACTTCGTTATCCTCGATGATGGTTCCCTACTAGAACTCGGCAGTGTTTTATTATAAGACTACTATGTGGTCATGCTTGTCTCGGACAACGTGTTCACATGTTGTAGCAGAACCAGCTCATGTTTTGGAGCTTGCTATCGTAGTTCATCTCCCGAGAATCTTGCAACGTCATCTCGTCGATTTGTGTTGCAAACTTTCGTTTTTCCTTCTAGACTTGATGAGTCTGGAATATCCTAACACCAACCAGATCTGAATCTCAAGCAGATATGATGGTTGGAACTTTTCCCAAGAACTATAATATTGGTCTCTCCATAACCGGTAAAGTGGATGTCGTGGCCAACACACCCAGCCAGAAGACCTATTATTGTAGTATCTTGATTGAGGAAGTTGGCCACCTCCCCATAAGGATCTCGTAGAACTTACTCCAGTAGTTGTTCCTTATGGATTTTTGTGCTCCCGAAGTCCGACCTTTACTTGATGTTCTACGTATCAAACCATTTTAATAAATGGGTTGCACTAGCACATCAAGGAGAACATTAAAAGTGGAGTGCTAAATGTCTCTCGGTCGATCATTCAGATTTCGTCCCTTGGCCTCGCTAAGGTGAAATCCGAGAAGGTTATCTTCCTTTGCATCTGCATCGTCCATCGCTGTTCATCATGGTAGTATGTTGTGTTGCTAGGATCCTTGACACGAATATTGGTAAAACCTTGATGAATATGGAAGTGCTCAAGTTCTTGAGAGCACGCACAAGCGCTAGGTGTTATCATCGGCTCTAACTGGGTTTGCTCCCAGTTTCTTTGGTTATGCTATAACTTTTCAACAGTGGACTCACTCTCTACTATTGAGCCTCTCCCCAGTTACTAGAATCATTTCCAACATTTGCACCTTGTTTTCCAGCTTGCACGCCATCGTGCCACCCTACCCTGGATTACCCTTCTCAGTAATTACTAATCGGGATCATTTTCGTATGTGGTCCTACCATGGGTCCTATCCATCTCCGATGATAAGAAAAATCATCCATTGCGTTGTCTTCAACAAGTTAATCCACATCATCCATTCCAGTCCGAGTATGCCATTGTACCGAACTCCTCCAAACGATCGCTTGAGATTGCCCATGCTGGTATAAAGAGTCTCAATGATCTCTATATCAAAGGTAATTATTTCTGCCACTTAAGGGGATATATCTACGAGTCACCCTCCTCCAAGATGTCTCGTTATGGTATCATGGCAATTCAAATCCTCGCTACGTTGACAACCGTTCACCACCCTCATAAGTGTGGAATTGGTTTCTACCTAGTGAACCTTTGTCATCTGTTCCACTCCATCTCTCTAGATGTATGCTTCGTGTCTCAGCTTGAGAGATGTTGCTATGTCTCATTCCCTGAGTTGATCCTGAGTTGCTTGACCTTCAATAAGATCGATCCTTTTAGACTTTTCCCTATCCTCTCTTTGTCATGTTGGCTTGACTTCTCAGAGGAAGACATCGAGTCAAAGATGGTGATCGAATCAATGCCCCTATGAAGTGCAACCTGGATCGTGAAGATTGTGTTAGTTTGCATTCCCCCTTCATCTTACCCTACGCTTGAATCTCAGGACGAGATTCTTGTTTAGTGGGGGTGAGTTGTCACATCCCTAGTTCTGGTATGCACTAGACTAGCCCTTCATGTGTGCATCATGTTTAAATTTCAATTAAAGTTGAAATGGGGATTGTTCAAACCCTAGCACCAGATCAAATCAAATAGGTTCAACCTAAAATAATCTTCAATGAACCCAAAATGCCTTTGGAAATGTTCATGATTTTTGATAAAGGTGAAAACCTCTACCAAAATGATGAGCATATTTCTTTGCCATTTATGGATTTTTGAATTAACTCATATTATATTTGAATTGGGGCATTTAAATTCTATAAATATTTTAAATTCTCTAATAAATTCTGAGAATAGTTGAGGGCTGTTGGGAATAATCCAGTATGTGCCCACAATTTATTTTAGGATTTTATAAAGTGATTTAGTATTTTACTAAATCCAAAAAAACAAAGACAGAAAATAGAAAACATTAATAAAAGGAGAGAGAGAGAAAGGTTTACCTGGACTTACCTGCAGCCCACCTAGCACCCCACCTGGCTCAACACTGTGGCTGAGGCCCAGCCCAACTCCCCACCGTCTTCAACCTCTGCCAGTAGGCAGAGGCATGTCGACGCGCGCGCGCCCGAGCTCCACCTCCTCCTTCCACCTCCTGCTTCCCCCTCGCCCTGTTCTCGTGCCTGGGAAACGGCCAGGACACACCCCTCGGCCACTCCCTTGCCTCCCTGCTCTCTCCTTCTCACTCCCCTGCTCTTTTCCCCTCATAGCCGAAACCGCCATGGCCACTCCACTGAGAAAAACCCGGCCAGCCACTCCCTCGCTCCCTCTCCGCGTTGCCGAGATCCGTATCGTCACCAGCTTCATCCTCGCCAAGCCAAGCATCACTGGACGCCCTACAATGCTGGCGCCATCATCTTCTTCTTCCTCGGGCACCGAAGGCCGTCATCGTTGATTCGTCGCCGTCGTCGCTTCCCCGAGCTCGCTTTCTACATCATCCAACCCACCGTGAGCTCCTGCACGTTTTCCCCCTAACCATGTAGCTTGCCGCTCGCCGTAGCCGTCATTTTGTAGATGGCCTGAGCAAGTCTCTGCCTGAGCTCGCCGCCGGCGTAGCTCCGGTGACCATTTGGTCACCCCGGCGAACCCTACGCGTTCGTAGTTCCCCTTAGAGCATGCCTAGCGCAAAAACTAGCCCGCTTTCTCTCTGCAGCATCAAACCCGTGGTTTCCCGAACTCCGGCCGCCGCTGTCGTCGTAGTTGCCGTCGCCTCCGGCCACCCCAGCTCTTCTCGCATGCCCTGCTGGATGCGCGCGAGCCCCAGCTACGCATAGTACCGAACCACGGTCGATTTGGTCGACCGTGGGCAAAACCTGAGCCACTCCAGTGCGCCTCTACCGCGGCTTGAGGTCGCCCACGGCCAAACTCCGGCGTGCCGACGTGGCAGCGTACTTAGCACTAATCACCGTCAGCTAAACCATCCACAGACACTGACAGTAGACCCCACCCATTAATTAACCACAGGGTTATTCCCTGTTTAATTTAAGCTAATGTCCGTGGCCCCACCGGTCAGTTTGACCTGGCCACGTCACACGTTGACTGGCCCCACGCGTCAGAATTGACCCAGCTGACGTGGCCGTTGATTGGGTCCACATGTCAGTGACACTAATCAGCCCCAGTCACTGACCAGTGGACCCCACTGGTCAGGTTTGACCTGAACCCGCCTATTGACCTGCTGAGGTCAGCATGAACTAATGCTGACGTAATAATACATTTTCTGGATTTAATTTAATTCAGCAAATTCCAGAAAATATCCAAAACTTCTAAAATTCATATAAATTCAACCGTAACTCCAAATGAAATAATTTATATATGAAAAATGATCAGAAAAATCCAATCTATCCATCTGTACCATTTTCATGCATGTTAGAACAACTTATAGCTGCTGTTTAGTACAAATCATATAAATGGCATTTAAACCTTCACATATGGAGTTTGGATTTGAATTTTGGATTCAAACCAACTTCATTTAACTTGTTACTAGTTGCATTAGCACAAACCACAGCATATTGCCATGTCACATTCATGCATCATATTTTTGCATTGCATTGATTGTGTTTCTTCTTTGTTTGTCGGTGCTTGTCCCCTCTCAGTAGACGTGTACCGACGATGTGATCGATGACACCGATGAAGAACTATATTATCTTCAGAAGTGACAGGCAAGCAAAACCCCCTTGTTCATTCCGATAAAATCCCACTCTCCCGCTCCTGCTCTCTTTTACTGCATTAGGACAACAACGATTCATCTGTTACTTGCTGCGGTAGCTGAACCCCTTTATCCTCTGCATGACCTGTCATTGCCACGGTAAATAGATGAAACCCACTAGCATGAGTAGGAGTTGTTTGAGCCCTGATGTGCCTACTCATTCATGCTTGTTTGTCATGCCTGCTACTGCTTAGAGTTGAGTCAGGTCTGATTCATCGGGGATGAATCGGAGGTGCGTGAACATGTCCTACTGATGAGAGCTAAGTGTGTGAACACGATTTGGTAAAGGTGCGGTGAGAGGCCATGTAGGAGTACATGGTGGGTTGTCTCATTGTAGCCGTCCTCAGGAACTGAGTTCTGTGTTTGTGATCCATGAACAGTTACTACCACACATTGGGCTCCGGGCACTCCAAGCTCTCTCGACTTATTAATCAACTTGGTCTCTGTCCAGGAGTTGCAACTAGTTTCTGGTGTTTGTAGGTAGTGTTAGTAGTCTACCAAGTGGCACCCGGTACAGGTGGGCTTGGGATAGACTAGGCGCCATGGCACGGTGTACCAAGCGTAGATCCACCCGGCGAGGTGGGCTTGGGAACCCTGCACACATCGTTTGGGGCCGTGAGCGACACCCCGGCCGGATCTCCTTGCGGATGGAACCCGAATAGGCGATAAACCTGGACGAGAGACTTGTGTGGTTAGTCAGGTCGTGGCCGACACCCTCGCTGGGCTTCCGCTTGAAGGTTGCCGAGTACATGTCGTGTAAACGGCGGTAAGTGGTGAGAGCGTGTGTGAAGAAGTACACCCCTGCAGGGTTAATATGATCTATTCGAATAGCCGTGTCCGCGGAAAAGGACTTCTGGGTTGCCTGTACAGTTCATAGACAAGTGAAAGTGGATACTCTAAAATACGCAAGATAAGCGTGAGTGCTATGGATGGCATTCTCGTAGGGAGACGGGAGCGGATCCATAGTGGTGTATTGATATGGTGAATATGTGGACTCGTGTGCGCCACCTCAAAAGAATTACTTGCAGTCGTAGTTCAGGATAGCCACCGAGTCAAAGCTGGCTTGCTGCAGTTAAACCCCACCACCCCCTTGTTGATAATGATGCATATGTAGTTAGATCTGATGTAAGTCTTGCTGGGTACATTTGTACTCACGTTGCTTAATTTATGTTTTTGCAGAGAGACTTCAGCCTCGCTAGTAGTTTCGCGTGGACTTCGACGTTTAGCTTGTTACCTCAGCTACGATCTTGTGTCCTCGGCAGGATCTAGTAGATAGTCAGGCTTCTCAGCCTTTCTCATTTGTAGATGTCTATACCCAGACATGTTAAGCTTCCGTTTGTGCTTTGACTTGTATGCTCTGAATGTTGGGTCGAGAGCCCATGTTTGTAATATCTCGCTCCTCGGAGCCTATTGAATAAAATACTTGAGTTGTAGAGTCATGTTGTGATGCCATGTTGTATTTGCACATATCGAGCATACTGTGTGTATGTTATTGAAATGCTTGGTATGTGTGGGATCTGACTATCTAGTTGTTTATCCTTAGTAGCCTCTCTTACCGGGAAATGTCTCCTAGTGCTTACACTGAGCCATGGTAGCTTGCTACTGCTCCGGAACACTTAGGCTGGCCGGCATGTGTCCTTCTTTGTTCCTGTGTCTGTCCCTTCGGGGAAATGTCACGCGATGAATACCGGAGTCCTGTTAGCCCGCTACAGCCCGGTTCACCGGAGTCCTGCTAGCCCAGTGCTACAGCCTGGATTCACTCGCTGATGACCGACACGTTCAATGTTGGGTCATGGATGCATGTCCCTGTAAGTTTGTGCCACTTTGGGTTTACGACTAGCCATGTCAGCCCGGGCTCCTTATGATATGGATGCTAGCGACACTATCATATACGTGTGCCAAAAGGCGCAAACGGTCCCGGGAAAAGGTAAGGCGACACCCGTGGGAATACCGTGCGTGAGGCCGCAAAGTGATATGAGGTGTTACATGCTAGGTCGATGTGGCATTGAGTCGGGGTCCTGACACTCTTATATTCTCAATATCCAGATTGCAATCTCAGTTTCTTGCTTGTTCTTCGTTTGCTCGCAGGAAAACAGACCCTCGTGGTCAGGTTGATCGTGCTCCGGCGTGGTCAATAACCCCTCGGAAGTTGGTTTAGCGATTGCTAAGGCGCGACGTCTCGCATGTTCGTAGTCGGATCGTCAAGGTTGACTCCAAAGAAAACGATAGCCACCATCTCATCAAAAGACGGGACACCTTTGCTTCTATCAAGTGGTATCAGATATCCAGGTTGCTCAGTGAGATTTTATAGTTTTTCGTAGTTTAGATCGAGTTTGTTCTTCGTACCTACAGTCCATGAAAAAGCCAAAAAAATTAGGGGTAGTTCCTCATATCCGAACCAATCTGAGCCTTTGCATAATCTTTTTAGGGTTTTGCATTGTTGAATTTGCGGTTGCATCGTCGTGTCTAGTTGCTGGTCTTAGTTTCTCGTCCTTTAGAGTTTCGAGTTCTGTTCACAAGTTGTCACGCCGCCGCCGCATCATCATCGCACCGCTGCCATATACCCACCATCATCGTCACCGCTGCCATATACCACCATCGTCATCACCGCTGCCATATACCCACCATCATCGTCACTGCTGCCATATACCACCATCGTCATCACTGCTGCCATATACCACCATCGTCATCACCGCTGCCATCTACCACCATCGTCATCACCGCAGCCATATACCACATATCCACCACCATCACGATAATCTGAGTCCACCTGCAACATATATCCGCCACCAGTCCGAGTTCCACCAGATTCATCTCCGCCACCAGTGCGAGTTCCACCAGATTCATCTCTGCCACTAGTCCTAGTCTGAGTCCAGTATTTTGTTACTCTGTTTTGGATTTCGAGATCACGCATACTCCGAGTCGTGACAGAGAAGGACTCCCGAACTTCCGTGTTACCCGCAGTAGAAAAATAGTTCCAGTTTCAAAAAAACTAAGTCTGGAAAATTCTGGCTAGGCAGTTTCTAGACCATTTGTAGACTTTTTCGGAAAAGAATTGTTGCGGAGCAAAAAAAAAGAGGAAAAAAGTGCAAAAAAAGTGAAAAAAAAAGAAAAAAAATCAGAGTGTGCTCCTCCTTGTTTACGTGCAGCGCCATGATTTTGTTAGTGTTCTAGGCTCACATCTCTAGCACGGTCTAGCCTAGGACCAGCACAGTATCATCGTTGAGCGTTTACTCAACTTTGCATCTTTGAATTGATTATTGCTGACCTTTTTTGCTACCATATTATAAGCCTTCCCAGCTCCACATACATCTACGTCGTGCGTTTGACTCTCCCTGGTAATCGCTCTATCCAAGCTTTGAGAGTTTTGACTACAACGGTTGCCGATCACCACCTGCTGTTGGGTAAGAACTGGTAAGAATTTGAGCTTCGCTTGACGGATTTGTGACACCCCACCACCACCATATTCCAGTAGTCTGTAGGATCATATTCTTGTCTGTTTCTATTGCTGCTAACTATGGCAGGAACACAAGCCGACGAGATTGACTGGGAGAACATGACGAACAAGGAGCTTCATGATAAGTTTCATCAAATGTTGGGTCAACAGGTGGAAGACGTGATGGTCAGCTTTGGAAAGGCAATGGAGAAGATGGATGACATTGAGAAGTCAATTGACACCAAGTTGGACACCAAGTTTGATGAATTACTCAAACGTCTCCTACAACCAGCTCTACGCCGCGATACAGTAGGGCGAGCACAGTGCGTTCCTATTGAGCCAGGACAAAATTCTGGTGTCAGTGCTACTGCTGTTGGTGCTTCTATAGCTCATGCAGCTACTGCAGAGGTGGAGGACTATTACGAGGATGCGGTTGATCAAAATCAGAACTACATGCAGCCACCAGCACCACCACCAGCAGGTCGACCTTAGGTATATATTCGCAACGGTAGGCTTGCACCACCACCTCAGGTACGAGATAATGACCATATTCCTAAAATGAAATTGAATATTCCACCATTTGAGGGTAGATATGTTCCTGATATATATCTTACTTGGGAGTTAGAAACTGAACAACGTTTTACATGTTTACAATATCCCGAGGAGAGACGAGTTGCTGCTGCTGTTTGTGCGTTCACTAGTTTTGCATGTGTATGGTGGTTTGAACATTGTAGATTATATCCTATTCCAGCTACTTGGGCTGCTTTGAAAACTGCTATGCGTACTCATTGGGTTCCACCATATTATCAACGTGAATTGCTTCAAAAATTGCAGCGTTTAAGACAAGGAAAAAATTATGTAGAAGAATATTATCAGGAATTACAAATTGGCATGATTAGATGTGATATTGTTGAGGAGAATGAAGCTATGCTTGCACGTTTTATGGGTGGATTAAATAGAGAGATTCAGACCATTCTAGAGTATAAGGAGTATACTAATATCACTCGTTTATTCCATCTTGTTTGTAAAGCTGAACATGAAGTGCAGGTTCGACAAGCATTGGCGCGAACTAACTTTTTTGCAGGTCGACCTTGGACACCGCGTGCATCTTCTACTTCCACTGCACCGGCACCTCCATCAGGTGCCACCTCCAGCCGTGATACAAGAAAGCAGGCACAACCACCGCTATCTACCAAGAGCGCACCTGCCGGGCCTGCACAAAGCTCTTCTTCTTCCATGGCATCAACCGGGCATGCAAGTGATATTATTTGTCATTGTTGTAAACGTGTTTTGAGTGTGCAGGTCACACAAGCTGAGCAAAATTAGAGGCATAATTTGTTCCATACAAAGGGAGTTGTGATGGAACATTCTGTGCGCGTCATCATAGATGGAGGGAGCTGCAACAAGTTGGCTAGCATGGAGATGGTGGAGAAGCTATCTCTCACCACAAGACCACATCCACATCCTTACTACATCCAATGGTTCAACAACAGCGGCAAGGTTAAGGTAACACGTACTCTTCGTGTGCATTTTAGTATCTCTACATATGTTGATTATGTTGATTCTGATGTGGTACCTATGGAAGCATGTTCCTTATTACTTGGTCGACCATGGCAGTTTGATAAAAAAAATTGTACACCATGGTAGAAACAATCAGTTTACTCTTGTTCATAAGGACAAAAATATTACTTTGCTTCCTATGACTCCTGATTCCATTTTGAAAGATGATATTAATAGAGCTAATAAAGCAAAACAGGAGAAGACTAAGAGTGAAAATCAGATTGTGGCAAAAGAATTTGAGCATCAAATGAAGTCTAATAATAAACCATCTAGTGTTGCTTCTGAAATTAAATTGAGAAGTGCATGTTTATTTGCCACCAAATCTGATATTGATGAGCTAGATTTCAGCAAATCTGTTTGCTATGCTTTTGTGTGCAAAGAGGCATTATTTTCATTCGAGGACGTCCTTCCTATTTGCCTCCTGCTGTTACTAACATTTTGCAGGAGTTCGCTGACGTCTTTCCACAAGACGCGCCACCGGGATTACCGCCTATTCGAGGGATTGAGCATCAGGTTGACTTAATTCCCGGTGCTTCACTTCCAAACCGTGTGCCATACCGTACCAATCCAGAGGAGACGAAGGAGATTATGCATCAAGTACAAGAGCTTCTCGACAAAGGTTATATACGTGAATCCCTTAGTCCTTGTGTTGTTCCTATTATTCTAGTGCCGAAAAAGGATGGTACATCGCGTATGTGTGTTGATTGTAGAGGCATTAATAATATTACTATTCGTTATCATCATCCTATTCCTAGGCTAGATGATATGCTTGATGAATTGAGTGGCACTACAATATTCTCCAAAGTTGATTTGCGTAGTGGATACCATCAAATTTGTATGAAATTGGCGGATGAATGGAAAACAACATTTAAAACTAAGTTTAGATTATATGAGTGGTTAGTCATGCCTTTTGTGTTAACTAATACACCTAATACTTTCATGAGATTAATGAACGAAGTTTTACGTGCTTTCATTGGATGATTTGTGGTAGTTTACATTGATGACATATTGATTTATAGCAGATCTTTGGAGGAACATTTGGAACATTTATGTGTTGTTTTTATTGCTCTACGTGTTGCACATTTGTTTGGTAACCTTGGGAAGTGCACCTTTTGCACCGACCGAGTGTCTTTTCTTGGCTATGTTGTTACTCCACAGGGAATTGAAGTTGATAAAGCCAAGATTGAAGCTATTGAGAGTTGGTCGCAGCCCAAAACGGTCACACAAGTGAGGAGTTTTCTTGGCCTCGCTGGATTCTATAGGCGTTTTGTGAGAGATTTTAGCACCATTGCTGCACCTCTCAATGAGCTTACAAATAAGGATGTGCCTTTTGTTTGGGGTACCGCACAGGAAGAAGCCTTCACAGTGTTGAAAGATAAGTTGACACATGCTCCTTTACTCCTACTTCCTGATTTTAATAAGACATTTGAGCTTCAGTGTGATGCTAGTGGAATTGGATTAGGAGGTGTGTTATTAAAAGATGGCAAACCTGTTGCATACTTTTCTGAAAATTTGAGTGGGCCTAGTCTGAATTATTCTACTTATGATAAAGAATTATATGCTCTTGTTCGGACTTTAGAAACATGGCAACATTATTTATGGCCCAAAGAATTCGTTATACATTCTGATCATGAATATTTGAAACATATTAAAAGTCAAGCTAAACTGAATCGTAGACATGCTAAATGGGTTGAATTCATTGAGACTTTCCCTTATGTCATTAAACACAAGAAGGGTAAAGAAAATGTTATTGCTGATGCATTGTCTCGTCGCTGTACTATGCTTTCACAACTTGACTTCAAAATATTTGGTTTGGAGACCATCAAAGATCAATATGTGCACGATGCTGATTTTGAAGATGTATTGCAGAATTGTAAAGAAGGAAAAACATGGAACAAGTTCGTCGTTAAAGATGGATTTTTGTTCCGTGCTAACAAGCTATGCATTCTAGCTAGCTCCGTTCGTCTTTTCTTGTTGCAAGAGGCGCATGGAGGAGGACTAATAGGACACTTTGGCGTGAAGAAGACGGAGGACGTACTTGCTACACATTTATTTTGGCCAAAGATGAGACGGGATGTTGAGCGCTTTGTTGCTCGCTGCACTACATGTCAAAAAGCTAAGTCACGACTCAGTCCTCATGGTTTATATATGCCTTTGCCTGTACCTAGTGTTCCTTGGGAGGATATATCTATGGAGTTTGTTTTAGGTTTACCTCGAACAAAGAAGGGGAGGGATAACATATTCGTTGTCGTGGATAGATTCTCAAAAATGGCACACTTTATACCATGTCATAAAAGCAATGATGCTGTTAATGTTGCTGATTTGTTCTTTCGTGAAATTATTCGCTTGCATGGTGTGCCAAATACTATTGTTTCAGATCATGGTACTAAATTTCTTAGCCACTTTTGGAGATGTTTATGGGCTAAGTTGGGGACTAAACTTCTTTTTAGTACTACTTGTCACCCCCAAACTAATGGACGAACTGAAGTAGTCAATAGAACATTGTCTACTATGCTTAGGGTTGTTTTGAAGAATAATAAGAAAATGTGGGAAGAATGCTTGCCTCATATTGAATTTGCTTATAATCGTTCATTGCATTCTACTACTAAGATGTGCCCTTTTGAAATTGTGTATGGTTTCCTACCTCGTGCACCTATTGATTTGTTGCCTCTTCCATCTTCGGAGAAGGTTAATTTTGATGCTAAACAACGTGCTGAATTGATTTTAAAAATGCATGAGTTAACTAAGGAAAACATTGAGCTTATGAATGCTAAATATAAACTTGTTGGAGATAAGGGTAGAAAACATGTTGTGTTTGCACCTGGAGATCTTGTTTGGTTACATTTGCGTAAGGATAGATTTCCTGATTTGCGCAAATCAAAGCTAATGCCACGTGTTGATGGTCCTTTTAAGGTGTTAGAGAAAATAAATGATAATGCATATAAACTTGAGCTGCCTGCAGATTTTGGGGTTAGTCCCACTTTTAACATTGCAGATTTGAAGCCTTATTTGGGTGAGGAAGATGAGCTTCCATCGAGGACAACATCATTTCAAGAAGGGGAGGATGATGAGGACATCAATACCATTGTTACACCCACAGCCCCTGCTGCTATACATACTGGACCAATTACTAGAGCTCGCGCATGCCAATTAAATTACCAGGTACTTCCGTTTCTTGGTACTGATTCTAATGTTCATGAGAATATGATGCTGCCTAAATTGGATACATTTTTTCGCTTACAAATGAAGGGCCTAGCTTGGAGAAGGATGCACATTGGAGCAAGAACAAGCATGGAGATGATGGCATACGCAAGGGGAACAAGAACGGAGTTACAAGTCATGATTTCAGGACGTTGAAGCCACCATAATGAGTGCATGAAGCCTTGGACGAAATATACAAGATGCTACTTCATAACTTTCGTCCAGAGGCTATTCTAGGTGTTGCGTCACCTTATTATTGGGCCAGGCCCATGTATTTTCGAAATACTTGAGTATAGGCTGTTTTTAGAGTCCGTATGTGTGGGGAAAAAAGAGATAGGGTTGGTTTTGGACCCCTTCCCCAAGGGCCACGAAATTCCCCCCTCTTCCTCCAGATATACAGCCCTTAGGGCGTCATTTGGACTTTGGGTTTTGTTTATATTAAAGTTCGCCATAGCTGCAACTTCGCGTACTTCGTTTGTGTTCAACGACCAGACAAAGGCGTCACAGAACCCCACCTTCATTAATAAAGCTTTCCTCTTATATTCTCAATATCCAGATTGCAATCTCAGTTTCTTGCTTGTTCTTTGTTTGCTCGCAGGAAAACAGACCCTCGTGGTCAGGTTGATCATGCTCCGGCGTGGTCAATAACCCCTCGGAAATTGGTTTAGCGATTGCTAAGGCGCGACATCTCGCACGTTCTTAGTCGGATCGTCAAGGTCGACTCCCACAGAAAATGATAGCCACCATCTCATCGAAAGACGGGACACCTTTGCCTCTATCAATCAAGGAGTGGGAGGCGTGTCTACCCATCACCGAGTACGCCTACAACCGTGCAAGACATTCGACGACCGGCAATTCCCCCTTCGAGGTTGTCTACGGCTTCAACCCATTGTCCCCATTGGACATTCTGCCTCTTCCTCTACAAGAGCGCACCAACATGGATGCGAGTGCATGGGCAAGCTACATCAAGAAGATGCATGAGGATACAAGGAACACCATCGAGCGCCAAGTACAACGACTAGCGACCAAGCTAAACATCAAAAAGCACCCCATGATATTCAACATTGGAGATCTCGTGTGGCTAGACCTTCGCAAGGACCGCTTCCCCAACGAACGCAAGTCCAAACTTCTACCTCGAGCCGATGGACCCTTCAAGGTGCTAGCACGCTACAACAACAACGCTTACTAATCGACCTACCAAGCAACAAGTACAATGTGAGCAGCATATTCAAAATCAAAGACCTCTCGCCTTACCATGGTGATGAAGATTTCGATCCGAGGTCGGATCTTTCCCAAGGGGAGGGGGGGATGGTGCAGAGCATCCCACGATCATCCCCATGGACGCATCTACATCTCCTACAACACCACTTGGACCTATGACTTGAGCACGTGCAAGATCTCTTGGAACCGAGGTGACATCGCTCCTCTCACAACTCTCTTTTGGTTCACACGAGACATGGCTACTACCTCAAATGGAGACGCTTTGCATACTCAGGTACCAAGGAGTTAGCCATGGAGAAGCTAGGAAGCAAGGAGAACTGGAAGCGGAAGACATGTGTGAAGACGGAGAGGAAAAGCGCCAAGTCCCAGGCTGGCCGGACGATCCGGACGAGGGCCCGGACGATCCGGCTAATTCGCCCCGAAGACACCCGAAGCTCATCCCTGAAGCCGGATCATCCGGACGCAGACCCGGATCATCCAGACACCACCCGGACATCCGGACCCCCAGCCGGACATCCGGACCTACACCGCCACCGCCTGCGTCAGCAGCTCATCTGGGCCTCCTCCCGGATCATCCGGCCCGAGCCTGAATCATCCGGCTCCTCACCCGGATCATCCGGACCCCACCTGTATGCGCGAGTTGGGCTAAGCCCATGTACCCCTTCGCCCTCCTAGCCTATAAATAGGACTCCTCCTCCTCACTTTGAGAATTAGCATTGGTTTAGCTCATTTGAGATAGAGCATTGCTCATCCGTACCGGATCTACTCCTCGTGAGGGACCGCACCTCTTCGGAGAAGATCCACTCGGATTCAAGGCCTCCATCCGAAGAAGACAATCAAGACCTCCTCACGGAGAAGAACAGTTACTCTTGTATCGTCCCTTGTTGACTTTGGATCTCGTGTTACTTTGTGCCTCGATGATCTAGCACTTGTGTGATCATATTCGTGTCGGTTGAGTGTTTCTCTTGTGTTCCCCCGTGATTTCCCTCGTGTTCTTCCGCGCGTTCTTCGTGTTCCTCGTAGGGATCCTCTCCAAACGTGAAAGATCGGCCCCTGTGGTTCCACCCTACATCACTTATGGCCACCTTGGGACTCCTCTGACTTCTTCTCCAAGTCCTACTGGTGTCTTCTGGTCAAAGAAAAATCATCGCGAAAGTTTTATTCCGTTTGATATTCCTTTTCTATAAAACTCAAAAACAAGGGAAAAAACAAAAACCGGCATTGGGCTCTAGGTTAATAAGTTAGTCCCAAAAATAATATAAATAGCATATTAATGCATATAAAGCATCCAAAACAGATAATATAATTGCATGGAACAATCAAAAATTATAGATATGTTGGAGACGTATGAAGCATCCCATAGCTGAATTCCTGCTCGTCCTTGAGTAGGTAAATGATAAAAACAGAATTTTTGATGTGGAATGCTAACTTACATATTTATCCATGTAATTTTCTTTATTGTGGCATGAATATTCAGATCCATAAGATTCAAAACAAAAGTTTAATATTGACATAAAAACAATAATACCTCAAGCGTACTAATAAAGCAATCGTGTCTTCTCAAAATAACATGGCAAAAGAAAGTTATCCCTACAAAGTCATATAGCCTGGCTATCCTCCATCTGCATCACACAAAGTATTTAATCATGCACAACCCCGATGACAAGCCAAGCAATTGTTTCATACTTTTGATGTTCTCAAACTTTTTCAACTTTCACGCAATACATGAGCATGAGACATGGATATAGCACTATGGGTGGAATAGAATATGGTGGTTGTGGAGAAGACAAAAAGAAGGAGAAAGTCCCACATCAACTAGGCATATTAACGGGCTATGGAGATGCCCATCAATAGATATCAATGTGAGTGAGTAGGGATTACCATGCAACGGATGCACTAGAGCTATAAGTGTATGAAAGCTCAAAAAGAAACTAAGTGGGTGTGCATCCAACTCACTTGCTCACGAAGACCTAGGGCAATTTGAGGAAGCCCATCATGGAATATACAAGCCAAGTTCTATAATGAAAAATTCCCACTAGTATATGAAAGTGACAACATAGGAGACTCTCTATAATGAAGATCATGGTGCTACTTTGAAGCACAAGTGTGGTCGAAGGATAATAGCATTGCCCCTTCTCTCTTTTCTATCATTTTTTGGCCTCTTTTAATTTTTTCAAAGTTCGGGGACTCATCTCAACTTGTGAGGGAATCATAGCTTCCATCATCCTTTCCTTACATGGGATAATGCTCTAATAATAAAGAGCATTACACTTTTATTTACTTACAACTCAAAAACTAAAACTCAATTCTTAGAAAAAAAATATGACTCTATATGAATGCCTCCGGCGGTGTACCCGGATGTGCAATGATCTAGCGTAGCAATGGCATCAAAAAATAGACAAGCCATGAAAACATCATGCTAGCTATCTTGCGATCAGGCAAAGCAATATGACAATGATGGTGAGTGTCATAATAAAACAGAATGGTGAAAGTTGCATGGAAATATATCTCGGAATGGCTATGGAAATGCCATAATAGGTAGGTATGGTGGCTGTTTTTAGGAAGGTATATGGTGGGCGTAATGCACCGACGAAAGTTGCACAGTACTAGAGAGGCTAGCAATGGTGAAAGGGTGAGAGTGTGTATAATCCATGGACTCAACATTAGTCATAAAGAACTCACATACTTATTACAAAAATTTATTAGTTGTCGAAACAAAGTACTACACACATGATCCTAGGGGGATAGGCTGGTAGGAAAAGACCATCGCTCATCCCCGACCGCCACTCATAAGGAAGACAATCAATAAATAAATCATGCTCCGACTTCATCACATAACGTTTCACCATACGTGCATGCTACGAGAATCAAAAACTTCAACACAAGTATTTCTACCAATCCACAATTACTCACTAGCATGACTCTAATATCACCACCTTTATATCCCAAAACAATCATAGGGAATCAAACTTCTCATAGTATTCAATGCTCTTTATATGAAAGTTCTTATTATATCCCTCTTGGATGCCCATCATATTAGGACTAAATTCATAACCTAAGCAAATTACCATGCTATTTAGAGACTCTCAAAATAATATAAGTGAAGCATGAGAGTTCAACAATTTCTATAAAATAAAGCCACCGCCATGCTCACTAGAGCATATTTCCTAGCTCAAAAGATATATGTGAAGCACATAGAGTATTCTAATAAATTCACGAATCATGTGTATCCCTCTCAAAAGGTGTGTACAGCAAGGATGATTGTGGCAAACTAAAAAGCAAAGACTACAAGACGCTCCAAGCAAAACACATATCATGTGGTGAATAAAAAATATAGCCTCAAGTAAATTTACCGATGGATTGAAGACGGAAAGGGGATGCCATCCGGGGCACCCCCAAGCTTAGATGCTTGGTTGTCTTTGAATATTACCCTGGGGTGCCTTGGGCATCCTCAAGCTTAGGTTATTGCCACTCCTTATTCCATAGTCCATCAAATCTCTACCCAAAACTTGAAAACTTCACAATACAAAACTCAACAGAAAACCCATGAGATTCGTTAGTATAAGAAAATAAATCACTACTTTTTGGTACTGTTGTGAACTCATTCTTTGTTTATATTGGTGTAATATCTACTGTATTCCAACTTTTTCATGCTTCATACCCCCTGATACTACCCATAGATCCATTAAAATAAGCAAACAACACATAGAAAACACAATCTGCCAAAAACAGAACAGTCTGTAGAAATCTATAAACTTCGTATACTTCTATAACTCCAAAAAATCTGAAAAATAAGTACAATAGAGGAAATTTGTATATCAATCTTGTGTAAAAAATGTTGGATTTTTTCGCGCTTCTATGATTTTCTAAAATTCTAGCAATGAGCGCAAAAGTTTCTGTTTTTCATCAAGATCAAATCAACTATCACCGTAAGCCATCCCAAAGGTCTTACTTGGCTCAAACACTAATTAAAACACCAAAACACAATTACTACAGAGGTAATAATGTGTATTCTCATACAAACAGAAAGCAAAAATATTGGGTTGTCTCCCAACAAGCGCTTTTCTTTAAGGGATCCCTTTCTTTAAAGCCTTTTAGCTAGGCATTGATAATTTAATGATGCTCATATGAAAGATAGCACTGGAAATATGAAGAGCATCATGTAGCATGTGAAAAGAAAGTTTAAGTCTAACATACTTCCTATGCATAGGCATTTTATAAATAAACAAATTATCAAGACAAGCAAAAACTAGCATATGCAAGGAAGAAGGAAGAAAGAATAGCAATCTCAACATAACGAGAGGTAATTTAGTAACATGAAAATTTCCACAACCATATTTTCCTCTCTCATAATAATTACATGTAGGATCATAATCAAATTCAACAATATAGCTATCACATAATATATTCTCTACATGATCCACATGCATGCAAAGTTCACTCTTCCAAAATAGTGGGATTGCCATCAAATAAAGTCATGACCTCTCCAAGCCCACTTTTATCAAAAATGTAATAAGATTGATCAATCTCCAAAGTAGTGGGATCATTATTTCCTAAAGTTGACACTCTTCCAAACCCACTTTCAATATTATTGCAAAAATTATTATCAATATCATATTCATCATCAGGCTTAAACAAATTTGCATATTATTAGCACAATTGACATTAATAGAATTTATAATAACATCATTGCAATCATGCTTTTCATTCAAGGAGCTATCATGAATCACTTCATAAATTTCTTCTTTAAGCACTTCATCACAATTTTTAGATTCACGAATTTCAAGCAAAACTTCATAAAGATAATCTAGTGCACTCAATTCACTAGCAATTGGTTCATCATAGTTGGATCTTTTAACAAGATTAGCAAGTGGATGAGGATCCATAAACTCTTTGCTTCTGATTTTCAATAAACACACAATTATACCAAGCAAACGAGCAAACAAACCAAGTAAGACATAAGGGCAAACAAAAAGACAAACGAAAGAAGGCGAATAAAAAGGCAAATATTTTTGTGTTTTTTCTGAAAATATTTTAGAAGTGGGGAAGAGGAAAACGAGAGGAAAATGGAAAATAATGTAATGCAAGAGATGAGAGTTTATGATGGGTACTTGGTAGACTTGATGTAGAACCTCCCCGGCAACAACGCCAGAAATTCTTCCTGCTACTTCTTGACCTTGCGTTGGTTTTTCCCTTGAAGAGGAAATGGTGATGCCGCAAAGTAGAGATAAGTATTTCCCTCAGTTTGAGAACCAAGGTATCAATCCAGTAGGAGGTACACGCAAGTCTACAATCTATGCACCTGCACAAACAATCAAACACTTGCACCCAACGCGATAAAGGGGTTGTCAATCCCTTCACAATCACTTGCAAGGATGAGATCTGATAGAGATAGATATAAAAGATTACTAAAACATAGAATAAAGTAAAAACAAATAAATTGCAACAAGGGATATTTGGGTTTTTTGGTTTATAGATCTGAGAATATATGATGGAAAATAGACCCGGGGGCCATAGGTTTCACTAGAGGCTTCTCTCTTGAAAGAAAACATAAGATGGGTGAACAAATTACTGTCGAGCAATTGATAGAAAAGCGCAAAGTTATGACGATATCCAAGGCAGTGATTATGAATATAGGCATCACGTCCGTGTCAAGTAAACCGACTCCTGTTCGCATCTACTACTATTACTCCACACATCCACCGCTATCCAGCATGCATCTAGAGTATAAAGTTCATAAGAACGGAGTAACGCCTTAAGTAGGATGACATGATGTAGAGGGATAAAACCCAAGCAATATGATGAAAACCCCATCTTTTTACCCTTGATGGAAACAATACAATATGTGCCTCGCTATCCCTACTATGTCACTGGGTGAGGACACCGCAAGATTGAACCAAAAACTAAGCACCTCTCCCATTGCAAGAAGAACCAATCCAGTTGGCCAAACCAAACCGATAATTCAAAGAGAAATACAAAGATATCAAATCATGCATATAAGAATTCAGAGAATACTCAATAATATTCATAGATAAACTGATCATAAATCCACAATTCATCAGATCTCGACAAACACACCGCAAAAGAATATTACATCGGATAGATCTCCAAGAACATCGAGGAGAACATTGTATTGAAGATCAAAGAGAGATAAAAAGCCATCTAGCTACTAGCCATGGACCCGTAGGTCTGTGGTAAACTACTCACGCTTCATCGGAAAGGTAATAGAGTTGATGTACAAGCCCTCTGTGATCGAATCCCCCTCCGGCAGGGTGCCAGAAAAGGCCCCAAGATGGGATCTCACGGGTACAGAAGGTTACAGTAGCGGAAAAGTATTTTGGTGGACGCTTCTGGTCGTTTGGTAATTCTAACATATAAGGGGGCTGGGCGACCCGCCCACCCGAGCGCTCCTTTGATTTTGCATCGTTTTGACCTTTTGATCAAGCCTGGTCACGGCAACGCTTGTGTGTCAGCCGTTTGATTTTTGCAGTTGGTTTTGACCTGCGGTTGTTTTGTTGGTGCAAGATGACTGGTGGGCTCTGCTAGGCCTTGGATTGGCTGGGTTCAAATCTTTGGTGTGAGCCATTCCCGCTGCGTCGCGTGGCTCGATGTGCGCAGACCGCGTCATGCGTTGTGGGCGAGCAGCGAGTGGTTGGCCGGCGCATATGCACCTGGTTTCTTCACGCCTGTTGTGCTTTGCCTATGATGGGTGGGCCGATGCTGATCCTGGTCCCGCTCGTCGCCTGCGGTGGCTGTATTTTCTCAGTCAACTGCTCCTGCCGCAGCGCTCCTCACGCGGTGTCTCCATCGTGCGTCGTGCATCGTGGGGGAGTTGTTGTGTCCTGCAACAGCTGTAGAGGGGTGGGCAGATGCATGTGCAGAGGGATTGGACATACTCGATCCCCCGATCCATACCCACTCCTCCCTCCCCCTCCCTCTCACAGTCGTTGCACCATTCCTCCCTTCCGCCCCCTCCTCCTTCCCGGATCCCCGTCATGACGCCGACCTGCAGGCAAAGGACGACAGTGGCGGCGCTCATTTTGATCTATAGGAGAGAGAAGATGAGAGGGAGAGAGAGAAGGAAGGAGAGGATGGAGAAAGAGGGCAATAGGAGAGGAGGCAAGGAGTCAGATGGGAGAGAGCAGGGGAGGGCCAAGAGGCCAGCGGTGTGGACTGGAGCAGCGAGGCCGGAGACCCGGGCGGCGGATGCCTCATGGGGTGGAAGAGAGGTTGGCAATAGGGAAGGAGCAACATCGTCATGGATCTGTAGGGAAGGTGAGGTCCTGACAGCTGAAGATGGTGCGCAGCCGACGACGTGTCCTCCCCACTCTCGCTCGCTCGCATCGTCTTCGGGATCACGGGCTCGGTGCACCTCTATCTGTGTCGTCGTGAGTATGTTCACCTCTGGTGGGATCCCGCCTCCATGCGTGGCCACGTCTGGCTCGACGCTAGCGCGCCCAGCGCTACCGGGGGAGGACTCGCTCCCGCCGATCCGGGTGTCTGAGGACACCTCGCGCTTCCAGTACACCAACCCGACGGGCCACCCATCCGGCCTCCGGATCACGCACATCGCTGCCGAGGCCTTGCGGCTTGTGGGAGGCGGGGGCGTGTAGTGGGCGGTGCTCGTGGACAATGACACCGTGCTGTCCCCGGATAACCTGGTGGCGTGGTCGGGAAGTACGACTGGAGGGAGATGGTGTACCTCGGGGCCTCGTCAGAGAGCCACTCGGCCAACACCTATTTCAGCCACGACATGGCGTTCGGAGGCGGAGTCGTCGCGCTCAGCTCCCCCCTCGCCGCTGCGCTCGTGCGGACACTCGACGTGTGCATCGAGAGGTACCCCAAGTTGTATGGACGCGACGACCGCCTCCATGCTTGCATCACAGAGCCTGGCGTACCCCTTTCGCGTGAATATGGATTCCATCAGGTATGTTTGGGTGTTCATATTTTTGATATCCAAATACTAATAGGTGCACTTGACTGCTTGAGGAAATGCCAACTGAAAGCTAAATTCAGTTAGAACTAGCCTTTTGCATGTGTATTCTTGATGCTTCATGTACGACCACATAGTAGGGACGCAATAAATTTTCTTAGCTAGGTTGCTTGCCTAATGAAGCTCCCATGTGGACCATTTACTCCTCTGTGTTATTGGAATTTGTTTGCAATGTTTGCTCAGGCTGAAGAAATTCATGTCGTTTTCCTCCATTTATTTTCTTTTATGCGTAAGTACTACCTTTGACAATTTCTCTGTACAGCCTATTAATCACTGAGAAAGGTTGATGTAGGGCGGAATCCTATGGGGCCGATCTTTCACATTTGGAGTGAATCCTATGGGGAACACACGCGTAGAAGAACACGAGGGAAATCACGAGGGGAGAACAAGAGAAACACTCAACCGACACGAATTTGATCACACAAGTGCTAGATCATCGAGGCACAAAGTAACACGAGATCCAAAGTCAACAAGGGATGATACAAGAGTAACCGTTCTTCTCCGTGAGAAGGTCTTGATTCTTCTCCGGATGGAGGCCTTGAATCCAGATGGATCTTCTCTAAAGAGGTGCGGTCCCTCACGAGGAGTAGATCCGGTACGGATGAGCAATGCTCTATCTCAAATGAGATATCACAATGCTAACCCTAAAACATAGGTGAAGGGGGAATATTTATAGTCTACGGGGCGAAAGGCTACATGGGCCACGGCCCTGAGGCGCTGCACGCAGGTAGGAGGGGACCGGATGTCCGGGCATCAGGCCGGATGTCCGGGCTGGCAGGCCGGATGTCCGGGCTGGTGGAGTTGGCGGTGCGGCTCCCTGGATGGACGGGGCCGGATGCCCGCGCGGAGGGGCCGGATGTCCGGTGAGGCAGCCGGATGTCCTGGCTATCAGGGCAAGCTTCTGTGCTCCCTGGATGGTGCCTCAGGATGTCTGGGCTGGAGGCCGGAATTCTGGTGAGGGGGCCGGATGTTCGGGTTGGACGCCAGATGTCCGGTCCCTGTAGCTTCTTCTGCCAACTCCTGTCCAAGTAGATCTCCAGGGGCCGGATGTCTGGGGACATGGCCGGATGTCCGGTGCCTAGAGGTTGTTCTCGCCTTCTTCTGTTGGTTCTCTTCTTCCGTGGACTTGGTGTCTTGACCATCTTGATGAACATCGTCGGGAGGGTCCTCTTGGTACCTAATCATGCACAACATTCCGGACTTAGGTAGTAGCCATGTCTCGAGAGGATCAAATGAGATATCACTAAGGAGAGAAGTCACCTCGGTCTCGAGAGCTCTAGCTCGTGCTCTAGTCATGGGTCCCCTTGGTGCTTGGTGAGACAATGGAAGGTCCATGGGGATGACAGAAGGATGCTCTCCATCATATCTCCCCCCACCTTGGGAAAGATCCGACCTCGGATCGAAATCCTCATCACCATGGTACGGGGAGAGATTGGAGACGTTGAAGATGTCGCTTACATTGTACTTGTCCCGTGGGAGATTGATCTTGTAAGTGTTGTTGTTGTAGCATGCTAGCACCTTGAAGGGTCCATCGGCTCAGGGAAGAAGTTTGGACTTGCATTCGTTGGGGAAGCGGTCCTTGCGAAGGTGTAGCCACACAATGTCTCCAATGTTGAATATCATGGGATGCTTGTTGATGTTGAGCTTGGTCGCGAGTCATTGTACTTGGCGCTCGATTGTGTGCCTTGTATCTTCATGCATCTTCTTGATGTAGCTTGCACGGGCACTTGCGTCGAGGTTGGTGCGCTCTTGCAGAGGAAGAGGTAGAATGTCCAATGGGGACAACGGTTTGAAGCCGTAGACGACCTCGATGGGGGACTTACCGGTCGTCGAATGTCTTGCACGGTTGTGGGTGTACTCGGCGATAGGTAGACACTCCTCCCACTCCTTGATGTTCTTCTTGATCAACATGCAAAGTAGAGTGGAGAGCGTCCTGTTCATCACCTCCGTTTGGCCGTCGGTTTGAGGATGGTAAGCGGATGAGAACAAGAGCTTGATTCCGAGCTTGGCGCATAGCGTCTTCCAAAAGTAACTCAAGAATTTGACGTCGCGGTCGGAGACGATTGTCTTTGGTACTCCATGGAGGTGCAAGATTTCCCTACAAAAGAGATTTGCAATGTTTGAAGCATCGTCTATCTTGTTGCAAGGAATGAAATGTGCCATCTTAGAAAATCGGTCCACAACAACAAACACGGAGTCCTTTCCATTATGAGTTCTAGGCAAACCAAGTACAAAATCCATGCTAATGTCTTCCCAAGGTTGATAAGGAATAGGAAGAGGCGTGTAAAGACCATGGGATTGAGCTTTAGACTTAGCTTTGCAACATGTAGAGCATCGGTTGGTGAAGCGTGAGACGTCGCGGAGCATCTTGGGCCAAAAGTAGTTCTTGGAGAGCGTGGTGAATGTCTTGTCGCGTCCAAAGTGTCCCACGAGTCCGCCTCCATGAGCCTCTTGCAAAAGGAGCAAACGAAGAGAAGACTCAGGATAGCATAGTTTGTCATATCTCATAAGATAACCATCCTTGATGTAATATCGTTCCCAAGATGTATGCGTCAAACATTTAGCATAAGGAGTAGCAAAAGATGTATCATTAGCATACAAGTCTTTTATGTGCTCAATGCCAATAACATTCAACTCAAGTTTAGTGACAAGAGTGCATACTCGTGAAAGTGCATCCACAACTACATTTTCCTTACCCTTAATGTACTTGATCACATAGGGGAAAGATTCAATAAATTCACTCCATTTGGCATGACGCTTGTTCAACTTAGTTTGACCTTTTAAGTACTTAAGTGTTTCATGATCGGTATGGATGACAAACTCATGAGGTCTAAGATAATGTTCCCAAACATGTAGCACACGCACTAAGGCATACAATTCTTTGTCATAGATGGGATAGTTAAGTTGAGCACCGGAGATTTTTTCACTAAAATATGCAATGGCTCGCTTTTCTTGCATCAAAACGCTGCCAATTCCGGTACCACTTGCATCACAATGAACCTCGAAAGTTTTGTCAAAGTTAGGCAAAGCAAGAATCGGAGCATGAGTAAGCAAAGACTTGAGCTCATCAAAAGCAGTGGATTGCAAAGATCTCCAAACAAAAGGAGCATTCTTCTTACTCAATGCATGCAAAGGAGCGGCAATAGTGCTAAACTTCTTCACAAAGCGACGATAAAAACCCACAAGACCAAGAAAGCTATGCACTTGTTGCAAATTGGTGGGTTGGGGCCAAGTTTTAATTGCTTCAATTTTAGATTCGTCAACATGGACACCCTTGGAAGAAACGACAAAACCCAAGAAAACAAGTTTGTCAACACCAAACATGCACTTTTTCATGTTGGCATAAAGACGTTCCTTGCGAAGCGTTTGCAAAACAGCCCTAACATGCTTTAGATGCTCTTTCATGGATTTGCTAAACACAAGAATATCATCAAAGTAAACCACAACAAACACTCCAATATAAGGTCTAAGCACAAAATGCATAAGTCTCATGAAAGTACCGGGAGCTTCTGATAAACCCATAGGCATAAGTAACCACTCGTACAAGCCAAATTTGGTTTTGAAAGCAGTTTTCCACTCATCACCTTCTTGTATGCGGATTTGATAATAGCCACTTTTAAGATCAATTTATGAGAAAAAGGCGGCACCACTAAGTTCATCAAGCATATCATCTAAGAGAGGAATGGGATGCCTATAACAAACGGTAATAGCATTGATGGGTCTACAATCGGAACACATGTGATAACTGCCATCTTGCTTAGGAACAAGTATAATCGGAATGGCACAAGGGCTTAGGCTTTCACGTACATGACCGTTGTCGATTAGTTGTTGTACTTGCCGTTGGATCTCCTTAGTTTCTTCGGGGTTGACGCAGTATGGAGCTTTGTTTGGTAGGGGCGCTCCGGGGATGAGGTCGATTCGATGTTCAATGCCTCGTAGAGGAGGTAGACCCGAAGGTAGCTCATCGGGGAAAACAGATTGGAATTCATGTAAAAGAGATTGAAACACTAAAGGTAGCTCGTGAATGGTGTTAGTTTTTGGGTCCCCATCCTTGCACACAAGGACAAAGTTCATAACACTCGATGGGTTCTCACACATTTCTCTCATCTCACTTTTTGTGGCAAATAGGACTAGGTTTTTCTCTCTAGGCGGAGAGGCGCTCAAGTTTGGCTTGTGGATCTCACTCCCTTTTTGGTGGATCACTTTCTTACTCTTCTCTCCATGATGGGTGGCTTGCTCGTCGGCTATCACTTGACTAGGAGACATAGGTCGTAGCACATACTCCTTCCCTTTCATCTTGAAGCTATAGTGATTGGTACGCCCGTTGTGGATGACACCACGGTCGAATTGCCATGGTCGACCAAGAAGGAGGTGGCAAAAGGACATCGGGACGACATCACACTCCAAAGTGTCCTCATATGCACCAATTTTGAAGGAGACTTGGACCGTATGCTCAACTCGTATAGTGTCAGAGTCACTTAGCCATTGGACTTTGTATGGGTGCGGGTGCTTCATCTTGACCAATTGAAGTTTGGAGCATAGTTCTTCACTTGCCAAGTTGTGGCAACTACCTCCATCGATGATGACCTTGACGGACCTTCCATTGATGTCGGCCTTTGTGTGGAAGATGTGGCATCGTTGGTCTTCTTCTTGTTGATGTTGAAGAGTCAATACCTTGGAGACAACGAGAGCGGGGCTCGAGTCCTTGTCACCAAACACTTGATCATCTTCATCCTCGTTCACTCGTCGGTGCATGGCCACTTGCTCAAGAGCTTCCATCTCCTCATCACTCATGGAGTCATAAGTGCCATCGTCATTGAGGATCATGGTGCGCTTGTTTGTGCATTCATATGACTTGTGGCCTCGGCCGCTGAGGGAGTCCTGGATTAGGGGGTATCCGGACAGCCGGACTATATACTTTGGCCGGACTGTTGGACCGTGAAGATACAAGAGTCAAGACTTCATCCCGTGTCCGGATGGGACTCTCCTTTGCGTGGAAGACAAGCTTGTCGATCCGGATATTATATTTCCTTCTTTGTAACCGACTCCATGTAAACCCTAGCCCCCTCCGGTATCTATATAAACCGGAGGGTTTAGTCCTTAGGGACAGAATCATAATCATCATAGGCTAGCTCCTAGGGTTTAGCCTCTACGATCTCGTGGTAGATCAACTCTTGTAACACTCATATCATCAATATCAATCAAGCAGGAAGTAGGGTTTTACCTCCATCGAGAGGGCCCGAACTTGGGTAAAACATCGTGTCCCTTGCCTCCTGATACCATTAGCCTTAGATGCACAGATCGGGACCCCCTACCCTAGATCCGCCGGTTTTGACACCGGCATTGGTGCTTTCATTGAGAGTTCCTCTGTGTCGTCGCTGCAAGGCTCAATGGCTCCTTCAATCGTCAACAACAACATGGTCCAGGATGAGACTTTTCTCCCCGGACAGATCTTCGTGTTCGGTGGCTTCGCACTGTGGGCCAATTCGCTTGGCCATCTGGAGTAGATCGACAGCTACGCCCCTGGCCATCAGGTGAGGTTCGGAAACCTAAACTACACGGCCGATATACGCGGAGACTTGATCTTCAACGGATTCGGGCCTATGCCAGGAGCGCCGGACGGTCACGATGAGCACGGTTTAGACCTGTTGTCGGACAATGCTCGAGATATCGCCCCTGCAGGAGTCCCGGACTTAAATCTGGGGCGGATTGCATCGCCCGAGGACGGGTGGATGGACCCCGCCCCGGAGGCCGCACGCCCATCGGCGGTAGAGCCGAACAGAGACTTGACCCCCAAGGAAGCCTGTGACATCGGACCCCCGGACTTGTATCCGGCTGTAGGTTCCAGTCCACACTCCCGAGCCCGCCGAACCTGGTTGGGTTCCGGTAATGGAGCTCACCGCTGCGGATATCTTCCAGTACTTGCCCTTTGGAGACATGCTGAACTCATTAAAGTCTCTCTCTTTGTCAGGGGAGTCTTGGCCGAACTATGTCCGGCTCAAGGGGGAAGTAGGTGATGAAGAAATCCATTGCCCACCCACCACCCACTTCATAGCCACTGTCGACGATGTATTAGACATGCTTGACTTCGACTCCGATGATACCGACGGTATGGACGTCGGCGCAGGAAACGATTCAAAACCAACGGGGCGCTGGACTGCCACCTCGTCATACGACATATACATGGTGGATACGCCTAAGGAGGACTGTCGGTGTCAAAACTGGCGGATCTCGGGTAGGGGGTCCCGAACTGTGCGTCTAGGCGGATGGTAACAGGAGAGAAGGGACACGATGTTTTTACCCAGGTTCGGGCCCTCTCAATGGAGGTAAAACACTACTCCTGCTTGATTAATATTAATGATATGGGTAGTACAAGAGTGGATCTACCACGAGATCAGAGAGGCTAAACCCTAGAAGCTAGCCTATGGTATGATTGTTGTTTGTCCTATGGACTAAAACTCTCCGGTTATATAGACACCGGAGAGGGCTAGGGTTACACAGAGTCGGTTACAATGGGAGGAGATCTTCATATCGTATCGCCAAGATTGCCTTCCACGCCAAGGGAAGTCCCATCCGGACACGGGGTGGAGTCTTCAATCTTGTATCTTCATAGTTCGGGAGTCCGGCCAAAGGTAATAGTCCGGCCATCTGGACACCCCCTAATCCAGGACTCCCTTAGTAGCCCCTGAACCAGGCTTCAATGACGACGAGTCCGGCGCGCAAATTGCCTTCGACATTGCAAGGCGGGTTCCTCCTCCAAATACTTCATAGAAGATGTTGAACACAAGGATAGTGTCCGGCTCTGCAAAAATAAGTTCCACATACCACCGTAGATAGAATAATATTTGCACCAATCCAATCTGCTGACGTATTCCGCAGTGTGACATCACGCCACGGCCAGGCTTTTATTTAGCGAGGCGGTTTCCTTGGCACGTCTTGTCAAAGCAGAGATCGTGTCCCCTTATTCCGGGATTCTCATCAATACGGGCGTGGGTAACCCAACCGCGCCATTAACCGCGGCTCTTGGGAGATAAGCGAGTTTTATTAGGCCGGTGGGGGCTCGTAGTTTCGGCCGCCCATATAAGGGGATAAGAATCTACCCTTTCCATTTACGCCTTCTTCCTCCTTTGCTTATTCGTCCCTGCGCGCTCGAGCTCCAACTCCCAAGCCCGCACTTCCCACCTCAACCTTCTCCAATCATGTCTAGAGCAGGAGGTAGATGGATGACCTCCTCCGTCACGGAGGGGCAAATCAAAAAGCTGAGGAAGGCCGGATACCTGTCCGACGACATCACGCACCGGCTTCCAGATGTGGGGCAAGTCATCCCCACCCCCAGGCCCCATGAGAGGGTTGTTTTTCTTCCCCATTTCCTCCGTGGACTGGGTTTTCCTCTTCACCCGTTCGTCCGGGGTCTCATGTTCTACTATGGCCTGGACTTCCATGAACTGGCCCCGAACTTCATCCTCAACATCTCGGCGTTTATCGCCGTGTGCGAGGCCTTCCTCTGCATCCAACCCCACTTCGGCTTATGGCTGAAGACTTTCAATGTCAAGCCGAAAGTAGTGGGCGGCCGCCAAGCGGAGTGCGGAGGTTCCATGGTGGGCCGGATGGCCAACATCCTATGGCTCGAGGGCTCCTTTATGGAGACAATAAAAGGGTGGCAATCGGGGTGGTTCTACATCACCGAGCCGCGCGACCCCAAATGGGAAGCGGCCCCCGAATTCTGGTCTGTCTTTCCCCCATGGCTCACCTCCTGGAAAGAGACAGGCCTAACATGGGGAGATTCGGAAGAGCTGACCGGACTCCAAACCTGCGTCAAAAAGCTGGTGAACAAGAATCTCAAGCTTGTTAACATAGTCTAGGTCATGCTTATCCGCCGGGTCCTCCCATGCCAATAACGGGCTTTCAAATTGTGGGAGTTTGATCTGGCACAGCACCAAACCTTGAGCGGGCTCTTCGACACCACGTACGAAGATGCCTGGAAGGTGCTGTTCAAGGGCGCCGAGGCCCCCGCATCCGCTACCGAAGATCGCGGATTCAGCTCGCGGCGCCAGGCCAACGAGGTAAGCTATTCTTCCCTTTACGGGACTCTTGTCTTTCATAGTCTGACTCTATGCGGGATCTAAACTCCCCTACCTTTGACAGGACTGGTTGAAGAAGTCAGGGCAGGTTATCTGTCCGGCTCCCCTACCAGAAGACCCAGCGGACGCCCGATTGACGGGGCTGCTGGTTCCGGCACCTCACGTGGTGCTGGAGAAGAAGGCCAAGAAGAAGGCCACGGAGACTCGAAAGAGCTCCCGGCGCCTGGTGGTGTCGGATTCATCGCCCAACAACCCCGAAGCACCCTCCGCCTCTGAAGACGAGGAGGAGGAAGAAGAAGAAGCCTCTCCCCCTCCAACGGGGGGAGGAAAGAAAAGAAAGGCCGCTCCAACTGGGGAGGCCGGAGGGTCCAAGAAGGGGAAGACCCTTCTGCCGGACTACGCTTCCGATGCCGAAGACGGCGGGGAGGAATGGCCATCCAGGGTCAAGCCCCTGGCAAAATCGTAAGTGTCCGATTACCCGAATGACTTATGGTGCTCCTCTATTATTCGGTAACTTCTGACGCCGAATTTAATTATGCAGTCCGCCCAGAGCTCAGCTCGGCGATTCGTCGAGCGGCTCCTTGAATTCGTCGGATGTGAACAGCGCTTCACTTCCGACGGCCTCCTCCCCTCTCCCTGCGGACGACGCCGAGGTGGAGTCCCAAAAGGGACTGAACCAGGAGGAGGTGGTCCTGGAGGCGCCCCAAGGCAACCTCCCGGACTCCAGGCCCAAAGGGGGTAAAGCCCCCGAGGGATCTAAGTCCGGCCCCGGGCTGGACACTGCTCCGGAACCATCAACGGTTCTAGAGTCCGACAGGCAGCGCCTTCATAAGAAGGGCAAGCCTACGATGCCGGCAACCTCCATCCATCCGGAGGCGCCGGACAATTTGCTGGAGGTGCTTAACGGCGCCTCCATCGACGAGGAACACCGCACTGTTATGAGTGCGGTGATTCAGAAGGTTCAGTCCGCCAAGAGCGGGCTGACAGAAGCCTGTACCAGTCTGTTGACAGGCTTTGAGGTATGTGTTCAAAATCATGTAAAAATATTACTGCATAGACTGTAGCCCCTGATGCTCAGTTCGGCGTTCGGAAAGAAAAGCCGAGCTGAGGATCTAAAAATATATACGCAGGAGTCTAACAAAAATATGTCAATATGGGAATGCAGGCTGCGCTGCTGACCTCTGCCGCACTAACTGCGGAGGTCAATGCATTGAAGGAGAGCCTCGAGCGGTCCGAGAGCGAGCTCGGCCGTGCCAAAAAGCGGCTCGAGGACAAGGAGGGTATGTAGTACCGCATGTAAATGTATATAGAAATACTTGGTTGCAAATAATGACAGGACCAACGTAAATGTTGCAGGGGCCACGGCCGAGGTGGCGACCCTGAAGGAGGCGGTCTCCAAGGCCGAAAACAGTGCGGCCTTGGAGCACACCGAGCGAGAGAAGCAGGAGGCGCGGGTGGCGGAGGTGCGGCAAGAGCTCCAGGATCTCGTGGAAAAACACGAGAGTTCGGAGCGTGACTCAAAGGCTCGAGAGTCCGAGCTTGCCTTGGCTCTTGAGAGTGCCAAAACCGCTAAGGCGAAAGCCCAGAAGGCCCTCCAGGAGATCGAGGTGATGAAGAAGATAGCGGCGGGTAAGGCATTCTTTGTGCAAAGCAAGAATATAAAAGTAAATTATCTGTTACTTACCCGAATCCGGAGCTCTCCAGGAGCGTTCGTCGATCTACCCCGTAGTGTGTCTGATGCTGCCGCATTCTACCGAGCCAAGGAGGGGAGCTCGACGGAAAAGGTGTTCTGGTCTCAGTATGCTGAGGCCGAACATCCGGTGCCCCTGAGCGACCAGCTGAAGCAGCTGGTCGAGCTCCACAAGGTGGCCGAACAGGCCATGAAGGGCCTCATAGTTCGGCTGTGGCCTAGGGAAGCCATGCCTGGGAGCTACTTCGGTCTGGTGTGGCGACTGGTGGACGCGTGTCCGTGGATTGAGGTCATCAAGCGCTCCGACTGTATTGAAGGTGCCCGTCGGGCCCTCGCCCGTGCTAAAGTGCACTGGGGAAAGCTGGACGCTGAGAAGCTTTTGACGGACGTGCCACCGCCGGGCAAGGAGTATCGCATGCCCGAGATGTATTATAAGGGCGTCCTGAAGGGTGCCCGCCTTATAGTGGACGAATGCTCCAAAGATGTAATTTTTGAGTAGACTCGCATCTGTTATCCTGTACGCTGAAAACTTTGTTCATATGCGTTAAGCAACGCTTTGTTAATTTAAAATATTACCTTCTGTGCGGTCGTTTATCAAATCTGAGAGATGCAAGTCGTCGGCTTCTACCCCCATGCCACGAGTGCTGGGGTGTTCGGGATAAACCTGAGCGCTCTTGTTCCCATTCTTGGGTCCATCTAGGGAGGTGCTCAGCACAACGAACAAGGCCGACGAACTTATAATGCTTTATCACTCTCACTTAGCCATAGAATTCTATAATTTTAAATTTCGGCGAAGCTCCTAGTATTCGGAAGACCGAGTTCGGGGCGCTATCCACGCCTAGGCCGGATAAGTCCGGCTCCTCGCTCTAAGCGGCATGGGTCTTTAAGGACTCGAAAAACCTCGCAAACAGCGACCGGTCTCTTGCACTATCATGACGGTCAGTTTTAGCTTTCTTTACTGAGTTGTTAACCCATCTCAACTGGGACACAATCGCAGTAGTTCTCCCAGCGCTACCTTAGCCAATATTGCGGAACATAAGGTACCAAAACATGGGAGCCGGGCAAACCCAACTATTGACCCAAGACATGATTCAGAGCCGATGCATATAGTGCTATAAGTTCGGGGTGCCGCACTCGTGAGAGTGTTCGGTCTTCTCACACCATGTTATGGGGTGCTTGAGCCCCTGGTGTATTGGCCGTACCAAAGTGTACGGTTGCATAATTTCATGACTAAGCATATTTGTATAAAAAATAGATGAGTACAATAATAGATAAGAGCTATGTATTGTTTATTAAAAAGGGGATGCTATTAAAGCAAAACGATACAAATAGTGCGATAAGCAAGAGATGGGATTATTTGACATGTCCCCCTCCAGGGGCAAGCTGCGGGACTTTAAGTAAAATGGGTATTAAGCTCGTTATAGAGACCACCTGGACATTTGACGCGGCTTGTTCTTTCCCTGGATGTTGCATCGTGTGTTCGGCGAGTGTATTGCCGGACAGGCCTTCCGAATAGTTGGGTCCTGAAAGTATATAAAAAAGAAACGGCGGAATAGGGAGCCCCTTAGTGCGGTTGAGCCGCATTCTGGGCGTGCCGTAGTTGTGCCCCTCCCCTTATGCCCATGGTATTTCTAAAGCGTAATTATGTACGCGTGGTACCGATATCATTATCTGGCGAGGGCTGGGGTTGGGGCCGCACTGCTATGCTTGCTCGGAACATTTCAGACGGCTTTGTTGTAGGTTACTTCGGGCTCGCTTGACGTTGTCCGGACGTTTAACACCTAGATTGGAGAATTGCCTTGAGAGGCTACTCTGTACTTCCGCCGCCAGGGCCGCCGTGTGCTCCTCCGTTCGGAGAGAGCGTTCGGTCTTTCCATTTACTGTGATGACTCCGCAAGGGCCTGGCATCTTGAGCTTGAGATATGCGTAGTGCGGCACCTCATTGAATTTTGCAAATGCGGTTCGTCCGAGCAGGGCGTGATAGCCACTGCAGAATGGGACTATGTCGAAGATTAACTCTTCGCTTCAGAAATTATCCGGGGATCCGAAGACCACTTCGAGTGTAACCGAGCCTGTACAGCTGGCTTCTACACCTGGTATGATGCCTTTAAAGGTTGTCTTTGTGGGTTTATTTCTCGAGGGATCTATACCCATTTTTCGCACTGTATCCTGATAAAGCAGGTTCAGGCTGCTGCCGCCGTCCATGAGGACTCGGGTGAGGTGAAATCCGTCGATAATTGGGTCTAGGACCAATGCGGCGAATCCGCCGTGACGGATGCTAGTGGGGTGGTCCCTTCGATCAAAAGTGATCGGGCAGGAGGACCATGGGTTGAACTTTGGGGTGACTGGCTCCAACGCATAGACGTCCTTGAGAGCACGCTTCCGCTCCCTTTTGGGGATGTGGGTTGCGTATATCATGTTCACCGTCTGCACTTGCGGGGGGAATCCCTTCTGTCCTCTATTGTTTGGCGGCCGGGGCTCCTCCTCGTCGTTGCTATGCAGCCCCTTGTCGCTGGTTTTGGCACTTAACTTGCCTGCCTGCTTGAACACCCAACAATCCCTGTTGGTCTAGTTGGCTGGTTGTTCGGGGGTGCCGTGTATCTGGCACGAGCGATCGAGTATCCGATCTAAACTGGATGGGCCCGGAGGGTTTCTTTTGAATGGCTTCTTCCTCTGACCGGGTTTAGAGCCTCTGAATCCAGCATTGACTGCCGTATCCTCGGTACTGTCGTTGTTAATGCGGCGCTTGTGCTTGTTGCGACGTGACCTGCCATTGTTGTCCTTGGTATCCGAATTGCCAGGGCTCTTGGTTATGTTATTTCTACGAGCTAGCCAGATGTCTTCGCCCGTGCAAAAGCGGGTCATGAGTGTCGTGAGGGCTGCCATAGATTTCGGCTTTTCCTGTCCTAGGTGCCGGGCAAGCCATTCGTCTCGGATGTTGTGCCTGAAGGCTGCAAGGGCCTCGGCGTCCGGACAGTCGACTATTTGATTTTTCTTGGTTAGGAACCGTGTCCAGAATTTTCTGGCCGATTCTTCTGGCTGCTGGATTATGTGGCTTAGGTCATCGGTGTCTGGTGGTCGCATGTAAGTGCCCTGGAAGTTGTCAAGGAATGTGGATTCCAGGTCCTCCCTGCAACTAATTGACTCTGCTGGCAGGTTGTTAAGCCAATGTCGAGCTGGTCCTTTAAGCTTGAGTGGGAGGTATTTGATGGCGTGTAGATCATCACCATGGGCCATGTGAATATGAAGGAGATAATCCTCGATCCATACCGCGGGATCTATTATGCCATCGTATGATTCGATGTTGATGGGTTTAAAACCCTCGGGGATTTGATGATCCATTACTTCGTCTATGAAGCATAGTGGGTGTGCGGTGCCCCTGTACTGGGCTATATCGCGACGCAGCTCGGATGAGCTTGGTTTGTTGTATTCGTCCTGGCCGTATTTATCATATCTGGCGTGATGGTTATCGTCATGTGAAGTGGGGCGCGCATGGGATCCGTAGATCGATCTTGTTTGCCTTGCCTTGTTCTCCAATATGTCTCGCAGGTCTGTTGCGTCTCCCTGCACTCTGGTATTTTTTTGAGCAGTGCCGGGGTGCGACCTGGGTCGAGGGCCTGAAGGCCTCTCTGTCGCGGCCACGGGGTGGCCGATCGGGTGCATCGTACGCTGGTGATGTAGGTTTAGTTGCTTCCTCCTCAAGTTGGGGTAGCGGCCTGCACTTTGGGTAGCTCTTGGAGGGGCATTCGAGTTTATACTCTTCGGCCGCCAGGACTTCGGTCCATCTGTCGGCTAACAAGTCTTGGTCAGCTCTAAGTTGCTGCTGTTTTTTCTTGAGGCTGCTTGCCATGTCCATAAGTCTGCGTTTGAAACGCCCTTGTTCGACGGGATCCTCTGGCACGACGAATTCGTCGTCGTCGAGGCTTGCCTCTTCTTCGGAGGGAGGCATATAATTGTCGTCCTCGACCTCTCTGTCGGCCACTCTCTCATGAGGGTTGGCTCCTTCGTCCTCCTGCACTGAATCCTGCTGGAGGGGGATGTCTTCGGCACTGTCCGGCGTGTTGTTATCTCCGGTGCCGGACTCGCCATTTTTACTTTGGCGGGATTTAGAGCGGCGCCGCTGACGTCGGCGCTTGGGTTGCTTCTTGGAGGGGTCGTCCTCCGTTTTTTCATCGCCGTCCCCTGCTTTGGGGGTGTCCACCATGTATATGTCATATGATGAGGTGGCTTTCCAGTTCCCTATAGGTGCTGGTTCTTGGCCGTCTCCTTCATCGGCGTCCATACCGTGGATGTCTTCGGAGTCGAAGTCGAGCATGTCGGTTAAATCGTCGACAATGGCTATGAAGTGGGTGGTGGGTGGGCTTCGAATTTCTTCGTCGTCCGTATCCCAACCATGTTGACCGTAATCCGGCCAGGGCTCTCCTGACAAAGAGAGAGACTTTAGTGAATTCAGGATATCGCCAAAGGGCGAGTGTTGAAAGACGTCTGTGGCGGTGAACTCCATGATCGGAGCCCAATCGGGCTCGGTCGGAAGAGGTGCGGAAGATTCGGAGTCCGGGACGGAGTCCGGCACCCTGGAGTCATAGGCCTCGCCAAGGACTGGGCTGGTGTTCGGCTCTATCTCCGTAGGGATTGCGGCACCTGGGGCGGCGTCCAACCGTCCGTCCCCAATTGGCACGGTCGGCTCCGAGCTAATGGTCGGAGCGGGCACCTGAGCGACGCTCTGGGCGTTGTCCGACGGCAGAGCTAAATCATGCCCATGGTGACAGTGCGGCGTGCTTGGCCGTGGCTGGAATCCGTCGAAGATCAAGTCCCCGCGGATGTCGGCCGTGTAGTTTAAACTTCCAAACCTGACCTGATGGCCAGGGGCGTAGCTTTCGATCTGCTCCAGATGGCCAAGCGAGTTGGCCCGCAGTGCGAAGCCGCCGAATACGAAGATCAGTCCGGGGAGAAGGTCTCACCCTGGACCGCGTCGTGGTTGAGGATCGAAGAAGCCATCGGGCCTAAAGGTGACAACACAAAGGAACTCTCAATGAAAGCACCAATGTCGGTGTCAAAACCGGCGGATCTCGGATAGGGGTTCCCGAACTGTGCGTCTAGGCGGATGGTAACAGGAGACAAGGGACACGGTGTTTTTACCCAGGTTTGGGCCCTCTCGATGGAGGTAAAACCCTACTCCTACTTGATTAATATTGATGATATGAGTAGTACAAGAGTGGATCTACCACGAGATCAGAGAGGCTAAACCCTAGAATCTAGCCTACGGTATGATTGTTGTTCGTCCTACAGACTAAAACTCTCCGGTTTATATAGACATCGGAGAGGGTTAGGGTTACACAGAGTCGGTTACAATGGGAGGAGATCTTCATATCGTATCGCCAAGCTTGCCTTCCATGCCAAGGAAAGTCCCATCCGGACACGAGACGGAGTCTTCAATCTTGTATATTCATAGTCCGGGAGTTCGGCCAAAGGTCATAGTCCGGCCATCCGGACACCCCCTAATCTAGGACTCCCTCAAGGACGACGGTGACAAACCGGAGGATAAAACCCCCGGACAAAAGCCAAAACAACGGCGTAGGCACCGCTCCAAGTCCAGCAACAGTAAAAATAGCGGTAACAGCGCTAGAAAGATCGACACCACATTCAACTCTGAAGGCAACAACGACCATATGGACCCAGCAATGGAGCAGGATGAACCAGGTCATGTCGAACACAGCTCGGAGCAGACGCCCGATCACAATGATCCCGAGGGACGAACTCATCAAACCGCCACAGACAAGAGCACAATCCGGATGACGATGCATTCATCATCCCGGAAACACGCTTGGAACGAGATAACCTCCACAGAAGGCTTATGGACACCACGAGAAGTCTAAAGAAGCAGAAGCCAAAGCTTAAAGACGCACAGGAAACGCTCAATCGCAGATGGAATAAAGTACTAGACACTGAAGAAAAGTACGACAATGATTGCCAAACAAAAAGCTATCCAAAGCGCAAGCTGCTACCAGAATTCGATGACGATGCCGTTCCACCGAAGAACAATACGGCCAATAGGCCGAACAAATCACTTCAAAAGCACAATGGAGCCGCTACCGACAACGCACACGATTTACATGAGCTCCTGGATAAAAAGGCGGGCGCGACCAGATCCATCTATGGATCTAGAGGACACACCCCGGCACAGGACCATGGTCACCAAAACAATCAGACTGATCGGATACCAGTTCGGAATCAGTACCGGACACATCAACAGCCGATGGCATGCCATAACACGTCCAGAAACAGAGGGGCTGCTCACCCTCTGTGCTTCACCGAAGAGGTACTGGACCATGAATTTCCACAAGGTTTTAAACCTGTAAACATAGAGGTATACGACGGAACAACAGACCCCGGGGTCTGGATTGAGGATTTTATCCTTCATATTCACATGGCTCGTGGGGACGACCTCCACGCCATCAAATAGCTTCCTCTCAAGTTGAAGGGACCATCTCGGCACTGGTTGAAAAGCCTCCCCGAAAATTCAATCGGAAGTTGGGAGGAACTCGAGGATGCCTTCAGGGCCAATTTTCAAGGGACCTATGTTCGACCTCCGGACGTAGACGATTTAAGTCACATAATTCAACAGTCCGGAGAGTCTGCCCGCAAGCTTTGGAACAGATTCCTCACTAAGAAGAATCAAATTGTCGATTGTCCGGATGCCGAAGCCCTAGCGGCCTTCAAGCACAGCATCCGGGATGAATGGCTCACCAGACACCTCGGCCAGGAAAATCCGAGGACAATGGCAGCCCTAACAAGCCTTATGACCCTCTTTTGCGCGGGTGAAGACAGTTGGTTGGCTCGTAGAGGCACCAGCGACCCAAGTACATCCAAAATAAGGGATGGCAACGAGAAGCCATGGCGCAATAAAAACAAATGTCGAAACAAGGAAGAAAGTACGGACAACACAACGGTCAATGCCGGATTCAGGGGCTCCCTCGTACTAGAGGTGATATTCGGCTCCCCAGGCAACTTCAGAAGTGAAAAACTACTCTTCGCCATCGCCCCCCTCCAAAGTGGTTATCACGCATTGCTTGGGAGAACGGCCTTTGCCCGCTTCAACACAGTACCGCACTACGCCTACCTTAAACTCAAGATGCCCGGTCCATGCGGCGTCATCACCGTTAAAGAAAGTACAGAGCGTTCCTTACGCATGGAGGAATACACGACGACTCCAGCAGCCGGACTCTAAGCGGCCTCTAATACCAGAAAGCATGATTGGTCGTTAAGACCACGGACACGGTTAGATGAGTCCGGCAGCCCAGATCAACCTCATCTATGCGCCACACATGTGATCCCATAGAGGACACCATGGGCTATAGATAACTAATAAAAGCCCAATTCTCGGCCTAACCTTATTAACAGGCCAATGTCTTACACTTTTACTATCCATTAGTGATAGCCAACTTTTCGCACGCTTATGTCGTACTCTTCTCCATGAGTTTTTCTTTTTATAGACACCATTCGTGCGACACCCTCCCAGGACACGGCACAACGGGGACAAAGGCGCAGACGTGCAGCACGGCCCAGCTCAAAGGTTTATCTTTAGATTAAGCCCCTGTGTAAACCTTCTTTATTGTCTCTTGTTGCTTACACATCCCATGGGTACTACACCCGCAGAGGATACTGTCGTTATTGGCATTTCGCCACGACAGACTAATGCATATACCTGGGAATACAGGGTTCATAATAAGGGTTGTTACTCAGCCCAGTATACGTTATAAAGTCCGAATACCTTCGGGAGTGTTCGGCGTCGCGAGTTTGGCCTTATATGCATCAGCTCCGAATCATGTCTTTGGTCAAATGTTGGGTTTGCCCGGCTCCTGGGTCGCTGCCTTACGTTCCATTCTTATCGGCTAAGGCGGCCAAAGGAGAACTACTGCGATTGTGCCCTGGTTATTCCAGACGAGCACCTCAGTAGAGAAAGCTGAAAACTGACTGTCATGATATAGCGAGAGACTGTTCAACCACTCGAAGACTCATCGGAACCTTTAGGGTTCCTCCGCATTAACAAGGACCGCTTACCGGTCATGTACACATGCGCCCGGATTCGGATGCACGCAAAGGTACAAGGGGCTACATAGTAGCCCCACCGTCAAACTCCTATGGCTAAGTGAAAGTGTTAAAGCTATATAGTCCGGTTGCCTAGTTCGACATGTGATCACCTCCTTAATGGACCAAGACGTTGGATCAAGTGTGATTACGCGTATTTTCGCGAACACCCCCGCATTATATGTGTGGGGGCTGAAGCCAACGACTGCTAACTTTCAGAATTGCACACACACACACACACACATATATAGATATATATATATATACATATACATACATATATATACATACATACATATATATATAACGGCCGCACATGAGGCACAACAACACTTTCGGGCGAAAAGTATAAATATAGCCTCCATAATCAAAATAACATTGTCTTTACAATGACACGATTTGTCACTCGAACATGACATATTTCGAGCATTGAGCCTCTATTAAGCGAGCACCTTCTGCTACCTGCTCCAAGATGTGCTCGGCTGGATCCTGGCCCCCGTCGGATTCTGGGTCACAACGACGGTGGCCTCCATATCTATCCAATATGCTTTAACACGGGCAAGAGCAATCCATTCACCCTCTATGCACGCCGACCTCTTCATGGCATCGATCCGTGATACGGCACCAAGGAATTGCTGCACTAAACCAAAATAACTGTCCAGCTTAGGCCCCTTCGGCCATAGATGGTCTATTACAGACCGCATTGCAAGACCGGACAGCCTGTGGAGCTCGGCCACAGCAGCCATCCTCTCACTCAAAGGCAATGTGCGCGTTGGAGCGCTGAACTGCGACCAGAACAACTTTTCCACTTCATCATATTTTTGATCCTCGAAAAACTTGGCTGCATCAGCCGTACTCTTCGCCAAATCCGCATAGGCGTCTGCAGGACTCCAGCGTTGATCCAGAGGAGCGTACTTTGGATCTAAAAACTTAATCCGCAACAAATAAGGGTTTCCAGCCGTGATTTCCCCGGCATGTCGAAGCTCCTCCCGCGCATCCCTAATCTCGGAACGCGTCTCCTTGGCTGCATCAAGAGCCTTTTTCAGGTCAGCCGCATTAGCCTTATTATCTTTTTCAAGGAGCTCATACCGGTCGGCGGCATTTTTCAGCTCCACAGCCATCTCGGATATCTTTTCTTCGCTCCGGCGATGAGCAGCCTGTTCGGCTATCAACTCTAAGGACGCCTTCAGGGAAGCCGCATTGCTAGCACGGACTTGTTCCTTGACCAGGGCAAGTTCCGCCCTTAGGGCTTCCACGGCAGCAGCACTGTCTACAGTCCAAACATATAACATTAGCATTATGCTCCTCTCAGTTTTTCCTACAAAAAATAATAAGGAAAGCAGAGCACATACCTTGTGACTCATTAAGCTGCTCGTTCACTAGTGTGATATCAGCAGCAATAGCTCCAATCTGCCTCCTTAGTTCGGCAACTTCAACGGACCGGTCGGCTGCCGGATCCTTAGACACTTGCGCATAAATAAAACGCGATCATTACTTACATAATATGATCCTTCGTTTGCCGCCTAGGGCGGACAACCAGAGTCTCAGGGGCTACTATCCATATGGAGCAAACCTAGCGCGTGCGTCACAGCCAAAAATTATGTATTTTTCATTACATACCTCAAAGCCTCTGAGCAGGCTCGTAAAGGCTTCATTCAACCCGCTTGTGGCGGATGAAATCTTCTCGAGCACCATGATCACTAATGAATGGTGCTCCTCCGAGAGATCATCTCGCTCTAGAAGGCCCGTCAGTGCGTCCGGCCGGACGTCGAATTGTGCCGGACCCTTCTTATCGCCCCCCGTGGGAGCTGAACGCTTCGGGCTCAGGGCGGCCAAAGTATTAGCTTCTGGCTTCGGCAGATCGGGACTCCTCCGTGACGACACCTTGGGGTCGCCCGCCTCATGAGGTGGAGAGGTTGGTGGGGTCTCACTGTCCATCATCTCTGGAAGGAGATCCCCCGAAGACGAACTCTGTCGAGAAGAGCTGCTAGCCGGACTGCAAAGAATAGATTTTGGTTATTGTTCTCGGAGAAGGAAGTAGTACCTTCATATTTATGATTAACTCACAGCTCGGCTGAGGGCTGGCCCGTTGGCGGGCATGGCGCGGTGAGGACGCCCTTCAGGGCAGGGGCCCCTGGTGAAGCTTTCTTCCCTTGTCTGGGCACCTCCGTCTCCAAGTCTTTGGAGGCCGCCCTTTTCTTACCGCGAGGGGAGGAGGCCTTAGATTCCCCTCCCCGACTATCCTCCTTTGGGGAGGTAGCAATTCCCCTGGTTTGGATGCGCAATGTGTGATGTTCTGCTTCTCTGTTCTTCCCTTTTTCTTTCCTTGAGGGCACTTTACTTAGCACACAGCCAAGCATCTTGGCTATAGCGGGACTTGGCGAGCCTTCGGGAAGTGGCGCCGGACACCTGATTCTCTCCGCCTTACTGAGCCATTCCTGGCCACAGAGGATTTTCAGAATAATGACTATGACAAAAATAGACGAAGTGTTCGGTTTTGGGGTTACTTACTTGGGTATCTGGGCGATTGCAGCTCAGGCCCGCATCCTCGGTGGTATCCGGACACTTTACTTTTGGTCCGAAGAATAATTTACACATCCCTTCGAGCGTCAGGCCGAAGAAGTGCAGAATAGTCTGCGGACCCTCCGAATTGAACTCCCACATCCGGAGAGGCCCGCGTTTGCACGGCAACATCCATCGGATTAGCATTACCTGAATTATGCTGACGAGGCTAATGTCCCTCTCAAAAAGCTCCCGGATACGGCTCTGCAATGTTGGTACATCACTAGCAGATCCCCAATCCCATCCTATATTGGTCCATGATGCCAGTTGAGAAGGAGGGCACGAACGGAAGTCGGGGGCAGCCACCCACTTTGTGCCTCTAGGAGCTACGATGTAAAACCACCTCCGCTGCCATAGATCGGACACCTCTGGGAAGGAGCCCTCTGGCCATGGGGCACCGGCATTCCTGCTTATCACAGCACCTCCGCACTATGCGTGTCGCCCCTCAGTCATCTTCGGATTCACATTGAAGGTCTTGAGCCATGAGCCGAAGTGTGGAGTGACATGGAGAAAAGCTTCACACAGAACGATGAACGACGAGATATGATGGATAGCGTCCGGAGCTAGATCGTGAAAATCTAACCCGTAATAGAACATGAGCCCTCTCACAAAGGGATCAAGGGTGAAGCCCAAGCCACGGAGGAAGTGAGAAACAAATACGACGCTCTCGTTGGGCTCTAGAGTAGGGATGACCTGCCCTGGAGCAGGAAGCATATGCTTAATGCCGGCGGTCAGATATCCGACCTCCCTAAGCTTCGCAATGTCCTCCTCTATGACCGAGGAGGCCACCCACCGGCCTAGAAGGTTGGATCCGGATATGGTGGAGGATCCGGGGTGCTTGAGCTTGGGTTTCGGGTGTTAGAACTCGAGATGCGAAAAGGCGCAAGGGTGGTGGAAAAGAGGGATAGGCCTCGTCCCCTTTATAAAGGGGGTGAATATCAAGCGTCCTCAGCGTAACCGCTCGGGACTTGCCTAAAAATGCGGAGTCATACCAACAGGCGTCATGGGGTTGCACGCTCCCATATTGATGGGAAATCCTGCGATAAGGGGAAACACGATCTCTGCTTTGGCAGGATGTGCCAATAAAACCGCCTCGCAACACGTATCGAGGCAGGCCAAGAAAAACCGGTTCGTCTTGGACCAGACCACAACGTAAGAGCACACCATACAAAAATTGCCAGCAGATCAGATTTATGAAGTGCTATGCTCTCTACAAATGTGTGCGGAAATTATCTTGCAAAGCCGGACACAATCATCGATCTACTTTGGAGTATTCAGAAATGGAACCCGCCTTGCAATGCCGAAGACAAAACTGCACGCCGGACTCATCATCATTGAAGCCTGGTTTAGGGGCTACTGAGGGAGTCCTGGATTAGGGGGTATCCGTACAGCCGGACTATATACTTTGGCCGGACTGTTGGACCGTGAAGATACAAGACTCAAGACTTCGTCCCGTGTCCGGATGGGACTCTCCTTTGCGTGGAAGACAAGCTTGGCGATCCGGATGTTATATTTCCTTCTTTGTAACCGACTCCATGTAAACCCTAGCCCCCTCTTATATCTATATAAACCGAAGGGTTTAGTCCTTAGTGACAGAATCATAATCATCATAGGCTAGCTCCTAGGGTTTAGCCTCTACGATCTCGTGGTAGATCAACTCTTGTAACACTCATATCATCAATATCAATCAAGCAGGAAGTAGGGTTTTACCTCCATCGAGAGGGCCCGAACCTGGGTAAAACATCGTGTACCTTGCCTCATGTTACCATTAGCCTTAGATGCACAGATCGGGACCCCCTACCCGAAATCTGCCTGTTTTGACACCGACAATCGCCGCAAGTGAAACACTTGAAGGATCTTGTCTTGACGGTCTCATCGGTCGGAGTAGATGATGAATCACGCGGCTTGAAGTTGCTTGTAGTAGGAGGAAGACGACTTGAGCTAGTCGAAGTTTTCTTGTAACTTGACTTGTCGTAGTTGGTTGTAGATGGCTTGGTTGAGGAAGAAATTGGAGGAGTCATTGAAGCTTGGTTGTTGGAGAAGCCGTAGGTCTTGGACGAGTACTTGGCGTACTTGAAGTCATCTTGCACTTGGCGTTCCACCTTTGTAGCTTGATGCACAAACTCAATGAGGTTGGAGTAGGGTTGGAAGTCGGCGATCTTCTTGATGGGATGATTGAGGCCATTCAAGAAACATGCCATAGTTTTCTCATCATCTTCTATGACATTGGCTCGAATCATGGCTATCTCAATTTCCTTGTAGTATTCTTCAACACTCTTTGTTCCTTGCTTGAGGAGTTGGAGTTTCTTAAAGAGATCGCGGTTGTAGTATGTGGGCACAAAACGTGCTCGCATGACTTCCTTCATTTGAGCCCAAGTGGTGATTTGAGGTTCACCTCTTGCTTGTCGGCGCTCAAGGACTTGTTCCCGCCATATGAGCACATAGTCTTGGAACTCGAGTGATGGCATAGCGATCTTCTTCTCTTCCTCATATTTGTGCAAATGAAAGATTTTGTCGACTTTCAATGCCCATGAGAGGTATTCTTCGGGATCATTGCTTCCATTGAACTTGGGCATTGTGAATTTTAGCTTGCCGTAGTGTTGCTCTTCATTGTGTTGTTGGCTATACTGATGATGATGCCCTTGATGGTGAGGGTAATCATCCTCATGTTGCTCTTGGCATGGAGGTAGTCCATGATCAACTTGCTCTTGTTGAACTTGAGGTTGAAGTGGAGCTTGACGAGCTTGTGGAGGAGCTTGAGGAACTTGACGTTGCACTCGCGGTTGGTAGTTCCTCTCTTGGATTTCTTCTCGAAGGGCTTCCTCTTGATTGTGCCGTTCGCGATTGCCGTTGGCGATGGCTCGACTTGATTCTTGAAGGGCACGTTGCGCCTCAAGAGCTTGCGCTTTACGTTGTTGTTGTTGAAGACGTTGAGCCTCGGAGTCTTGTTCCTCTTGGTGTAGACGCGCTCGTTCTTCCTCCTAGCACCGTTGTCATTGTCATTCTCGAGCTTTAGCAAACACAACTTGATGTGGTGGAGGACGAAGTTCTCGCTCATCGACTTGCTCTTGTGAATGCTTATCATGTAACGGATTGCGGGATGCATGACGGTCTTGACGCGCAGCTTGTCAAAGGGTGTTCGATGACGGTGTACTTGAGCCGGAGAAGGAGTCATCAGAGTGTCAACTTGAGCGGCTCCGTCTTGAGTATGAATATGTAGAAGGAGGACGGTTCACCAACAAGGCGTGGATCTCGTCCATTCTTGCATCGTTCTCTTGCTTGTGAGCGTCGAGCTTGTTGTCGAAGTAGTCCTTGGTACGTTGCTCGAAGAGTCGCAAGTCGGTGGCGAGGTTGTCGATGCATTCGGTCATAGCTTGTTGCTCTTGATGCAACGCTCGTTGTGTACCAAAGAGGTGGCTCTTGTTGACGAATGATGACATGTCGTCGTCTTGCTCGATGAAGAGTGGGTTGGTAGAAGTACTTGGCCTATCCATCAATCCAAGCAAAAAATGTGAATGGTAGAAGGAGAAGAGTGTACCTTGACCGATGTTGACGATGAATCAAGTTCACTCAAATGCAGACAATGAAATAGCACTATTGGTACCAATTTTTGTCGGTTCTCACATGTACACAGGTAAAAGCTTATGGTGGGGCTTGGTTAGGATGGTGGCACAAAATTTGATGCAATTGTAAGTGAGCTTCAATAATGTTGGAAAAGATTCACAAATTTGCAAATGCAACAAGTAGACCAAGCAAGTAGTGGTACACGGAAACACACACGCAAATAGATAAGTGGGATTGTGCAAACCAAAAATGAGCCAAAATGTGGAATCCACGAAAATGCTCTTGTTGCACAATACACGAGAGACGCTAGCACGATTGCACAATAGGCGGATACGGAACTTGTGCACAACCTACTAGGCAAAAATGCAACGATCTCTATCCCAAGTATGCTATATGTATGGTATTTTGGTGCTATGATCCAAGATGATCAAGTATGACAATCTTAATGTAGTATGATGCTATGGTTCTTGCTTATAAGCTCTTTGCTTATCTTTCCTCTTTGCTTAAAAGCTTGGGTGGCTCTTTCACTTTTGAGCTCTTTTCTCATGCAAAACTTCACGAACCAAGATAGCAATTGTGTATGCAATGACAACTTTGTGACACACAAGTTGATGCCAAGATATGCACCACTAAGGTATGGTATGTATGCTATGGAGTATGATCACTAATGTGCACAAGTCACATTGCCGACAATACTCAATGGCTAGTCTCGATGGGTAAGCTACGCAAAAGTAAGGCCATGTGGGGTATCAATTCAATTGCAAGGTATGACAAAGATGTCATTGAAGTTATCGTCCTTGGTGATGATGAGTGGTCGATGGAGATGAGCGGCGGTGATGTTGACGTCGAACCGTACCTATATAGCTGAAACACAATAGGACACGGGATCCACAACTCAAAATCTCAAAGACCAAAACGTGTCAAAATCGACATAGGAGGTAGCGGTGAGCGGTGGTGGTGCTTGTGGAAAGCGGTGGTGGAATGCGGAAGTAAGCGTGGGCACTGGGCAAAAATTTGGCGAAATTAGGTGGAAAATGGGCGCGGGGGTGGAGTTGCTGCTGCCAGGGGCCGGATGTCCGGTGGACACGGTCGGATGTCCGGGCACCTGGATCAGGGACGAACACGATGAACTCGACAAGAAAAAGGGCAACTCCAGGGCAAAATTCGGACGAATTGGTGGATGGAAATCACGGGAGAGATGGGGGAAAGCTAGATCACTCGATGCAAAGCAGATCCGTGGATCAAATCAAACAAAACTTCATCACAGCAACAAAACACACACAAAAAATTGGGGCTATTTTTTGGTGGGGATTTTTGGATTTAGGACGAAAACAACAAAATCAATCTAGAAAACACCGGGTAGGGGCTCCAAAAATGTGATCAACCTGGCTCCTGATACCAAGATGATGTAGGGCGGAACCCTATGGGGCCGATCTTTCACGTTTGTAGTGGATCCTACGGGGAACACGAAGAACGCGCGGAAGAACACGAGGGAAATCACAAGGGGAGAACAAGAGAAACACTCAACCGACACGAATTTGATCACACAAGTGCTAGATCATCGAGGCACAAAGTAACACGAGATCCAACGTCAACAAGTGACGATACAAGAGTAACCGTTCTTCTCCGTGAGGAGGTCTCGATTGTCTTCTCCGGATGGAGGCCTTGAATCCAGATGGATCTTCTCCGAAGAGGTGCGGTCCCTCACGAGGAGTAGATCTGGTACGGATGAGCAATGCTCTATCTCAAATGAGCTATCACAATGCTAACCTTAAAACGTAGGTGAAGGGGGAATATATATAGTCTACGGGGTGAAGGGGTACATGGGCCACGGCCTTGGGGCTCTGCATGCAGGCAGGAGGGGGTCGGATCTCCGGGCTTCATGCCGGATGTCCGGGCGCTTGCAACGGGCCAGATGTCCGGGCTGGCTGGCCGGATGTCCGGGCTGGTGGAATTGGCACTACGGCTCCCTGGATGGACGGTGCCGGATGTCCGCACGGAGGGGCCGGTTGTCTGGTGAGGCAGCCGGATGTCCAAGCTGTCGAGGCAAGCTTCTGTGCTCCCTGGATGGCGCCTCCGGATGTCCGGGCTGGAGGCCGGAATTCCGGTGAGGGGGGCCGGATGTCCGGGCTGGACGCCAGATGTCCAGTCCTTGTAGCTTCTTCTGCCAACTCCTGTCCAAGTAGATCTCCACGGGCCGGATGTCCGGGGCCATGGCCGGATGTCCGGTGCCTGGAGGCTGTTCTCGCCTTCTTCCGTTGGTTCTCTTCTTCCGTGGACTTCGTGTCTTGACCATCTTCATGAACATCGTCGGGAGGGTCCTCTTGGTACGTAATCATGCACAACATTCCGGACTTAGGTAGTAGCCATGTATCGAGAGGATCAAATGAGATATCACTAAGGAGAGAAGTCACCTCGGTCTCGAGAGCTCTAGTCATGGGTCCTCTTGGTGCTTGGTGAGACGATGGAAGGTCCATGGGGATGACCGAAGGATGCTCCGCATCAAAGGTTTTGATGCAATCTATGGAATAAGCTCACATTGTTGATTGCAAGATCAGAAGATGCTTTACACATAATTGTGTGATGCTCAGAGACATTTTGCACAGCGGAAACTTCTTGTGAAGCTTGATCTTATTCAGGTGCCTAACAGACTACCGCTTACTAGGTGTTTGTGCTTACCAGTATGCCAGAAACTTCTTGGGAAGCTTGCCGTTTCAGGTGCCTAACTGACTGCTGCTTTCTATATTCATGCTTATTTGTAGCCAGATAGTGATTTTGGGCTAAAAGATTATTGCAAGCTTAGAATCTTTTCAAGGTCCTTATTAACATGACTCGTATAATAAACTTCCAAAATATTCATTCAACGTTGCTATTTTTCTTTTCAGAGCCATATGATTTTTTTTATGGAAACATGAGCAGTGTAAAATGGAAACAACTTTTGGTACATGTGAGGTACAGAATTGGCAATCTTCATTGAATGTTGAGCTTTTTCATCTATAACTGTGTTTTCTTTAAAGTTAACTACATAAGCATTGCTTTTATTCTAAGGTTTTGTTTTTCATTCATGTTTCCTATCCAACATAAAATCTACGTCACTGGTTGTAGTCATCGCTTCTAAAGTAAACGATGCCTTTTCTGCCACAGGTTTACTAGTTTTTCTATTTTCATTCCTATAGCCTGTATTTTTGTAGCGAGCTTCTTTTACGCTTGGTTGCCAAACTTATCAATTAGCATTTCTATTTCTCTGAATTGTATAGCCTTTATTATATTATAACTATAAAGAATGCAGTTTGAGGATAATCTGCCAATTCTTCTGTGTTGGACATAAAATAACTAGGCATTTCTAAATTGTCTTGAATTTCCCTGAACTAAAAAATGGACTGTTCTACTTGCTGCCGGTGCTACTAAACATAAAACTGAAAAACCTTTTACCACCATTTTGTCGGTACTTTCCATAATGAACTTGGTTTCTGTTCATACACATGTACTGCTACATTATCCTATACATGTTGTCCGAATTATGTGAGAGGATACTTGATACGTCTCCAATGTATCTATAATTTCTTATTGTTCCATGCTATTATATTACCCGTTTTGGATGTTTATGGGCTTTACTTTACACCTTTATATCATTTTTGGGACTAACCTACTAACCGGAGGCCCAGCCCGAATTCCTGTTTTTTTGCCTATTTTGGTGTTTCGAAGAAAAGGAATATCAAACAGAGTCCAAACAGGATGAAACCTTCAGGAGCGATCTTTTTGGAACAAGTGCCAACCAGGAAACTTGGAGTGGACGTCAAGCAACAAACGAGGCGGCCAAGAGGGTGCCTGTCGCGCCCCCTGGGGGTGGGCGCGCCCCCCACCCTCGTGGGGCCCTCGAGCGTTAACCGACCTACTTCTTCCTCCTATATATACTCCCGTACCCTGAAAACATCAGAAGCAACCACAAAAACCTAATTCCACTACCGCAACCTTCTGTATCCGTGAGATCCCATCTTGGAGCCTTTGTCGGTGCTCCGCCGGAGGGGGAATCGACCACGAAGGGCCTCTACATCATCTCCAAGGCCTATCCTATAAGTTGTGAGTAGTTTACCACAGACCTTCGGGTCCATAGTTATTATCTAGATGGCTTCTTCTCTCTCTTTGGTTCTCAACACAAAGTTCTCCTCAATCTTCTTGGAGATCTATTCGATGTAACTCTTTTTTGCGGTGTGTTTGTCGAGATCCGATGAATTGTGGGTTTATGATCAAGTTTATCTATGAGAAATATTTGAATCTCCTCTGAGTTCTTTTATGTGTGATTAAGTTATCTTTGCAAGTCTCTTCGAATTATCAGTTTGGTTTGGCCTACTAGATTGATCTTTCCTGCAATGGGAGAAGTTCTTAGCTTTGGGTTCAATCTTGTGGTATCCTTTCCCAGTGACAGCAGGGGCAGCAAGGCACGTATTGTATTGTTGCCATTGAGGATAAAAAGATGGGGTTTATATCATATTGCATGAGTTTATCCCTCTACATCATGTCATCTTTCTTAATGCGTTAATCTGTTCTTCATGAACTTAATACTCTAGATGCAGGGAGCAGTCGGTCGATGTGTGGAGTAATAGTAGTAGATGCATAATCATTTCGATCTACTTGTCACGGACGTGATGCCTATATACATGATCATGCCTAGATAATCTCATATCTATGCGCTTTTCTATCAATTTCTCGATAGTAATTTGTTCACCCACCGTAATACTTATGCTATCTTGAGAGAAGCCACTAGTGAAACATATGGCCCCCGGGTCTATCTTTTATCATATAAGTTTTCCATCTACTTTTATTTGCATCTTTTACTTTCCAATCTATATCATAAAAATACCAAAAATATTTATCTTATCTTATTATCTCTATCAGATCTCACTTTAGCAATTTACTGTGAAGGGATTGACAACCCCTTTATTGCGTTGGTTGCGAGGTTCTTGTTTGTTTGTGTAGGTGTGTGGAACTTTTGAGGAGCCTCCTACTGGATTGATACCTTGGTTCTCAAAAACTGAGGGAAATACTTACGCTACTTTACAGCATCACCCTTTCCTCTTCAAGGAAAACCAACGCAGTGCTCAAGAGGTAGCAAGAAGGATTTCTGGCGCCGTTGCCAGGGAGGTCTTCGCTCAAGTCAAGACATACCAAGTACCCATCACAAACTCATCTAAACAACTTTGTTGATTTGTGTGATGTGAAAAATAAGAAAGATATGGATAATGATATTGTTAAATTGAAGTTATTTCCGTTTTCACTTAGAGATCGTGCTAAAACTAGGTTTTTGTCTTTGCCTAAGAATAGTATTGATTCATGAAATAAGTGCAAAGATGCTTTTATCTTTACGTATTTTCCTCCCGCTAAGATCATCTCTCTTACGAACGATATTATGAATTTTAAACAACTTGATCATGAGCATGTTGCCCAATCTTGGAAAAGAATGAAATTAATGATTCGCAATTGCCCTACTCATGGTTTGAACTTATGGATGATCATACAAAAAATTTATGCCGGATTGAATTTTGCTTCTAGAAATCTTTTGGATTCGGCCTCGGGAGGCACTTTTATGGAAATAACCTTAGGAGGAGCTACTAAACGCCTTGATAACATTATGGCTAATTATTCTCAATGGCACACTGAATTATCTACTAGTAAAAAAGTGCATGCTATAGAAGAAATTGATGTTTTGAGTGGAAAGATGGATGAACTTATGAAATTGTTTGCTACTAAGAGTGCTCCTATTGATCCTAATGATATGCCTTTGTCTACTTTGATTGAGAATAATAATGAATCTATGGATGTGAATTTTGTTGGTAGGAATAATTTTCGTAACAATGCTTATAGAGGAAACTTTAATCCTAGACCGTTTCCTAGTAATCCCTCTAATAATTATGGTAATTCCTACAAGAACTCTTATGGAAATTTTAATAAGATGCCCTCTGATTTTGAGAATAGTGTTAAAGAATTTATGATCTCTCAAAAGAATTTTAATGCCTTGCTTGAAGAAAAATTGCTTAACGTTGATGAGTTGGCTAGGAACGTTGATCGACTTTCGCTTGATGTTGATTCTTTGAAACTTGGATATATTCCACCTAAGCATGATATCAATGAGTCTCTCAAAGCCATGAGAATTTCCATTGATGAGTGCAAAGAAAGAACCGCTAGGTTGCGTGCTAAGAAAGATTGCTTTGTAAACGCGTGTTCTTCTAGTTTCCATGAAAATAATGATGAAGATCTAAAAGTTATTGATGTGTACCCTATTAAATCCTTGTTTTTCAATATGAATCTTAATAATGATGGGACTGGAGATGTGTCAACTTTAGTTAAAAGGCGTCCCAATAATTCGAAGTTTTTAGATCTTGATGCTAAATTTGGTAAAAGTGGGATTGGAGAGGTCAAGACTTTACATAGCATTGGACCCACTATTATGGATTTCAAGGAATTTAGTTATGATAATTGTTCTTTAATAGATTGTATTTCCTTGTTGCAAACCGTGTTGAATTCTCCTCATGCTTATAGTCAAAATAAAGCTTTTACCAAACATATTGTTGATGCCTTGATGCAATCTTATGAGAAAAAATTAATTTGGAAGTTGCTATACCTAGAAAACTTTATGATGAGTGGGAACCTACTATAAGGATTAAAATTAAGGATCATGAGTGCTACTCCCTCCGTCCGGAAATACTTGTCATCAAAATGAATAAAAGGAGATGTATATAGATATATTTTAGTTCTAGATACATCCATTATTGTCCATTTTGATGACAAGTATTTTCGGACGGAGGGAGTATGCTTTATGTGATTTGGGTGCTAGTGTTTCCATGATTCCGAAAACTTTATGTGATGTGCTAGGTTTCCATGATTTTGATGATTGCTCTTTAAACTTGCACCTTGCGGATTCCACCATTAAGAAACCCATGGTAAGGATCAATTATGTTCTTATTGTTGCAAATAGGAATTATGTGCCCGTAGATTTTATCTTTCTTGATATAGATTGCAATCTTTCATGTCCTATTATTCTTGGTAGACCTTTCCTTAGAACGATTGGTGCAATTATTGATATGAAGGAAGGGAATATTAGATTCCAATTTCCATTAAGAAAAGGCATGGTACACTTACCTATAAACAAAGTTAAATTACCTTATGAATCTATCATGCGAGCTACTTATGAATTGGATGCCAAAGATGGCACTACTTAGATCTATCCTCGATTTTATGTCTAGCTAGGGGCGTTAAACCATAGCGCTAGTTGGGAGGCAACCCAATTTTATTTTTGTTTCTTACTTTTTGCTTCCGTTTGGTAATAAATATTTCATCTAGCTTCTGTTTATATGTGTTTTCATGTTTTAATTAGTGTTTGTGCCAAGTAGAACCTATAGGATAACCTACGGTGATAGTTAATTGGATTCTGCTGAAAAACAGAAACTTTTGCGCGCACGAAAATCATTTTAGTAAATCAAAGAAACGTGATTTTGCGTTGACTCTTTTTTCTGAACATCAATAGACAAATTTCCCAGGACTTCCTATTTTGGTAGGATTTTTAGAGTTCCATAAGTATTCGAAAGTTACTGATTGCTACAGATTGTTCTGTTTTTGACACATTCTGTTTTTCATGTGTTGTTTGCTTATTTTGATGCATCTATGGCTAGTATCGGGGGGTATGAACCATAGAGAAGTTGGAATACAATAGGTTTAACACCAATATAATTAAATAATAAGTTCATTACAGTACCTTATGTGGTTTTTTTTCTTTCTTGCACTAACGGAGCTTATGAGATTTCCTGTTGAGTTTTGTGTTGTGAAGTTTTCAAGTTTTGGGTAAAGATTTGATGGACTATGGAATAAGGAGTGGCAAGAGCCTAAGCTTGGGGATGCCCATGGCACCCCAAGATATTCAAGGATAACCAAAAGCCTAAGTTTTGGGATGCCCCAGAAGGCATCCTCTCTTTCGTCTTCGTCTATTGGTAACTTTACTTGGAGCTATATTTTTATTCACCACATGATATGTGTTTTGCTTGGAGCGTATTGTATGATATTAGTCTTTGATTTTTAGATTACCACAATCATCCTTGCTGTACACACCTTTTGGGAGAGACACACATGATTTATAATTTATTAGAATACTCTATGTGCTTCACTTATATCTTTTGAGCTAGATAGTTTTGCTCTAGTGCTTCACTTATACCTTTTAGAGGACGGCGGTGGCTTTATTTTGTAGAAATTGTTGATCTCTCATGCTTCACTTATATTATTTTGAGAGTCTTTTAGAACAGCATGGTATTTGCTATGGTTATAAAATTGGTCCTAGAATGATGGGCATCCAAGTTGGGTATAATAAAAACTATCATAGGAAGTGAATTGGATGATATGATCAATCTGATACTTGATAACTGTTCTGAGATATGGAGGTGGTGATATTAGAGTCATGCTAGTTGGGTAATTATGAATTTGAAGAATACTTGTGTTGAAGTTTGTGATTCCCGTAGCATGCACGTATGGTGAACCGCTTTGTGATGAAGTTGGAGCATAATTTATTTATTGATTGTCTTCCTTATGAGTGGCGGTCGGGGACGAGCGATGGTCTTTTCCTACCAATCTATCCCCCTAGGAGCATGCGCGTAATACTTTGTTTTCAATGGCTTGTAGATTTTTTCAATAAATATATGAGTTCTTTATGACTAATGTTGAGTCCATGGATTATACGCACTCTCAACCTTCCACCATTGCTAGCCTCTCTTGAGTCGCGCTACTTTTGCCGGTACCCTACACCCACCATATACCTTCCTCAAAACAGCCACCATGCCTACCTGTTATGGAATTTCCATAGCCATTCCGAGATATATTGCCATGCAACTTTCCATCGTTCCGTTTATTATGATCCAAGTGAGGAAAGGATGATGGAGACTATGATTCCCCCACAAGTCGGGATGAGACTTCGGACTTTAAAAAAATGAGAGAAAAAGAGAGAAGGGACAATGCTACTATCCTTTTTACCACACTTGTGCTTTAAAGTAGCACCATGATCTTCATGATAGAGAGTCTCCTATGTTGTCACTTTCATATACTAGTGGGAATTTTTCATTATAGAACTTGGCTAGTATTTTTCAATGATGGGCTTCCTCAAAATGCCCTAGGTCTTCGTGAGCAAGCAAGTTGGATGCACACCCACTAAGTTTCTTTTGTTGAGCTTTCATACATTTATAGCTCTAGTGCATCTGTTGCATGGCAATCCCTACTCACTCACATTGATATCTATTTATGGGCATCTACATAGCCCGTTGATACGCCTAGTTTATGTGAGACTATCTTCTCCTCTTTTTTATCTTCTCCACAACCACCATTCTATTCCACATATAGTGATATTTCCATGGCTCACGCTCATGTATTGCGTGAAAGTTGAAAAAGTTTGAGATTACTAAAGTATGAAACAATTGCTTGGCTTGTCATCGGGGTTTTGCATGATTAAATACTTTGTGTGATGAAGATAGAGCATAGCCAGACTATATGATTTTGTAGGGATAACTTTCTTTAGCCATGCTATTTTGAGAAGACATGATTAGTTTATTAGTATGCTTGAAGTATTACTGTTTCTTATGTCAATATGAAGTTTTATTTTGAATCATTTGGATCTGAACATTCATGCCACAATAAAGAAAAAATACATTGAGGATTATGTTAGGTAGCATTCCACATCAAAAATTCTGTTTTTATCATTTACCTATTAGAGGACGAGCAGGAATTAAGCTTGGGGATGCTTGATACGTCTCTAACATATCTATAATTTTTGATTGTTCCATGCTATTATATTACCCGTTTTGGATGTTTATGGGCTTTACTTTACACCTTTATATCATTTTTGGGACTAACCTACTAACTGGAGGCCCAGCCCAAATTGCTGTTTTTTTGCCTATTTCAGTGTTTCGAAGAAAAGGAATATCAAACGGAGTCCAAACGGGATGAAACCTTCGGGAGTGATCTTTTTGGAACAAATGCCAGCCAGGAGACTTGGAGTGGACGTCAAGCAAGAAACGAGGCGGCCACGAGGGTGCCCGGCGCGCCCCCCACTCTCGTGGGCCCCTCGACCGTCAACCGACCTTCTTCTTCCTCCTATATATACTCCCGTACCCTAAAAACATCAGAAGCAACCACAAAAACCAAATTCCACCGCCGCAACCTTCTGTATCCGCGAGATCCCATCTTGGAGCCTTCGTCGGCGCTCTGCCGGAGGGGGAATCGACCACGGAGGGCCTCTACATCATCTCCAAGGCCTCTCCTATGAGTTGTGAGTAGTTTACCACAGACCTTCGGGTCCATAGTTATTAGCTAGATGGCTTCTTCTCTCTCTTTGATTCTCAATACAAAGTTCTCCTCGATCTTCTTGGAGATCTATTCGATGTAACTCTTTTTTTGCGGCGTGCTTGTCGAGATCTGATGAATTGTGGGTTTATGATCAAGTTTATCTATGAGAAATATTTGAATCTCCTCTGAATTCTTTTATGTGTGATTAAGTTATCTTTGAAAGTCTCTTTGAATTATCAGTTTGGTTTGGCCTACTAGGTTGATCCTTCTTGCAATGGGAGAAGTGCTTAGCTTTGGGTTCAATCTTGCGGTGTCCTTTCCCAGTGACAGTAGGGGCAGCAAGGCACGTATTTTATTGTTGCCATCGAGGATTAAAAAGATGGGGTTTATATCATATTGCATGAGTTTATCCCTCTACATCATGTCATCTTTCTTAATGTGTTACTCTGTTCTTCGTGAACTTAATACTCTAGGTGCAAGCAGGAGTCGGTCGATGTGTGGAGTAATAGTAGTAGATGCAGAATTGTTTCGATCTACTTGTCACAGACGTGATGCCTATATACATGATCATGCCTAGATAATCTCATAACTATGCACTTTTCTATCAATGGCCCGACAGTAATTTGTTCACCCACCGTAATACTTATGCTATCTTGAGAGAAGCCACTAGTGAAACCTATGGCCCCCGGGTCTATCTTTTATCATATAAGTTTTCTATCTACTTTTATTTGCATATTTTACTTTCCAATCTATATCATAAAAATACCAAAAATATTTATCTTATCTTATCATCTCTATCAGATCTCACTTTAGCAATTTACCGTGAAGGGATTGACAACCCCTTTATTGCGTTGGTTGCGAGGTTCTTGTTTGTCTATCTAGGTGCGTGGGACTTTTGAGGAGCCTCCTACTGGATTGATACCTTGGTTCTCAAAAACTGAGGGAAATACGTACGCTACTTTACTGCATCACCCTTTCCTCTTCAAGGAAAACCAAGGCAGCGCTCAAGAGGTAGCAATACTGCCTTTTTGTTGGTACTTTCCATATTGAATTCATTGTAGCAGACATCAGCAAGTTTGAGATGTAGAACTGACAACCCACAAATATAGGGGATCAATTGTAGCCTCTTTTGATAAGTAAGAGTGTCGAACCCAATGAGGAGCTAAAGGTAGAACAAATATTCCCTAAAGTTCTAACGACCACCAAGACAACTCTACGCACACTTAACGCTCGCTTTACCTAAAACAAGTATGAAACTAGAAGGACTTTGTAGGTGTTGTTGGATAGGTTTGCAATATAATAAAGAGAACGTAAATAAAAAGTAGGGGAAGTTTAGATAAAGAAGCAATAAAGTAAATATATCGAGTGTGGAAAAGTGGTGGTAGGAGTTGTGAAATTGTCCCTAAGCAATTGACTACTTTACTAGACCGATAGCAAGTTTTATGTGGGAGAGGCATAAGCTATCATACTTTCTCTTCTTGGATCATATGCACTTATGATTGGAACTCTAGCAAGAATCCGCAACTACTAAAGATCATTAAGGTAAAACCCAACCATAGCATTAAAGTATCAAGTCCCCTTTATCCCATACGCCACAACCCCCTTACTCGGGTTTATGCTTCTGTCACTCAAGCAACCCACTATAAGCGAATCATGAACGTATTGCAACACCCTACAGCGGGAATCCCTAATGCTTGCGCTACACGAAGGGCACAATAGGACAGCAACATAACCACAATCAAATTAAACCAATCATAGCAATTCACCAATTACCGATAGGACAACGAAAATCTACTCAGACATCATAGGATGGCGACACATCATTGGATAATAATATGAAGCATAAAGCACCATGTTCAAGTAGAGGGTACAGCGGGTTGCAGGAGAGTGGACCGCTGAATATAGATGGGGGAAGGTGATGGAGATGTTGGTGAAAATGGCAGAGGTGTTGGTGAAGATCGTGGTCATGATGATGGCCCCCGGCGGTGTTCCGGTGCCACTGGAAGAAAGGTGGAGAGAGCCCACGCCCATTCTTCTTCTTATTCCTTGACCTTCTCCTTAGGTGGGAGAAGGGTTTCCCCTCTAGTCCTTGCTTCCCATGGGGTGGGAGGGGCGAGAGCCCCTTCGCGATTGGATCTGTCTCTGTCTCTCTCTGTTTCTGCGTTCTGGGATTCTGCCCTTTCACCGTTTCTTATATATCCGGAGATCCATAACTCCGATTGGATTGAAACCTTCGCCCAGATTTTTCTATGAAAATTAGCTTTCTTGCAACAAAAGAAGCGCGTCAACCGCCTTACGGGGTGCCCATGAGGGTCGGGCGCGCCTGCCCCCCGGGGTGCACCCCTCTGCCTCGTGGCCCCCTCGGACACCGTCTCGCGTTGATTTTTCTTCCCAGATGTCACAGATATTCCAAAAATATTCTCCGTCCGTTTTTATGCCGTTTGGACTCCGTTTGATATGGGGTTTCTGCGGAACATAAAACATGCAACAAACAGGAACTGGCACTGGGCACTGGATCAATATGTTAGTCCCAAAAATAGTATAAAAATTTGCCAAAAGTATATGAAAGTTGAATAACATTGGCATGGAACAATCAAAAATTATAGATACGACGGAGACGTGTCAGCATCCCCAAGCTTAATTCATGCTCGTCCTCGAGTAGGTAAATGATAAAAAAGATAATTTTTGATGTGGAATGCTACCTAGCATAATCTTGATCATATAATCTAATCATGGCATGAATATTAAGACACGAGTGATTCAAAGCAATAGTCTATCATTTGACATAAGAACAATAATACTTCAAGCGTACTAATAAAGCAATCGTGTGTTTTCAAAACCACATGGCCAAATAAAGTTATCCCTACAAAGTCATATAGTCTGGCTATGCTCCATCTTCATCACACAAAATATTCAAATCATGCACAACCTCGACGGTAAGCCAAGCAATTGTTTCACACTTTTGATGTTCTGAAACCTTTTCAACTTTAACGCAATACATGAACGTGAGCCATGGATATAGCACTATAGGTGGAATAGAGTATAATGGTGGAGGTTATGTGGAGAAGACAAAAAAGGGAGAAAGTATCACATCAACGCGGCTAATCAGCAGGCTATGGAGATGCCCATCAATTGATGTCAATGCGAGGAGTAGGGATTGCCATGCAACGGATGCACTAAGAGCTATAAGTATATGAAATCTCAACATTAAAATTAAGTGGGCGTGCATCCAACTTGCTTGCTCATGAAGACCTAGGGCATTTGAGGAAGCCCATCGTTGGAATATACAAGCCAAGTTCTATAATGAAAATTTCCACTAGTATATGAAAGTGACAATATAGGAGACTCTCTATATGAAGAACATGGCGCTACTCTGAAGCACAAGTGTGGTAAAAGGATAGTAACATTGCCCCCCTTTTTCTTTGTTTTCTTTTTTCTTTTTTTTTGGGGGGGGGGGCTTCTTTGGCCCCCCCTTTTTTATTTAGGCTTCTTTGGCCTCTCTCTCTTTTATATTTTTTAAATTTTTTTATGGGGCAATGCTCTATTATGATGATCATCACACTTTTATTTACTTACAACCCAATATTACAACTCAATACTAGAACAAAGATATGACTCTATATGAATGCCTCCGGTGGTGTACCGGGATGTGCATTGATCTAGCATAGCAAAGATATCCAAAAATGGATAAGCCATGAAAACATCATGCTAGCTATCTTACGATCATGCAAGGCAATATGACAATGAATGCTCAAGTCATGTATATGATGATGATGATGGAAGTTGCATGGAAATATATCTCGGAATGGCTATGGAAATGCCATGATAGGTAGGTATGGTGGCTGTTTTGAGGAAGATATAAGGAGGCTTATGTGTGATAGAGCGTATCATATCACGGGGCTTGGATGCACCGGCGAAGTTTGCACCAACTCTCAAGGTGAGAAAGGGCAATGCACGGTACTGAAGAGGCTAGCAATGATGGAAGGGTGAGAGTGTGTATAATCCATGGACTCAACATTAGTCATAAAGAACTCACATACTTATTGCAAAAATCTATTAGCCATCGAAACAAAGTACTACGTGCATGCTCCTAGGGGGATAGATAGGAAAAGACCATCGCTCGTCCCCGACCGCCACTCATAAGGAAGACAATCAATAAATAACTCATGCTCCAACTTCTTTACATAACGGTTCACCATACGTGCATGCTACGGGAATCACAAATCTCAACACAAGTATTTCTACTAATACACAACTACCCACTAGCATGAATCTAATATCACCACCTTTATATCGCAAAACTATTGCAAGGAATCAAACATATCATATTCAGTGATCCACAAGTTTATGTAGGATGTTATGACTAACCATGTGAATGACCAATTCCTGTCATCTCTCTAAATAGTAATAAGTGAAGCAAGAGAGTTTAATTCTTTCTACAAAAGATATGCCCATGCTCTAACAAATATAAGTAAAGCAAAATAGCATTCTACAAATGGCGGTTTTCTATATGAAGAGAAACAGGCAATCCAAACTTCAAATGGTATAAGTGAAGCACATGAAGCATTCTATAAAGCCACACTCAAAAGATTTAAGTGAAGTGCAATGAGCATTCTATAAATCAACCAAGGACTATCTCATACCAGCATGGTTCATAAAAGAAAATTTAGAACTAAATGCAAAAGACGCTCCAAGACTTGCACATATCGCATGAACGAAACGAATCCGAAAACATACTGATACTTGTTGAAGAAAGAGGGGATGCCTTTCGGGGCATCCCCAAGCTTAGACGCTTGAGTCTCCTTGAATATTTACTTGGGGTGCCTTGGTCATCCCCAAGCTTGAGCTCTTGCCTCTCTTCCTTTTCCTCATATCGAGACCTCCTCGATCAAACACTTCATCCACACAAAACTTCAACAGAAAACTCGGTAAGATCCATTAGTATAATAAAGCAAATCACTACTCTACGTACTGTTGCAAACCAATTCATATTTTGTTCTTGCATTTTGTCTACTGTAATATAACTTTTCCATGGCTTAATCCACTGATAGAAATTGATAGTTTCATCAAAACAAGGAAACTATGCATCAAAAATAGAATCTGTCAAAAACAGAACAGTCTGTAGCAATCTGAACATTCACCATACTTTTGGTACCCCAAAAATTCTACCAAAATTAGGAAAAATAAACAATTTTTATGTAAAGACAGTACAAGAAAGAATCAGAACCGTTTGACGTACCAGTAAAAAATGTAAAATCATGCGCTACAGCCAAAGTTTCTGTCCTGCACCGCACAAACCAACAAGCATTGTAAACAACCTAAAGGCAAACCTTGGCACATTATTTTTATAATACAATGGAATTGTACAAAGGGGATAATTATTTTTGATGAAAAGTTTCTATAATTAAGATTCACAAAGTTTCCGTGAGCATGAACAAAGTTCAAGGAGCTCTCCCACTTTAATAGTGCTTGTCTTTCTTACTTTCACTCTCCTTTTTGAAAAGCTTTGGGTTCCCCTCTTTATTTTTTTGTTTTTAAACTATATAAAAGCGCTCAACAGAAATAAATGACTCTCTAAAACTTCCGGGTTGTCTCCCTGGCAGCGCTTTCTTTAAAGCCATTAAGCTAGGCATATAGTGCTCAAGTAATGGATCCACCCGGATCCCAAGGTATATCAAAGCCAATTTTAATTAACAATGATTTGTAATTTAGTAGTGAGCACAAAGTACCATATATCATGCAACAACGAAGTCTAACTCTCTTCCTATGCATCGGCATGTCATGAAAGAACAATTCATGCACACATAGTAAAGGCCAATGCATAGTATAAGCAGTTTCTTGCAATTCTATCATATTGGAAACATAAAGAGGCGGAGATGTAGTTCCTCTCTCATAATAATTGCAAGTAGGAGCAGCAAGCACATGCATATTATATTTATCAAAATCATCATGTGTAGTAGTAAAACACAACCCATCAATATAATCCTTAATAAGTGCAAACTTCTCTGATCTAGTGTAGTCGGGAGAATTCAAAAAGATAATAGGACTATCATGCGAGAGCAACAATTTCATGTTTAACATAAGGAACTATAGCAAGTTCATATCCATAAGCATAATTCATATTGGCATATTGGCCACAAGCATAGCAAGCATCATCAAAAAGGGATATTTCAAGAGAATCAATGGGATCATAACAATCATCATAGCAATCATCCTTCGGTAAGCACGAAGGAAAATTAAACAATATATGAGTTGAAGAGTTACTCTCATTAGAAGGTGGGCACGGGTAGCTAATCCACTCTTCCTCCTTTTGTTATTCGCTCTCCTCATCATCTTTTTCATCCAATGAGCTCACAGTTTCATCAATTTCTTCTTCCATAGACTCCTGCAAAATATTAGTCTCTTCTTGGACAGCGGAGACTTTCTCAATAAATGCATCAATATCGGAATTGTATTCATAATTCTCATAACAATATTTAAGGATAGCTAAATTTTCAGGTCTATAAACTGAATCATCAAAATCTTCAAACTCTTTAAACAAAGATTCAATTTCATAAGCACCCATAAAAGCAACAAATTCTTCTATTTGTTCCACATCATAGTAATCATATATACCATTAGCATAAGAAGCCAAGGTTTTATCATCTTTAAATTTTCATGAAAAGGGAAGGTGTGCAGCCTTCATCCTATAGCAACAAGTATAATCATATTTCAAGCATAGTTCCCAAGCATACCAATGCAACATATGAATTTGATCCCATAATAGTTTTCCTTTTTGTGTCCAGCGATAATCCCTAAAGTATTCACTTTGATCCAATGTGTCTCCCATAACATAATTGAATGGGGTTTTCTCAGGATTATCAAAGTAGTAAATAATACCTTTCACATAATGAGCATCGAGGGTTTTAGGAGGTTCCCCATCTCCATGAGTAGCAAGTATACCTAATTTTTTTTGGTATTTCGTGTTTCATATCCATAACTAAAGATAGAGAACAACTTAGAACAGCAAATAAAAATTACTTAGTGATAAAGCAACCAAGCACACACGAGAATATTCACCCCACGCTATGACTCCCCGGCAACGGCGCCAGAAAAAGGTCTTGATAACCCACAAGTATAGGGGATCAATTGTAGCCTCATTCGATAAGTAAGAGTGTCGAACCCAACGAGGAGCTAAAGGTAGAACAAATATTCCCTCAAGTTCTATCGACCACCGATACAACTCTACGCACGCTTAACGTTCGCTGTACCTAAAACAAGTATGAAACTAGAAGGACTTTGTAGGTGTTGTTGGATAGGTTTGCAAGATAATAAAGAGCACATAAATAAAAATTAGGGGCTGTTTAGATAAAGAAGCAATAAATTAAATATAGCGAGTGTGGAAAAGTGGTGGTAGGAGTTGTGAAATTGTCCCTAAGCAATTGACTACTTTACTAGACCGATAGCAAGTTTTATGTGAGAGAGGCATAAGCTAACATACTTTCTCTTCTTGGATCATATGCACTTATGATTGGAACTCTAGCAAGCATCCGCAACTACTAAAGATCATTAAGGTAAAACAAAACCATAGCATTAAAGTATCAAGTCCCCTTTATACCATACGCCACAACCCCCTTACTTGGGTTTATGCTTCTGTCACTCAAGCAACCCACTATAAGTGAATCATGAACGTATTGCAACACCCTATAGCGGGTGATGAGGACATCAATACCATTGTTACACCCACATCCCCTGCTGCTATACATACTGGATCAATTACTAGAGCTCGCGCACGCCAACTAAATTACCAGGTACTTCTGTTTCTTGGTAATGATTCTAATGTTCATGAGAATATGGTGCTGCCTAAATTGGATACATTTGTTTTGCTTACAAATGAAGGGCCTAGCTTGGAGAAGGATGTACATTGGAGCAAGAACATGCATGGAGATGATGGCATGCGCAAGGGGAACAAGAACGGAGTTACAAGTGACGATTTCAGGGCTTTGAAGCCACCATAACGAGTGCTTGAAGCCTTGGACGAAATATACAAGATGCCACTTCATATATTTCGTCCAGAGGCTATTCTAGGTGCTGCGTCACCTTTTTATTGGGCCAGGCCCATGTAATTTTGAAATACATAAGTATACGCTATTTTTAGAGTCCGTATGTGTGGGGAAACAAGAGATAGGGTTGGTTTCGGACCCCTCCACCAAGGGCCACGAAATCCCCCCCCCCTTCCTCCATATATAAAGCCCTTAGGGCACCGTTTAGACTTTGGGGTTTTTTTAGATTAAAAGTTCGCCATAGCTGCAACTCCGCGTACTTCGTTTGTGTTCAACGACAAGACAAAGGCGTCACAGAACCCCACACTAATAAAGCTTTCCTATGTTATTCGCAATATCCAGATGGCAATCTTAGTTTCTTGCTTGTTCTTTGTTTGCTTGCAGGAAATAGACCTTCGTGGTCAGGTTGATCGTGCTCCGGTGTGGTCAATAACCTCTCGGAGTTGGTTTAGCGATTGCTAAGGCGTGACGTCCTCGCACGTTCGTAGTCGGATCGTCAAAGTCGACTTCCACCAAAACGATAGCCACCATCTCATCAAAAGACTGGACACCTTTGCCTCTATCAAGTGGTATCAGATTTTCAGGTTGCTCGGTGAGATTTTACAGTTTTTCGTAGTTTAGATCATGTCTATTCTTCATACCTACAGTCCACGAAAAAGCCAAAAAAATTAGGGTTAGTTCATCATATCCAAACCAATCTAAGCCATTGCATAGTCTTTTCGGTATTTCCGTTTTTGAATTTGCGGTTGCTTCGTCGTGTCAAGTTGCTGGTCTTAGCGTCTAGTCCTTTAGAGTTTCGAGTTCTGTTCACAGGTTGTCACGTATTCGCTGCCATATATCACCACCGCATCATCATCATTGTTGCTGCCATATACCACCACCGCACCAACTTCATCACCGCTGCCATATACCACCATCACATATTCACCGCCAATCCGAGTCCATATACGCCACGACAAATCCGCCGCCATCACGCTAATCCGAGTCCACCTGCAACATATATCTGCCACCAGTCCGAGTTCCACCAGATTCATCTCCGCCACCAGTCCGAGTTCCACCAGATTCATCTCTGCCACCAGTCCTAGTCCAAGTCTAGTATTTCGTTACTCTGTTTTGGATTTCAAGATCACACCATACTCTGAGTCGTGATAGAGTAGGACTCCCGAACTTTCGTGCTACCCGCAGTAGAAAAAATAGTTCCAGTTTCAAAAAAAACTAAGTCTGGAAAATTCTGGCTAGGCAGTTTCTAGATCATTTGTAGACTTTTACGAAAAAATTTGTTGCAGAGCAAAAAAAGAGGAAAAAGTGCAAAAAAAGTGAAAAAAAGGAAAAAAAATTCAGAGCGTGCTCCTCTCGTGTTTACGTGCAGCGTCGTGATTTTGTTAGTGTTCTAGGCTCGTGTCTCTAGCACGGTCTAGCCTAGAACCAGCACAGTACCGTCGTTGAGCATTTCTTCAACTTTGCATCTCTAAATGGATTATTGCTGACCCTTATTGCTACCATATTATAAGCCTTCCCAGCTCCACATACATCTACGTCGTGCATTTGACTCTCCCTGGTAATCGCTCTATCCAAGCTTTGAGAGTTTTGCCTACAACGGTTGCCGATCACCACCTGCTGTTGGGTAAGAACTGGTAAGAATTTGAGATTCACTTGACGGATTTGTGACACCCCACCACTACCATATTCCAGTAGTCCGGATCATATTCTTGTCTGTTTCTATTGCTGCTAACTATGGCAGGAACACAAGCCGACGAGATTGGCTGGGAGAACATGACGAACAAGGAGCTTCATGATAAGTTTCATCAAATGTTGGGTCAACAGGTGGAAGACGTGATGGTCAGCTTTGGAAAGGCAATGGAGAAGATGGATGACATTGAGAAGTCAATTGACACCAAGTTAGACGCCAAGTTTGATGAATTACTCAAACGTCTCCCACAACCAGCTCTACGCCGCGATACAGTAGGGCGAGCATAGTGTGTTCCTATTGAGCCAAGACAAAATTCTGGTGCCGCTGCTACTGCTGTTGGTGCTTCTGTAGCTCCTACTGCTACTGCAGAGGTGGAGGACTATTACGAGGATGAGGTTGATCAAAATCAGAACTACGTGCAGCCACCAGCACCACCACTAGCAGGTCGACCTCAGTTATATATTCGCAACGGTAGGCCTGCACTACCACCTCAGGTACGAGATAATGACCATATTCCTAAACTGAAATTGAATATTCCACCATCTGAGGGTAGGTATGTTCCTGATATATATCTTACTTGGGAGTTAGAAACTGAACAACATTTTACATGTTAACAATATCCCGAGGAGAGACGGGTTGCTGCTGTTGTTTGTGTTTTCACTAGTTTTGCATGTGTATGGTGGTCTGAACATTGTAGATTATATCATATTCCAACTACTTGGGCTGCTTTGAAAACTGCTATGCGTACTCGTTGGGTTCCACCATATTATCAATGTGAATTGCTTCAAAAATTGCAGCGTTTAAGACAAGGGAAAAATTCTGTAGAAGAATATTATCAGGAATTACAAACTGGCATGATTAGATGTGGTATTATTGAGGAGAATGAAGTTATGCTTGCAGTTTTATGGGTGGATTAATAGAGAGATTCAGACCATTCTAGAGTATAAGGAGTATACTAATATCACTCGTTTATTCCATCTTGCTTGCAAAGCTGAACGTGAAGTGCAGGATCGACAAGCATTGGCGCGAACTAACTTTTCTGCAGGCCGACCTTCATCATGGAAACCACGTGCATCTTCTACTTCAACTGCACCAGCACCTCCATCAGGTGCCACCTACAGCCGTGATACAAGAAAGCAGGCACAACCACCATTATCTGCCAAGAGCGCACCTGCCGGGCCTGCACAGAGTTCTTCTTCTTCCATGGCATCAACAGGGCACACAAGTGATATTATTTGTCGTCGTTGTAAGGGCAGAGGTCATTATGCGAGAGAATGCAAATCTCAGTGTGTGATGATTGCTACTGAGGATGGTGGGTATGAGGCCACTAGTGACTACGATGAGGAGACTTTGGATCTTATTACACGTGAAGAACATGGTGGAGATGATTCTGATCATGAGATGCAATACATGGCTCCTGAAGACACTGACAGGTATGAATGTTTAGTTGCTCAACGTGTTTTAAGAGTGCAGGTCACACAAGCTGAGCAAAATCAGAGGCAGAATTGGTTCCATACAAAGGGAGTTGTGAAGGAATGGTCTGTGCGCGTCATCATAGACGGAGGGAGCTGCAACAACTTGGCTAGCATGGAGATGGTGGAGAAGCTATCTCTCACCACAAGACCACATCCACATCCTTACTACATCCAATGGTTCAACAACAGCGGCGAGGTTAATGTTGGGGGGATGAACCCCAGGCAGGTAATGGAACCCAGATCTATTTCAAAAACAGCGGGGCCCGCATCGCCCCACAAACTAGCGTGCGCCAGGCCGGGTCGCTCAACCCGGCAAGGCGCGCAATCCGGCCAAGACCCTCGACTCAGCAAGGTACGTCGACCCGGACGCAGCGGCTGGCGCAAGGCAACTCAGCCCGGCACAACCTAGGCTTCCCCAGCAAGCCAACCCACCCGTGGCGTCCACGCCAACCCAGCCACGGGTCAGCTCCCGTCCCATCCAGGCCGTACAATGGGACGAGACCTCAATCACCGATGACCAAGACTACAGTGACCCCGCCCATGCCCGTGGTCAGCCAGAGCGTGGCAACAGTGCCCCTTACCTACCCACTGACCAGGGCTGGCACGACAACAGTGTTCTCGCCCTCACCGCTGATGGCAGCAAGCGGCGGCCTGACGGAGAACACTGTGCGCGGCTCGACTCGGCCACGCCATGAAGATCGACAAGACGGCGCACAGTCCCCCTAGGCACAAGGGCCCACACCTAGGGGAACCCGGCGAACCACAAGCCCCCAAGCGGGACCAAGCCCGGTACCCCGGACGCCGACGATACGGACCCACCGACTCGGCATATTACCATTGTAACCCTGGGCGGGTTGATCTATAAAACCCCCCAGGAGTCCACGCCTACAGGGCATGATATGTGAGATCCCCGGCATGCAAAGGCAAGCAAGATAGGACTAGCCACTAGATAGCAACGCCAGAGAGAAGGAGCGGCCCGAGCCTTGGCCAGCCTCCTTCCTCCTCCATACAGCTCCAGGAGCGACATTGCACTATCGACCATCCAACTAAACTCGGCAGGACTAGGGGTGTTATCTCTCTGGAGACCCCCGAACCTCGGTATGTCCGGCATCCCACGCCCGCGCATATCAACCTCGCCTCTGAAGCCCACCAGCGCCCTCGAGCCTCCTCCTCTCTTTAGCCGTCCCTTGGCATCTGCCGTGCACCCACCACGACAGTTGGCGCCCACCGTGGGGCAGCTCGAGGAGCTGGCCAGAAGCATGCTTCGGACGGGGCCCTTCTCCTACTCCGACGAGTCCGTCGCTCTGGCGGACGACGTCATCGGCGTGCTCGCCACCTCCTTCATCGCGTTGCGCATCTCCGACGTGCTCGTGGCCGACGAGTACCCCAGCGAGGTGCTCAGCTACTCCAACTCCCCGCTCTCTCTCAGCAGCAGATTCACTGCCGGGGCGATGGACGCCCACGTGGAGGTCTTCGTCACCGGTGATGGCGCCTCTTCCTCGTCGAGCAAGGCGAGAAGAGTCGCCGAAGTTGCGGGCGCCACGGCACGGACAAAGCTATCTGACCCGCTGCGCGCCGCGATGCAGACCCTCTGCATCCCCATCGGCACCGACATCGACGCCACCAACGTCGTTGAAGCCCAAACCGAGCTTGAGGACAGGCGCCAGCAAATGCTGGACCTATCCGAGACGCTGGCCACCACTAGGCACCGCCTGGAAGCTGCTCAGATGGAGCACGACGCCGCCCATGGATTCACGCCCGCCGCGGCCGAGCCAAGCCGGGCCGCCGATACTCATGCCCGGGGAGGAGCGATCGGTCGGGCCTTTGGCACCATCCGGACCGTCTACGAGACCCCAGTCAAGAACATGTGCATTGTAGAGGCAGCCGCGGTCGGCCTCGACCAACTCACAGGCGAGGAGCTCAAGGAGCGCATCGGGCGGATGCGCGAGCTCCTCCACACCGCCAACACCCAGCAGGATCGCCTCAACCAGCTCGCCAAGCCGGCGGGGTCCGGCTCCGCCCGCCTTGGCGGACCTAGCGAACTCCTGCACACGGACTCCTCGCTGCCCGGCAAGGCGCACTTCGGCCAAGCCCGGACCTGGCGCAACCCGGCCGGCACCGCCGCCAATGCTCTGGGAATTGAGCCCGCCCTAGAGACCCAGTGCGGACCCGGCCAGCCTAGCCAACGTCCGGCTCCAGCCGACCCGCCCCCTCGGGGCCTAGCCGCCAGTCGACTCGGTCCGCGTGCCATCGATGACGCCGACGCGCGCCACCGCATCGATCAGCTCGCTCGCTCCCTGGAGGTGGAGGAGAGCGGTGCTATCGGGCCGGCGTTTTTAGGCCCACGCATCCGGGAGGAGCCCTTCCCGAAGGGATTCGTGCTTCCCCGCGACACCCCCAAGTACAATGGGACTGTGAAGCCAGAAGACTGGCTCACCAACTACACCACGGCCATTGGCATCACCGGTGCCAATCGTCATCTCGCCGTGTGCTACGCACCGCTCATGCTCCAAGGATCGGCTCGCACAGGGTTGAACAGCCTGCCGATGGGCAGCATCAACGCATGGGTCAATTTCGAGGAAGCATTTGTCCGCAACTTCACGGGGACGTACAAGCAGCCCGGTCGCCCCATCCAGCTCGCCATGTGCATGCAGGGGCCGACGGAAACCGGCCGCGAGTACCTTGCACGCTGGACCGAGCTCCGGAACAGCTGCGAGGGCGTCCATGAAGTCCAGGCAATCCAATGCTTCGTCAGCGGGTGCCGAGACGGCACCTTCCTCAAGCACAAGCTTCTACGCTCCGAGTCGGCCACCATGGCCGCGCTCATGGTGACGGAGGACAAGTACGCCAACGCCGACTCCGCCATGAAGATCCAGGTGGCGCTGGATGAGGCCGGCAAGGCGAAGCCGGTCCCTCCACAGAAGCCGGCCGGCGAAAGCAGCCAGCAACAACACCACCAGAACAACAAGCGCAAGGCCGAGCAGCCGGCGCAACGCCACGACAACCGGCTCGTCGCGACTGCCGAGCCTGTGGCGGACCCGGCAGCAAAGTGCCGGCAGACCGGCAAGATGGCATGGCAGCCCGCCATGAGCTTTGAAGAGATGCTCGACGCCCCATGCAAGCACCACAGCGGCACAAGACCCTCCACGCACACGCTTCAACAGTGCGCCATCACCAAGCGCATCATGAGGGGCAACGTTCCGCCTCCTCTGGCTCCGGCTCTGGCTCCGGGCGCGGGGCAGCCGCCTCCGCCTCCGCCTCCACCGCTGCCTCCCGCCGGCGGCGATGCGGAATGACGCCTACCCGGACCAGAACGCGGCCTACGTCGTCTTCACCAGCGTCGGCAATGACAAGCGCAGCGAGCGCCTCCTCCGGCAGGAGGTCAACACCATCGTCCCGGCCAAGACAAATTTCATGCATTGGTTGGATCGCCCGATCACCTGGACCCGGGAGGATCACCCGACAGTCATGCCGAGTCCGGGTGGATACACCCTCGTCCTCAACCATACCATCATCGCGCGGGGCACCTGCAAGTTCTCCCGGGTCCTCATCGACGGCGGCAGCAGCATCAACATCCTCCACCGCCACACGATGACCAAGCTCGGCCTCAAGGCCGAGGACCTGGAGCCAACCCGAACAGTCTTCCACGGCATCGTACCCGGCCTCTCCTGTTCACCCATTGGCCGAGTCCGGCTCGACGTCCTATTCGGCGACAGCAGCCACTTCCGACGCGAACCGATCTGGTTCGAGGTGGTGGCTCTCCAGCGCGTATCATGCGCTGCTGGGCCGTGCCGCGCTCGCCAAGTTCATGGCGGTCCCCCACTATGCGTACCTGAAGATGAAGATGCCAGGTCCCAAGGGCCTCATTACCATCACCGGCGACTACCGCAAGTCTCTGGTGTGCGCCCGAGACGGCGCCAAGCTGGCTAAGTCGCTGGTCATTGCCGAGGAGCAGCGCCAGCTCGTCCGGATCGTCGCCCTGGCCGGCGAGGCCTCTGGCGCGTCAATTCCGACCCTGGACTCGGCAGATGAGGCCGCCTTCAAGCCCTCCAAGGAAACCAAGAAAGTGAAGCTGAACCCAGAAGACCCCAGCTGCAGCAAGTACGTTGTCGTAGGCGCCCGCCTCGACAGCAAATAGGAAGGCGAGCTCATCGACTTCCTCCGTGAGAACCGGGATATCTCCGCATGGACCCCCAAAGACATGTCGGGTATCCCAAGGAAGTACGCCGAGCACAAACTCCACGTCCGCAAGGACGCCAAGCCTGTCCGTCAACCCCTCCGTCGATTTTCCAAAGAGAAGAGAAGAACCATTGGTGAAGAGGTCGTCAAGCTCTTGGCGGTCGGCTTCATAATGGAAGTGTTTCACCCCGAGTGGCTGGCCAACCCAGTCCTCGTCCTAAAGAAGAACAAGACCTGGCGCATGTGTATCGACTACACCAACCTCAACAAGGCATGTCCCAAGGATCCGTTCGTACTCCCACGGATCGACCATGTCATCGACTCGGCCGCCGGGTGCGAGCTGCTGTCCTTCCTGGACGCCTACTTCGGCTATCACCAGATCAAGCTGGACCCGACCGATGCCCTGAAGACGTCCTTCATCACGCCCTTCGGGGCGTACTGCTACATCACCATGTCATTTGGGTTGAAGAACACCGGCGCCACCTTCCAACGTTGCATGCAGAAATGCCTGCTACCGCAACTCGGCAAGAACATCCACGTGTACATGGACGATATCATGGTGAAGACCAAGCAGCACCTCACGCTCCTCGACGATCTGAAGGAAACATTCGCCAACCTACGCGAATACAAGGTCAAGCTCAACCCGGAAAAGTGCGTCTTCGGCGTCCCAGCCGGAAAACTGCTCGGCTTCCTCGTCTCAGAACGCAGCATTGAGGTGAACCCGGAGAAGATCAAGTCCATCGAGCGCATGCGCAAGCCAACCTGGCTGCGCGATGTCCAGAAGTTCACAGGATGCCTGGCTACGGTCAACCGGTTTCTAAGCCGGCTGGGCGAGAAGGCACTGCCCTTGTACCAGCTAATGAAGAAAACAAGCCCGTTCGAGTGGAATGGCAAGGCGGACGAAGCCTTCCAAGACCTCAATCTCATGCTCTCCACCGCACACGTCCTAGCCGCGCCAACCGACAAGGAGCCGTTGTTGCTCTACATAGCCGCGACCTCGCGGGCGGTCAGCACGGTGCTGGCGGTCGAGCAACCGGAGAAGGGCAAGATCCAGGCCGTCCAGCGACCGGTCTACTACCTGAGTGAAGTACTCTCCACCTCCAAGCAGAACTACCCGCACTACCAGAAGATGTGTTACGGCGTGTACCTCACCGCCAAGAAGCTGAAGCAGTACTTTCAAGAGCATGCCGTCACCGTCGTCAGCACGGCGCCTACGGAGAAATCATCGGGTGCCGGGACGCCTCTAGCCGGGTCGCCAAGTGGGCGATCCAGCTAGCCGGCCACACCATCCTCTACGAGCCCCGCACCACGATCAAGTCTCAGGCCCTAGCCGATTTCCTCATCGACTGGACCGAGACCCAGTACCTGCCGCCGCCTCCCGACTCGACGCATTGGTGCATGCACTTCAACGGGTCCAAGATGCGACTCGGCTTAGGGGCCGGCTTCGTACTGTCATCTCCGAAGGGTGACCGACTCCGCTACGCACTCCAGATCCACTTTGCCACCTCCAACAACATCGTCGAATATGAAGCCCTTGTGCACGGCCTCCGGCTCTCCAAGGAACTCGGCATCCGGCGCATCTTGTGCTACGGCGACTCGGACTTGGTGGTGCAGCAGTGCTCCGGCGAGTGGGACGCCCGCGGTTCCAACATGGCAAGCTACCGCTTCCTCATCTAGAAGTTGTCCGGATCCTTCGATGGCTGCGAGTTCCTCCATGTCCTGCACACGCAGAACGAGGCAGCCGACATGCTCGCCAAGATCGCCTCATCACGTCAAGCCATCCCGTCCAGCGTCTCCCTCGAGCACCTGCGCAAGCCGTCCGTCAAGCCGTCGCCGGACTCCGAGTCCATCCACGTTCCAGAAGACCCGGCCGCGCTGCAAGCCGGCCCGGGGACTGCTGAACCCGGCCCGGGGGCTACTCAACCCGGCCCGGGGGCTGCTCAGCTCAACCCAGCCACCATCACCCCGGACCCGGTCGTCGCCTTCACCAACCCGGGGGCTGCTCAACCCGGCCCAGGAGCCGCCGACTCGGAACCCACCCAGGTGGCCGTCTTCACCGCCGTCACGACCCCATCTTGGGCCCTGGCGATATCAGAATGGCTAGAGAACGGGGTTCTCCCCATGGACGAGACCGAGGCTCGGCAAGTTCAGCGCCGAGCGTCCGCCTACAGCATCATCAACAATGAGCTCGTCAAGCATAGCTCTACCGGCGTGTTCCAGCGCTGCGTCGAGAAGGACCGCGGCATCGACATCCTCCTCGACATTCACCAGGGCAAGTGCGGGCACCACGCCGCATCTCGATCCCTCGTGGCCAAGGCGTTCCGCCACGGCTTCTACTGGCCAACGACCCTCGAAGACGCCAAGTCGCTCGTCCTCAAGGCAAAGGATGCCAGCGCTTCAGCAAACGCAGCCACCAGCCGGCGTCACCACTCCGCACCATCCCGATCACCTGGCCCTTCGTGGTCTGGGGACTCGACATGGTGGGACCCTTCAAAATTGCTCGAGGCGGCATGACGCACTTGCTGATGGCAGTGGACAAGTTCACCAAATGGACCGAGGCAAGACCAATCAAGAAATTGGACGGGCCAACAGTCGTCCGGTTCATCAAGGACATAGCGGTGCACTACGGCATGCCGAACAGCATCATCACCGACAACGGGACCAACTTCGCCAAGGGCGCGCTCGAGCAATACTGCTCCGTCTCCGGCATCTGCCTCGACCTGGCCTCCGTGGCACATCGTAGTCCAACGGGCAGGTCGAGCGGGCCAACGGACTCCTCCTGTCCGGCATCAAGCCGCGACTCGTCGAGCCACTCATCCGCTCACCCGGCAGTTGGCTCGATGAGTTGCCCGCAGTTCTCTGGAGTCTGCGCACAACACCAAACCAGTCGACCGGGTTCACCCTATTCTTCCTCGTCTACGGATCTGAAGCCATCATCCCGACCGACGTCGTGTTCGACTCGCCGCGCGTCACGATGTACACCGAAGGAGAAGCAAGAGAAGCACGCGAAGACGGTGTCGACCTGCTCGAAGAGGCGCGCCTTCTGGCACTTAGCCGCTCGGCTATCTACCAGCAAGGCGTGAGGCACTACCACAGCAAGAAGATCAAGCCTCTCGCATTCCACGAAGGCGACCTCGTCCTCCGACTCGTCCAAGAGCAGGCAGGCCAACATAAGATGTCCTCTCCATGGGAAGGCCCATTCATCGTGAGTAGGACTTTGCGCGACCGCAACGCCTACTACCTCATCGACGCGTGCAAACCGAAGAAGCGCAAGAGGGACACCGCCGACGAAGAAACGACCCAGCCGTGGAATGCGGAATTCCTCCATCAGTTTTACAGTTAGCCGCACGAATGTATGTATCAACGCCTTTTGTAAGCATATGAAACTATGGGGTCCCCGAACGAGACTCGGGGGATGCCTTTTGCCGACCAATTTATTGCGTCCATATTTCACATCACTTTACTACCGAACCCGGCCGCTGGCTCGACTAGCTCGACCTAGGGGCTCGGGGGCTGGCCGGCTTGATCATCACCCCGTCGCTTTACTTGGTGATTCCTGATAAAGTTAGAATGTCGTGGTCCCCCACTTCACCCTAAAACCGCAGATCCAGCTCTGGCTGACGGCGGGCAAGCACAACGGGCTAAAGCTACCCTATGATTAATACACTAAGTCAAAGCCACCGGTTCAACCAACCTGGCCCGGCGCTCGTCAACTAAGTTAGCCGCACGACCGGCTGCTCACCAACCGGCCCAGCCGGATTGCCGCCAGCCGGCCCAGTGGGTGTTTCGCTCGTGCTCAATGCTTCTAAGGACCCAACTCCTCCGACCGCCTCTCGAAGAGCCAAACTCCTTGTCACGGACCAGAGCCTCGGTCGTCTGACTCGAGGGGGGGTTCAGAGAGGTGCAACGCATGAAATAAGTTCGAAAAAAGCAGAAGGCAAAAAGCAAATAAACACTCACAACATTTACACATAAATGTTTCAAGCAAAGGCTCGCGGCCCGAGTTCATTACACCCTGAAAACCCCCCAGTGGGTGGGTGGACCTGCTACCTAACAGAATTTTCTACAAAGATTCTCAGGCATTCCCAGCGCCGCGTCGCGATGTCGACGACTCCCGCGGGCCGGCCTCCGGGTCCAGCGAAGCACCGGTGTCCTCTTCAGCTTCCGCGTCGCCGTAGACACCCATCTTGATGCGGAGCATCCCACGTTCATCCCCATGTACACTCCGACTACTCTCCAAGCCCCAAGAGGACATATGACGAGACCTCGAACATACGCCATTGGACACAAGGTGAATTCACTCCTCTTCGAACCGTCACTTTCCACATATGAGACATGGCTACTACCTCATGCATGGACCTTGCATACACTCAGGTACAACCAAGATGACCATGGAGAATCCAAGGACCAAGGCCAAGCATCGAAGAGAAGACGGAAGAAAGAAGGAAGAAGAAGATGGAGCGGCTGCTGGAGCCAGGCCGGACATCCGGACCGCCGTCCGGATCATCCGGGCCCAGCCGGATCATCCGGACCCTCCCCCGGATCGTCCGGGTAACCGTGCCCGAGGACACCCGAAGCTGCTCAACGAAGCCGGATCATCCGGACAGTCACCCGGATCATCCGGACCCCCGACGCCCGGATCATCCGGGCCACCTTCCGGATCATCCGGACCTTGCCTGCGCGCATGACTTGGGCCGAGGCCCGTGTACCCCTTCGCCCCTCACTTACCCCTTCGTGGCTTAGCACTATAAATAGACCTCCTCCTCCCCACTTTGAGGGTTAGCGTTGATTTAGCTCAAGTTAGAGATAGAGCCTCGCTCATCCATCGGATCTCCTCCTCGTGAGAGACCGTGGCCTCTTCGGAGTAGATCCTATCGGATTCAAGACCCCCTCGTGGGAAGATCCCTTTGTGGATTCAAGGCCTCCTCACGGAGAAGATCGGTTACCTTTGTATCCTTACCTTTGTTGACTTTGGATCTCGTGTATCTCTTTGTGTTCTTCGATCTAGCACTTGTGTGACCGATTCCTTGTTGGTTGAGTGTTTTCCCTCGTTCCTCCCCGTGATTTCCTCGTGTTCTTCCACTCGTTCTTCGTGTCTCCCCCTAGGATCCACTCCAAACGTGAAAGATCGACGCTATAGGGTTCCACCCTACATCATCATGGTATCATGAGCCACGTTGATCATGTTTTTGGAGCCCCTACCCCGTGTTTTCTAGCTTGATTTTGTTGTTTTCGTCCTAAATCCGAAAATCCCCACCAAAAATAGCCCCAAATTTTTTTGTGATTTGTTGGTTTGATGATGTTTTGTTGATTTTGATCCGTGGATTTGCTTGGTTTCAAGTGGATCTAGCATTTCCCCAAGTTTCCCCACCTTCCATCCACGAAATCCCTCAAATTTTGCCTCGAAAATCATCCAATTCCGCCCAAAAATTCGTCCCCGAGAGGAAATCCCGAACAGTTTGACCTGCCCGGATCATCCGGACCTTCTCCCGGATCATCCGGACACATCCCGGATCAGCTGGACCCTCTCCCGGACGTCCGGATACCCCACGCACCCAGAAAACAGAACCGGAGCTGACGAACCCGGATCATCCGGATGTACACCCGGATCATCCGGACCTAGCCCGGATCATCCGGACCTCCTCCCGGATGTCCGGTTAACCCTGACACTGCTTCAGCTGAAATCTTGTTTTGGCCGTAACTAATTCATCCGAACTCCGATTTTGACGTTCTTTAGCTCGTTTTGAAGCTATTGACATCCCCCATCCCACAAAAATACCACCAACATCATTTGACTCCATCATATTTTCTTAAATTTGGCAAGTTTGCCTAGGCCCTCCACCATATCATCCGCATTACCACCTCCGACTTCCGCAACCTAACCCATTTTGTTCCCCATAGCATATGTGGTTGTTTGAGTTGTGACTAGAGTCTCCTAAGGTGTTTTGGCTACTTAGGGACAATTGCTTCTTCATCAACCACCACCACCACTTCCGCATAGACGTGCCCACCATACATTTCACCAACCCAACTTAACCCAATTGTTGTTTGAACTTGTTCGAGTTGTGGCTTGTGTATCCTAAGGTGTTTCGGCTACTTAGGGACGGCAACTTCAACTTCGACACGTGTATAGCCAATCATTTCACTTCCACATTGCCAAGTGCAAACCACCACCGCATTTCCGCTACCACCATTTTGACATTTGACGTGTGAGATTTTGAGTTCGCGATTTTTCCGTTTCCTAAGGTTTTTCGGCTACTTAGGGACGAGTCTCCATCATCTTGGTATCTACATCAAGAACACCGCTACTCATCATCGTCGGACGGTAACCTCCATATCATCTTGGTATCATGGTATCCCTCCATTGTATATTCCCTTGCTATTGCATTGTTAACCCCTAGCCTTACTTTTTCGTCGCTTGCCTATCAAGACTAGCCATTTGAGTATTGCCGGCAACGTTACTTGTGCACATTAGTGATCATACTTCCCATAGCATACATACCATATCATCGTGGTGCATATATTGCTATCATATCTTGTGTTTGTTCCCGCATATACACAATTGCTATCTTGGTTTGTGCATTGTGCAAAGTGGCCATAGAAAAAAAAAGAAATAAAGCTTTTAAGCAAAAGAGAAAGAGAGCAAAGAAGCTTGTAAGCAAGTGCCATAGCATCATACCACATTGCATATAAGATTGTCATATCCGATCATCTTGGATCATCTTGAGAGAAACACTGGAAACCATACATACATAGCATACTTGGGATAGAAAGTTTATCCATTTTGCATCTTATAGGTTGTGCACAAGTGTCGTATCCGCCCATTGAGCAATCGTGCTAGCGTCTCTCTTGAGTTGTGCAACACGAGCGTTTTCCGTGGATTCCATATTTTGTGCTCATTCCTTGGTTGCACGACCCCATTTATCTATCCGTGTGTGCGTTTCCGTGTGCCTTCCATATTGCTATTGGTCTACTTGTTTCACTTGCGAATTTGTGAATCCCTTTCAACATTATTGACTCTTGCTAACATTTTGCATTAAATTTTTGTGCCACTATCCTCACCGAGCTCCACTATAAGCTTTGCTTGTGTAGGTGTGAGAACCGACAAGGATTGGTACCAATAGTGCTATTTCATTGTCCGCATTTGAGTGAACTTGATTCATTGTCAACATCGGTCAAGGTACATTGGTATAAGTTCTTCTCTTTCTCCCACTCATATTTGCTCGAGTCTTGTGATGGATAGGCAAGGCATTTTCTCTCCGGTCTACGACAACAACGACGGCGTGAACAACTACATCAACAAAGCGTCCATCTTCGATCTACAACGACAAATGCAAGGCGCACAATCAAGATTGCAAGAGCGCATTGAGAACATCTCCATCGACATTTTCCACTCCGAAGCAAGGAAAAGGGACTACATCGACAACAAGCTTGCCGCACAAAAGGAGGAGCAAGATGCGAGGATGGAAGAGATTCGGGCCTTGATCAAGTCTTCTTCCACTTCATCATCCTCAAGACGACGACGTTCAAGCCACAAGTCTTCGGAGCGCGAAAAGATGCAAGTGCAAATCGTCCTCGTCCACATCTACATGGCGACCACCATCATGTTCGTGATCAACATCGTCATGAAGGGCAAGTCACCTTCAAGCATCATGTGCACGACGACGACGAACGGCATCTACTACGAGCTCAAGCACGACAACGACATCATCATCATGAAGATGCTCTACAAGCGCAAGTGCACAAGTCCCAACAAGCCCTAATTCACGCCAAGTCCAAGCTTCAAGAGCACAAAAGAAGACTGCGAGATAACCACCACCAAGACGGCGCTACGGCTACATCAACCACTTCGGCATCTTCGCCAAGTGTTCTCAAGGCATCTTCGCCTATGGACGTACGGCATCTTCGCCTACTTCCCACAAGTACGCCTACAACGACTTCATCAAGTCCAAGGCGACCACATACAAGTGAGGGTGACACTTCCATCTTCGGAAGCCCCCCAAGGAAGATGGCCGAGCATGGGAAACTCCCTTCGGTCATGGAGACGAGCTACGAGGTGCCACATCATATGGACCTCCCACACCAAGACGGTGACAAGACGGTTGAGCAAGGGCCATCCCCTTCGACCACGGCGACGCGCGCGAACCACTTCAACAACATGAAGACGGCGCCCATATTGGACTCATACTCCGAGTCAAGCTACGCGACCGCGCATGGAGACATTTGCACCTACATCTCTCCGACACCCACATATGTTGAGATGCCCCAAGTGCCATGTGAGGAGAGCCACCACCACATGGGTGACATGAGTGACTCCACCATACGTGACATTGAGAGCATTTCCTATGAGAGGATGAGTGTGACCACCACTAGCCCCACACATGAGAGCATGCAACACATCCTATGTGAGGTTGAGAGCCATTTGAGTGACTCCACCTACCATACGAGTGAGAGCATCCTTGAGGGAGTGAGTGAGCCACAACACTTAGTGAGTGAGGTAGTTGACATAGCATGTGAGGCCACTATGATTTCTAACGACTTAACCTCTACTCCTAGTGTGTTTTCTTCTTTGGTGCTAGGTCTCCTACATGACGACATGCCTATCCTCGACGAGTCCATCCCTCCAATGGAAACACCGATGGCCATGGTGGATGATGATACACCCCCCACATGGTTCCATCAAGATGAAGATGACAACGAATGGATCTTCAACACCTCACCTACAACACATGAGCGACGCTCCAAAGGTAACATAGGTGATGGTGCTTCTCTTGTTCCACTAGTGGACTCTCTTGACATTGATTGCTCCCATGATGTTGACCCACCTATTACCATGCTTCATGCTAGTGCGACTTCCTCATGTCTTGACTTACCTATTTATGATGAATATGATGATGAGCATGTTGAGTTGCCTAGTTGTGATGCTATGCTCCATAGGATATCATGTGAAAATTCTATTGGTCACATCATGTTTGACAATCCATTGACCTTGTCATATGCTATGAGTGAGATCTCCCATATTACCTCATTACAATCTCAACATAGTAACTATGCATACCCCATTAAAATCAATCCCATTTGCACTTATGGCATAGATGACGAGATGATGGTCATTGGATTTTGTTTTTCTTGTGGTGATATTGCCATGCTTCCTTTACATGATTTGCGCAATTCATCCACTATGCCATGCCATGATCACATTGAACCAAATATGCATTGCTTTGGATGTTGTCAATATTCTCCATGTGATGTTCCCATTAATGCTCATGAGGAGACCCCCATAGCTTCCTCATGCATATTAGGAGATTTTGATTCATTCCATCCTTTGCATGATTTCCATGATTGCTTGCACCATATGCATTTCATGAATAACAATGCTCTAGATATTTCTCGTGATGCATTACACAATTTGAGTCTCCATTATGCCATACATAATAACAAACATATCATGATGGATGACATGTTTCTATATCACGCATCTCATTTATTTGAGCATTGGCTATTTTGTGCTAATCGACACATGCATGTGCGCATCATGATGGATGATGTGTACATATACCATGCACACACAATTTTTCCTTTGTCTTTGTTTTGTGTAGGTACTCTCATATACTCGTCAACCTCTCAATCCCAAGAGTTGACGAAACGAGCTCTTGAGAGCAACGATGACTTGGGATCCCGTGGACAATCCTTACCACCGTTCCCTTCGCGCATAGACTATGCGCATCTCTTTTACTTGGCTCTCACACGGCTATGGGCTATTTACCACTTGTCACCTTATGCCCACACTATTGTGTTCACTTTGCATGTTATTCTTGCTTCTATGCCTTTGCCATGCAATTGTGACCCTTGCTTGCATCTACCCATGATTCACCATTATGCTACTCCTATGTGTATTTGCATGCTTGGTGGAGATCCTTGTTGCTATTGCCATGTTTATCATGTGCCCCATACTATTGATGCTTTTTGTGTTGGGAGAGTCATGATGACCCATTACTATTTACATATGGTCTCTCGCCAATACATTGATGATATTTTGCTCATATCTTGCTTTCATGTTTGTGCTATGTCATGTCCATTATTCATGCCCACTATTTGCACACATGACATGCTTGCTAGGATTCCTTCTAGTATGTTGCATCTTCGCACTACTAGATTGCTTGACGTGATTGCTATGATTGCTTGCTTGGTTGCATCATCCATGTTCCACTATCACTTGCTTTCTTGGGTTGATGACATATATGCTCATGCCTCTCACTTGATTTGTCATAATCATTGCCTCTTGTCTCCATTAGTTGCATCTCTCATATCACCTTGTATTGAGTGCCAACTTGCTATGCTTATTGGTCTTGGAGACTTGGACACTTTACTTGTGACGCATGATTGTTTGATTGAGCCTCTTGTATTTGGTTGTTCTTACATCATAAGCCTTCATACTATGAAATGCTCCCTTGTCCATTCTTATGATGAGCATGATGCATACACTTGTTGGGTATCTTACCACACGAATGATAGGTTTTGCACTTCCGCTAACCTCATTTGTTTTTCCGAGTGTTTGTCATGTTCTTTCATTTCGAAGGATTCACACGGCGGTACCATCACGCGGCATATTGGTTATGTGAAGGCATACAAAATGCACAACTACATCATCCTTGTGACACTCTTAAAGGTGAACTCCTTCTCTTTGAGCCATCCTCAAATACGCATATTGGCTGGGTCACTCTTTCATTGTTGTTTCCTTCTTGTTGTCTACATGATACATCTCGTGAACGGAGGCACGACATTGGAGATTGGCTACATGGACCTTCACATTGAGGAGCGCTCGCACTTATTGGATGCACCTTCGGCCTTCCACCCATGCCTCGACATCGAGCTTTGGTACACCAACACCTCCATATTTATTGATTGTGCTCATACATGTCATGCTCGATGGACATATCATACTCACCACAAGTTTGCACACTATGCATGGATTGACTCACATTATGATTGCCTTGTTGCATCTTGTATTCCCATGTCATCCATGATATATGAGCTTGTGCATTTCCTTAGCAAATTTGTTGTGATCTTCCTTGATGGCATATTCATACATAATGATCATATTGTCCACCATCAATTGCATGATAACATACACATGTTGAGCATCCATTGCCATATTCATGCTATTGATAAACCGTCTCACTATGACATCATTTTGCACTGTGGTTGCATTGATCATATTTACAACACATTTGTGTGCACAATGATTGCATTTCCTCCCATGAATGCTTTGCATCTCATTCTAGATCATCTTGATAAGCTTCATGCGTTTTGTCACGACCAATCTTGCCGCACGGACTCATTCTTACATGATGGACACTTTGTGTGCGCTAACCATTGTATTTCCGAGTGTTGCTTGTGTTTGCTCTTTTTGCATGTTTACCACTCCGGCTACACCTTGGAATACTTGGATTGCGCCATGCCTTCAACTTCGTCCAACTACAAGTCCGTCCACGACAACCGTTTCCATGGTGATGAGGATCACGATCCGAGGTCGGATATTTCACAAGGGGGGGGGAGATGATGCGGAGCATCCCACGTTCATCCCCATGTACACTTCGACTACTCTCCAAGCCCCAACAGGACATATGACGAGACCTCGAACATACGCCATTGGACACAAGGTGAATTCACTCCTCTTCGAACCGTCACTTTCCACATATGAGACATGGCTACTACCTCATGTATGGACCTTGCATACACTCAGGTACAACCAAGATGACCATGGAGAATCCAAGGACCAAGGCCAAGCATGGAAGAGAAGACGGAAGAAAGAAGGAAGAAGAATATGGAGCGGCTGCTGGAGCCAGGCCGGACATCTGGACCGCCGTCCGGATCATCCGGGCCCAGCCGGATCATCCGGACCCTCCCCCGGATCGTCCGGGTAACCGTGCCCGAGGACACCCGAAGCTGCTCGACGAAGCCGGATCATCCGGACAGTCACCCGGATCATCCGGACCCCCAACGCCCGGATCATCCGGGCCACCTTCCGGATCATATGGACCTTGCCTGCGCACATGACTTGGGCTGAGGCCCGTGTACCCCTTCGCCCCTCACTTACCCCTTCGTGGCTTAGCACTATAAATAGACCTCCTCGTCCCCACTTTGAGGGTTAGCGTTGATTTATCTCAAGTTAGAGATAGAGCCTCGCTCATCCATCGGATCTCCTCCTCGTGAGAGACCGTGGCCTCTTCGGAGTAGATCCTATCGGATTCAAGACCCCCTCGTGGGAAGATCCCTTTGTGGATTCAAGGCCTCCTCACGGAGAAGATCGGTTACCTTTGTATCCTTACCTTTGTTGACTTTGGATCTCGTGTATCTCTTTATGTTCTTCGATCTAGCACTTGTGTGACCAATTCCTTGTTGGTTGAGTGTTTTCCCTCGTTCCTCCCCGTGATTTCCTCGTGTTCTTCCGCTCGTTCTTCGTGTCTCCTCGTAGGATCCACTCCAAACGTGAAAGATCGACGCTATAGGGTTCCACCCTACATCACATCTCCTTCGAGCTGCCCTCCGGGTCGCGAAGAAGCAAGTCGTAGTCGTCGCCATCCACGACCGCGCCATCTTCCTTCCGTTCTGGATGGAACTCATCGTGGAAGGCAAACTCGGCGATATAGCTGGCCTGGGAGGCGGTCCAGCCGGCCTGCTCCTGCGGCAACTGCTCCGAGCCAGCGCGCTGACCCATCAGCACATCTAGCTGAAGATTCGGATGCCAAGACAGCGCGATCGAGAGCGCCATCTCAGCACCGGCCCAGACGGCTGAAACGCGCCAGTCGCTAAGGCGATCCGGGCCCATCTCCAACCAGCACGCCAGGCGTGAGAAGCTGCACGGATGGACGGAGTCCGGCCACAAGGCCGCCGTCATCGCGGTGCCGGCTCGGGACAGCCGCTCCATCTGCGTCCCCAAGACCCGCAGTCGGGCCTCAGCAACGGCAATGATCTCCAGGAAGGTCTAGGCCGTCATTGGATCCGTCCCGGACCCAACAACGCCGGTCGGGTCGTGCTGATAGCGGACGGCTTCCTCCGCCAGCCGTTGCATCTCCGGAAAGGCCCCTGTAGCCAAAGAAGAAGCAAGTCAAAAGAGCAACAAAGAAGAAAGGGCCGAGTCCCGACCCGGCAAACAATGAAGAAGCAGCACTTACTGGAGAAAGACTCTTCCAGGTGCTGCGCCTCGAGCAATGTACCACGTCGCTCCCGCTCCAAGACACGGTCCCGCTCCCCGAGCACCTTCTCCAGGCCGGCCGCCTTAGCAAGGGCCGCCTTCAGCTCGGCGTCCTTGTCTTTGGCCGCCTTATCGGCCGCCTCACAGCGGCGAGCCTCGGCCTGGCGGGCTTCCTCAGCCGTGGTGGCCTGCTCCAGAAGACGCTCCACCTTGGCCTGGAGCCGGCCCTTGTCGTCGACCAGCCGACCACGCTGCTGGTCCGCCTCGACCAGGGCCTGCTGCGACTCCACCACCTTGGCGGTCTCCGCCTAAAGAAGCTCCGCCTTGGCCTCGAGGCGGCTCTTGTGACCTGCCAGCTGCTCATGCAGCCGGTTGGCCTCGTCAAGAGACCGCCGGGCCACGGCCGCCTCCGCCTTCGCCTGCGCCGCCTCGACACCAAGACGGCCGGAATCAGCAACCAGCCGGTCATAGTGATGACTAGCCCGGAACAGCCGGGTCCGCCAAGATAGCACCTCGGCTGCGAAGAAGAAGAACTCAGCAGAAAGAAAGAAAAACACAAGACCTAAGATTTGGCCCAACTGTTACACAGTTGGCCTGAATCTCGGGGGCTACACCCAGTGGGTGCGCTAGCGCGCCCCCACTAGAAGAAAAGAACACAACAAAGTACCTGCGGCGATGCGAAGCTCCTCCTCCTTGGCGGCAAGCTGCTCCTTGAGCTCCCGATGCTTGCCCAGGAGCCGGTTGAAGGCGGCAACCCGGAAGGCGTCAATGTGCTGAAAAAGAAGACCAAAGTCAACACAAGGCCAACGCTCCTAAGGTTCGACCCAACTACTACATAGTTGGACCGAACCTTGGGGGCTACACCCAGTGGGTGCGCTGGCGCGCCCCCACAAAGATGAAATAACAAGAAAGCAAGAAGGAAAGAAGAACTTACCAAGATTGTGCGCTCCAAGTCACGCGTCCGCTCCACCTCGGCCTGGGCAAAGGCCTCAAGCCGCTCCGTCCGACCTCGAAGGCGGCGGCTAACGGCGTCCAGCGCCACCTCCTCCTGGGTCTGGGGCCCAAAGACGATCGCGCCCCCGCTTCACGCGGGCGGCGGCACGGCGGCTCGGCGCCCTCCCGGACGGAGCACCAAGGCACGCACACCGCTGGCCGCTTGCGACGCGGCCAGCACCTCCTCCGACGCCCCTCCCGGCTCGTCACCTCCTCGGACGCCGGGACGCCCTGTGTCGCCACCTCAGGCCCGCCGCCTGCGGTGCCTCCTCCACAACTGGCGGTGCTTCCGGCACCATAACCTGCGGTGCCTCCTCCAAAGCGACGCCGCCTCCACCGCCATCGGTCCCCGCGCGCTCGACCACGTCGGCCCACAGCGGGGTTCCGTCCCCCACCTCCACAAACTCTCAGTCGAGGACCACCACCTCAGCCCGGCCTCCGCGGCCGTGCTCCCCTAGCGTCGATGGCTCAAAAACCGTCGCCGCCACCACCGTGCCCACCGATATCTCGCGCCAGGCCGTCTCCGCGCCGCCTCGCGCCCATGCCGCCGCTGAATCGGTCCAAGCCCGGACCGATGCCGCCTCCAACTCCGCCTCGGCCCGGTTCCTGTCCCGCCAGGCCAAGGCCTTGGCGTCATCCGGGTCCAGGCCGAGGTCCGAGTCGCCCCGTCCCTCCTCCCCGACCAAGCCGGCGAGGTCGGACCGGCTTCTACGGAACGCGGCCCCCTCGGCGGCCGCGGCCTCCGCCGCCGGCCTTGCCAGCGCAATCGGCGACCAGAAGAAAAAAGAAGATTGAGCAAACGCAAGACAAGGCTGGCCCAAGAAATCAAGGCGCAAGCAAGAAACAAGACTTACCCCGACAAGACTGGGACCAGGGTCGGCTTCTCGTGCCTCCTCTTGGCCGGTCTCCCGGGCTCGGCCGGATCCGCCGTGCGCTTTGAGGCCCGGGGTCGTGGCGCGATGTTGTCCTTCCCGTGCGGGCGGCTCGACGCCGCCCCATGCAAGGACCCGGCTCCGCCCGTCTCGCCGCCTCCTCCGCCCAACGCCGCTACATCAACAACTGATGTCAGCATCGCCTACACCACAACATGCCCAAAAATGATCCAAGACAAATGAAGAAGAGAAAGACTCGAAGCTTACCCGCGCGACGCCCAGCGCCGGCGTCGGACTCGGCAACCTCCTCGCCGCCGTGAGCCGCGGGCTCCTATGGTGCCATCGGCGCCACCTGTAACAGAGCCCGGGCGTAAGGGTGTCGGCTCGCGTTCAGAAGAATCCCCCATGACGCGTCGGGAGGAATGAGAAGATGCGCGGCGAAACATAGCAAGACCAGATGCTCACCTGCGGCGCCGGGTTCGCCTGGCTGTACGGAGCCTTGCCGAATCGCTAGTCGTCTCCAAGCTTGGCCTTGGAGATGTCGTTCACGGCTCGCGTGACCTGCGCCACAGACAGCCGCGTGGATCCCATCCGGTTGGGATCCTGAAGCCCGATCATCTCGCTGATGAGGCATGAGCGCCTCTGAAGCGGGAGAACCCGGCGGGTGATGAACGCGGCAAGGAGGTCAGTGCCAGTGAGCCCCTCCTGCGTCCTCATCACCGTGACCCACTCGCAGAGGTTGATGATCTCCTGCGACGGGCGCCGGAGCGAATAGCCCCAGTTCGTTTTTCCCCGCGGCGACGCGATGGCAAAGGGGGGAAGGTTGATGTGGTTCGTGCCATGGTTGCGGACATAGAAGAAGGAGTTCTGCCACTTCTTGGCAGAATCCTCGAGCGAGATCTTGGGGAAGTCCGCCCCCAATCGCTTTGACATGACGGCGGCCCCGCAGTCGGCGAACTCCCCGGCCGACGGGCCCTGCTGCTTCAAGGAGAAGAAGCGTGCCCAGAGATCAATGTGGGCTCGACCACAAGGTACCCTTCGCACAGGGTCACGAAGCCGGAGAGCTGGACAATGGCGCCGGTGCAAAGATGGTGCGGCTGGAGCCCGAAGATCTCCAAGAACCCGTGGAAGAAAGTGCTCGCCGGCAACCTGAAGCCGCGCTCAAAATGCGTGAGGAAGACAACGTGCTCCTGCCCCTCGGGCCGGGGCCTCTGCTCGCCGTGCGGCAGAGGGACACCGACGTCCGTCTCCCGCGGCAGGCGCCGCGAGGACCGAAGGTAGGTGATGTCATCGGGGGTGACGGTCGAGCCCATCCAGGAGCCCGACGGCAGCGACATCACCGGAAGAAGAAGAGGAAGAAGGACGACGGAGAAGGTCGCTGCTCAAGGCCACGGGCGCAGCTGTGCGTCGGTGGCAAGAAGCAGAGCGAGAGCAGGGGGTCAGGAGGGCACGAGCGAGAATAATGTCTGCCACCCCCTTGCCGCCCTCAATTTATAACCCCCGGTTCAAAAGTGGGGGACCGAGATCGTCTACACGCGCTCGTTCCACTACCCCGCAATAAGTGCGCATGTACACACACACTAACTGCGCGGGGAAGTGCAACCAGCCCCCAGACGCCGCAATAAATCCACGCGCGTGGCCAAGGGCGCGCGGCGGCGAGCCCCGGCCCGTCGCCCAGTCCCGTCACGCGCGTGGCCTGGCAGGCCCCTCCGACTTCCGGGCACCACGTGGCGCCTGCGCGAAGCCCGAGGGATTGCCTCAAGATTCGACAGACTCCTCAGTTCCCGCCACGGCCGGGATGCCGCGATCCGGTTTTCGAGAAAACCAACACACAGTGGGTGTTGCCGGACCCGGCGTTAGCAGATTCCACCTTGCTCAAGGGGGAAGCTGCGAAGGCCCACTCATCCGAAGACGACGGACCTTCACAGCTTCGGGGACTACTGTCGGGGGATGAACCCCAGGCAGGGAACGGAACCCGGATCTATTTCAAAAACAGCGGGGCCCGCATCGCCCCGCAAATCGGCGTGTGCCAAGCCGGGTCGCTCGACCTGGCAAGGCGCGGAATCCAGCCAAGACCCTCGACTTGGCAAGGTACATCGACCCGGCCGCAGCGGCTGGCGCAAGGCAACTCAGCTAGGCGCAACCTAGGCTTCCCCAGCAAGCCAACCCACCGTGGCATCCACGCCAACCCAGCCACGGGTCAGCTCACGTCCCATCCAGGCCGTACGATGGGACGAGACCTCAATCACCGATGACCAAGACTACAGTGCCCCCGCCCATGCCCGTGGTCAGCCGGAGCGTGGCAACAGTGCCCCTTACCTACCCGCTGACCAGGGCTGGCACGGCAACAGTGTTCCCGCACTCACCGCTGACGACAGCAAGCGGCGGCCTGATGGAGAACATTGTGCGCGGCTCGACTCGGCCACGCCATGACGATCGACAAGACGGCGCATAGTCCCCCTAGGCACGCAGGGCCTGCACCTAGGGGAACCCGGTGAACCACAAGCCCCCAAGCGGGAACCAGCCCGGTACCCTGGACGCCGACTATACGGACCCACCGACTCGGCATATTACCATTGTAACCCTAGGTGGGTTGATCTATAAAACCCCCCAGGAGTCCACGCCTACAGGGCATGATATGTGAGATCCCCGGCATGCAAAGGCAAGCAAGATAGGACTAGCCACTAGATAGCAACGCCAGAGAGAAGGAGCGGCCCGAGCCTTGGCCAGCCTCCTTCCTCCTCCATACAGCTCCAGGAGCGACATTGTACTATCGACCATCCAACTAAACTCGGCAGGACTAGGGGTGTTATCTCTCCGGAGAGCCCCGAACCTGGGTATGTCCGGCGTCCCGCGCCTGCGCATATCAACCTCGCCTCCGAAGCCCACCAGCGCCCTCGAGCCTCCTCCTCTCTTTACCATCTGAGGGAGTCCTGGATTAGGGGGTGTCCGGATGACCGGACTATGACCTTTGGCCGGACTCCTGGACTATGAAGATACAAGATTGAAGACTTCGTCCCGTGTCCGGATGGGACTTTCCTTGGTGTGGAAGGCAAGCTTGGCGATATGGATATGTAGATCTCCTCCCATTGTAACTGACTTTGTGTAACCCTAGCCCTCTCCGGTGTCTATATAAACCGGAGGGTTTTAGTCCGTAGGACGAACAACAATCATACCATAGGCTAGCTTCTAGGGTTTAGCCTCTCTGATCTCATGGTAGATCTACTCTTGTACTACCCATATCATCAATATTAATCAAGCAGGAGTAGGGTTTTACCTCCATCGAGAGGGCCCGAACCTGGGTAAAAACATCGTGTCCCCTGTCTCCTGTTACCATCTGCCTAGACGCACAGTTCGGGAACCCCTACCCGAGATCCACCGGTTTTGACACTGACATTGGTGCTTTCAATGAGAGTTCCTCTGTGTCATCATATTTAGGCCCGATGGCTCCTCCGATCATCAAAAACGACGCGGTCCAGGGTGAGACTTTTCTCCCCGGACGGATCTTCGTATTCGGCGGCTTTGCACTGCGGGCCAATTCACTTGGCCATCTGGAGCAGATTGAAAGCTACGCCCCTGGCCATCAGGTCAGATTTGGAAGCTTGAACTACACGGCCGACATCCGCGGAGACTTGATCTTCGACGGATTCGAGCCACGGCCAGGCGCGCCGCACTGTCGCGATGGGCATGATCTAGCTCTGCCGCCGAACAGTGCCCAGGAGGCCACCCCGGTGTCCGCTCTGACCCTTAGTTCGGAGCCGACTGCGCCAATCAAGGATGGATGGCTAGACACCGCCTCAGGGGCTGCAATCTCTACGGCGATCGAGCCGAACACTAGTCTTTTCCTTTGCGAAGCTCGCGACTCCAAGGTGCCGGACTCCGAACCTTCCGCGCCCCTGCCGATCGAACCCGATTGGGCGCCGATCATGGAGTTCGCCGCCGCGGACATCTTTCAGCACTCGCCCTTCGGCGACATTCTGAACTCATTAAAGTCTCTCTCTTTATTAGGAGAGCCCTGGCCGGACTATGGTCAGCGAGGACGGGATGCGGACGACGTAGAAATTCAAAGCCCACCCACCGCCCACTTCGTAGCCACTGTCGACGATTTAACCGACAGGCTCGATTTCGACTCCGAAGACATCAACGGTATGGACGACGATGCAGGAGACGAACAGGACTCAGCGCCTATAGGTCACTGGACAACCACCTCATCTCACGATGTATACATGGTGGACACACCTAAAAGAAACGGCGACGAGGAATAGAGGGACACAACGAGGGATCGTTCCCTCGAAAAGCAATCAAAGCGGTGGCGTAAGCGACGCGCCAAACCCCACCTTGATAGAGACCCAGCCGTAGAGCAGGGAGAACCGGCGGACGACGAACATGCCATCGAGCAACCTTCCGAAGAGGGCAATATGGGTAAACAAACCGAAAAACCCGTCCCCGGTGAAGATAATAGTCCGGACGATCTCACGCCGGACAAGTTGCTGGAGCAGAAGAACCTCCACAAAAGGCTCGTCGCCACGGTGCGTAGCCTGAAAAAGCAGAAGCGGAAGCTCAAAATAGCGGAAGATGCACTCAGAATTAGATGGGGCAAAGTAATCAACACCGCAGACAAGTACGGCAACAGTCGTCACACAAAGAGCTATCTAAAGCGAAAATTGCTACCGGAATTTGATGAGGAGGCCTTAGAGCCCCCGCAATCAAAAAATAAGAAAGACACCCGGTCGGATAAACAACCCCATGGCCAGCATAGAGCGGCAAGGGGCACCGCACCCAAGTCGGCACGCGATCCGCACAAGGATTCGCATCATAAGGACGGCCCAGCCAGATCTATCTACGGGCCAAGAAAGCAAGCTCTAGTAAGCAATGCAACGCAACAAGTATCCGAGCATCACGGCACACCCAAATATAGGGGTGCCGCACACCCCCTATGTTTCACTAATGAGGTGGTGGACCATGAATTTCCAATGGGATTCAAGCCCGTAAACATAGAGGCATACGATGGAACAACAGACCCTGGAGTCTGGATTGAGGATTATATTCTCCACATACACATGGCTAGAGGAGATGACCTCCACGCCATAAAATATTTACCCCTCAAGCTCAAAGGGCCAGCCCGGCATTGGCTTAAAAGCCTTCCCGAAAACACCATAGGAAGTTGGGAAGAGCTCGAGGATGCTTTTCGGGCAAATTTTCAAGGGACTTATGTCTGACCTCCGGATGCAGACGATCTAAGTCATATAACTCAACAACCCGGAGAGTCAGCCCGGAAACTCTGGAACAGATTTCTTACTAAAAAGAACCAGATAGTTGACTGTCCAGACGCCGAAGCCTTAGCAGCTTTTAAGCACAGCGTTCGAGACGAATGGCTTGCCAGACACCTCGGCCAAGAAAAGCCAAGAACAATGGCCGCATTAACAAGCCTCATGACCCGCTTTTGCGCAGGAGAAGATAGCTGGCTGGCAAGAAGCAGCACTAGCGACCCAAGTACATCCGAATCTAGGGATGGAAATGGAAAACCGTGACGTAGCAAGGACCAGCGCCGGACCAAGGGAAGCAGCCCGAAGAGCACGGCAGTCAACGCCGGATTCAAAAGCTCTCGGCAGAATCAGAAAAAGCCGCCCCTCAAGGATGACAGGGAAGAGCTCTCTAACCTCAACAAAATTTTGGACAAAATATGCCAGATCCACAGTACTCCCGGGAAGCCTGCAAACCATACCCACAGAGATTGTTGGGTCTTCAAGCAATCCGGCAAACTTAACACCGAACACAAGGGGCTTGACATACCAAGCGAGGACGATGACGAACCCCACAAGCAGAGCACCGGAGAACAAAAGAAGTTCCCACAAGAAGTCAAAATAGTAAACTCACTTCATGTGACAAAAGGGAAATATAGAGTGGCGCCTATGGAGATACGCGCCATACAGCCTGTCCCAGAGGAGTCCCACCGCTGGTTGTTACAACCAGTCACCTTTGACCATCAAGATTACTCTAGAAGTATCCGGAACGTAGGCTGGACTGCCTTGGTCTTAGACCCGATAATTGACGGACTCCACTTCACACAAGTCCTAATGGACGGCGGCAGTGATCTAAACCTGCTATACCAGGACACAGTCCACAAAATGGGGATAAACCCAACAAAAATTCGCCATGGCAACACTTCCTTTCAAGGGGTAACACCAGGCCCAGATACCCATTTTACGGGTTCTCTCCTGCTGGAAGTTATGTTCGGCTTCCCCGACAACTTCTGTCGCGAAAAGCTAACCTTTCACATCGCCCCATATACAAGTGGCTATCAAGCACTACTGGGACACGAAGCTTTCGTCCGCTTTAACGCAATACCGCATTATGCATCCCTTACACTTAAAATGCCCGGTCCACGAGGCATCATTTCACTAAAGGGAAATATCGAGTGTTCCTCGAACGCGGAAGACTGTGTGGCTACCTTAACAGCCACACACTAAACCAGCTTTACTAGTCAAAGCAACCGAACAGGTCGTTCAGACCCCGGACATGGCTAGACGAGTCCGGCGTAAACATACAAAGGCTTACTAGCCACACACCCCTATACAAGGGGCTCCGCGCGTATACAACAAGAGACAATAAAGCTCAATTCTACCCATTTTCCGAATTATACTTTGTTTATTTAGTATAACATAGCTTTTCGCATGATTGTTTTCAACTAAGTTCCTCTCTTTTACAGACGAGCACCGTGCTACACCCGTCTAGGATATGGCACAACGGAGACATAGGCGCAGACGTGCAGTAGGGACCCGTTCCAAGGATTCGTTTCGGATTAAGACCCTGCGTAAACCTTTTTTACTGTCTCTTGTTGATAACATCCCCTGGCTTCTTTTTATAATCAAGGAGGAGGCTGGCGTCTTGGCATTTGGCCACGTCAGAATTTTGCGTGTACCTGGACACCAGGGGCTTCTTACCAAGGGCGTTATTCCGCCCGTTTTCATAAAGACCGAACACCTTAGGGAGTGTTCGGCGTCGCGAGTTTGGCCTTATATGCATCAGCTCCGAATCATGTCTTTGGTTAAATGTTGGGTTTGCCCGGCTCCTGTGTTTTGCTGCCTTATGTTCCGCTCTATCGGCTAAGGCGGCACCAGGAGAACTATTGCGATTGTGCCCCGGTTCGGCCAGGCGAGCACCTCAGTAGAGAAAGCCGAAAAATGACTGTCATGATACAGCGCGAGACTGGTCAACCACTCGATGACCTGCCGGAATCTTTAGAATTCCTCCGCATGAACGAAGGGCCGTTTCCCGGTCAGGCACATACGCGCCCCAAATTCGGGTGAGGGCGGTGCCCCTAGGGGCTATATAGTAGCCCCACTGTCAAACTCCTATGGCTAAGTGAAGGTGATAAAGCATTATAGTCCGGTTGCCTAGTTCACTGCGCTATCACCTCCTTTATAGGACCAAGACGTTGGATCAAGTGTGAAAATGCGCCTTCTGCGAACACCCCCGCATTATATGCGTGGGGGCTGAAGCTGAAGACTGCCATCTTTCAGGATATATATACATATACATTAATGGCTGCATAGGAGGTATTTTAATTCTTGAAAGCACAAGTATAAAAAGCTTTTTCCATCGAAACATTGTTTTACAATGATACATGTCATTCAAACATAACATCCTTTGAGCACAGCGTCTCTATTAAACGAGCACCCTACAGAACTTCCTGAAAATAGTGCTCGACAGGTACTTGGCTTTCGTCCGAGTCTTGGGATGCAACAATACTAGCCTTCATATCTGCCCAGTATGTCTTGACACGGGCAAGAGCCATATGTGCACCCTCTATGCATGCCGACCTCTTCATTGCATCAATATGTGGCACCGCACCGAGGAACTGCTGCACCAAGCTAAAATAACTCTTCGGCTCGGGCCTTTTTGGCCATAGATGACTCACCACATGATTCATGGCGAGTCCGGATAACCTATTCAGCTCCGCTCATGCGGCCAAACGATCGGATACTGAAAGTGGGCGCTCTGGATTGTGGAACTGCGACCAAAAAAGCTTCTCCACTTCATGGTCATTTTGATTGCGGAAGTGTTCGGCCGCGTCTGTGGCACTCGCCGCCAAGTCCAGGTAAGTGTTCGCCGCACTCCACTTCTGGTCCAACGGAGCATATTCAGGATCCCCGAACTTCATCCGCAACATATAGGGCTTTCTAGCCGTGATATCTCCGGCCTGACGTAGCTCCTCCTTCATAGCTCTCATCACAGAGCGAGTATCCTTGGCCTCGGCAGTGACCTTCTCTAGGTCCTTCTGTGCCACCCGATCTTCTTTTTCAAGAAGCTTGCAGTGTTCGGCAGCATTCTTCAACTTTTCAGCCATCTCGGTCATTTCCTTCTTGCTTTGGCAGTGAGCAGCCTGTTCGGCTTTCAGCTCTTCAGCCGCCTCTAAGGCAGCCGCATCGCTTTTTCTGGCCTGCTCCTTGGCTCGGGCAAGTTCTGCCCGAAGGTTCTCCATGGCAGCGGCACCATCTGCATCAAGCACATATGTTGTAAGGTACGGGCATCAAGCTCCTCTTACCAAGTGTCTTCGGAGAAATTATATACCTTGTGCCTCGTCAAGCCGCTTGTTGACAAGCGCGATGTCGGCATCTGCCACGTCAAGTTGTCGCTTTAGTTTGGCAAATTCATAGGAAAGGCGTAGTATTATACCTGGGATTATGATCCTCGGCGCGCCGTCCTTTTTGACAACGCACCGAGTCTCAGGGGCTACTATCTATACAGGGCGCATCTTATATATGCGGATCTGTCAAAAGGTACATCGTTTCACGTACCTCAAAACCTGTAAGTAAACTCCTGACGGCCGGTGTTCTTCTGAGATAGACGCTTGCCCGAGCAGATCCTTCAGCTCCTCCGACCGTGCACCGGATGGTGCCAGACACGGAGGGCCTTGGGGGGCTATACGACTACCTTCCGGCCCTGCCGGATTCGGAGAAACCCTCTGTGACGACACCTCAGGGTCGCCCGCCTCGCAAGGCGGTACGACAGGGGGAGGCGTTCCGCTCTCCATCATCTCCGGACGAAGATCCCCTGAAGATGAGCTCTGCTGAGAATGGCGGAGATCCGAACTACAAGGTAAAATTTCGGTTATCTTCCTCAGAAATAGAACGGGGATGTCTCTTATTTTTAAACCCCCCTTTTCTACTTACGGCTCGGTGGAGAGCTGATCCCCTTGGGGACGCAATGCGGCCGAGGCTCCTCCCGGCGCCGGACCCTCTGACGAAGATTTCTTCCCCCGCTTTGAGGCCATAGCCTCCGGGTCTTCAGAGGCGGTCCTCTTTTTCCCCTGGATGGAGGAATTCTCGATTCCTCCTTCCCTGACAGCCTCCTTCGGGGAGGCGGTAGCTTCCTTGTTCCCCTCTTTGCCTTCTTCCAAAGGCGCAACCTCTAGCATCCTGGTTAACATGGGATCCGGCGTAGTCTCAGGGAGGGGAGCCAGACACCTGATTAATTTTGCTTTTGCTATCCACTCCTGTTTAAAGGACAGCTCTTTTAAGGGCAATTTTATGATAAATATACGGATAGCGTGCCCGGGTACAGGGCTACTTACTTGAGTATCCGGGCGATTGCAGCTCAGATCTGCATCCTCGGACGAGTCTAGACACATTGCTTGTGATCTGAAGAACAATTTGTACATCTCCACGGGCGTCGTGCCCATAAAATGTTGGAGAGCTTGTGGTCCTTCCGGATTAAACTCCCATAGGCGGAGGGGACGGCGTTTGCAGGGCAGGATGTGACGAATCATCATAACCTGCGTCACTACGGCCAGATTGATATCTCTTTCCAGGAGATCTCGAACGCGGCCCTGCAACAAGGGCACGTCCTTGGATGGCCCCCAGTTGAGCCCTTCATTGACCCATGACGCCAGCTGTGGTGGCGGACCCGAGCGAAAGGCAGGAGGTGCCACCCATTTGGTGCCCCTGGGAGCTGTGATGTAGAACCACTCTCGTTGCCATGAGCCGAACTCCTCTTAAAAAGAGCCCTCGGGCCATGGAGCATCGGCAATCTTGCTTATAACAGCACCTCCGCACTCTGCGCGCTGCCCCTCGATCGTCTTCGGCTCTACCTTGAAGGTCTTAAGCCACAATCCAAAGTGAGGAGTAATATGGAGGAAGGCCTCGCACATGACAATGAACGATGAGATATGGAGGATGGACTCCGGAGCTAAGTCATGAAATTCTAGCCCGTAGTAAAACATGAGCCCCCTCACGAAGGGGTCAATTGGGAAGCCTCGCCCCCGAAGGAAGTGAGACGCGAACACCACACTCTCACCGGGCTTGGGAGTGGGAATGACCTCTCCTTGAGCAGGCAACCTATGCAAGATTTTGCCGGTTAGATACCTGGCATCTCTTAACTTTAACACGTCTTCTTCCATAATGGAGGAAGGCATCCACCGGCCTTGAAGGTCGGAGCCAGACATCATCAAAGGTCCGAAGCGCCTGAATCTAGAGCTTTGGGTGTTGGAACTCAAGGCGAGAGGCGGATTTGATTGGGATTGAAAGAAAGGAGTCGAGCCTTGGTCTCTTTATAAAGAGGTTGAATACCAAGAGCCCTCCCCATGACCGTTTGGGACTCACTTTCGATTAAAGAGACATACCAATGGCACGGTTGGGTTACCCACGCCCTTATTGATGAGAATCACAGAATAAGGGGACACGATGTTTGCTTTGGCAAGACGTGCCAAGGAAACCGCCTCGCTAAACGCGCTGAGGTGGGACGTAAAACGATTCGAATAAAGGCTTGGCCGTGGCATGATGTCACACTGCGGAATATATCAGCAGATTAGATTTGTACAAATATTATTCTCTCTACGGTGGTATGTGGAACTTATTTTGCAGAGTCGGACACTATCCTTGTGTTCAACATCTTCTATGAAGTATTTGGAGGAGGAACCCGCCTTGCAATGCCAAAGACAATTTGCACGCAGGACTCGTCGTCATTGAAGCCTAGTTCAGGGGCTACTGAGGGAGTCCTGGATTAGGGGGTGTCCGGATGACCGGACTATGACCTTTGGCCAGACTCCTGGACTATGAAGATACAAGATTGAAGACTTCATCCCATGTCCGGATGGGACTTTCCTTGGCGTGGAAGGCAAGCTTGGCGATACGGATATGTAGATCTCCTCCCATTGTAACCGACTCTGTGTAACCCTAGCCCTCTCCGGTGTCTATATAAACCGGAGGGTTTTAGTCCGTAGGATGACAACAATCATACCATAGGCTAGCTTCTAGGGTTTAGCCTATCTGATCTCGTGGTAGATCTACTCTTGTAATACCCATATCATCAATATTAATCAAGCAGGAGTAGTGTTTTACCTCCATCGAGAGGGCCCGAACCTGGGTAAAAACATCGTATCCCCTGTCTCCTCTTACCATCCGCCTAGACGCACAGTTCGGGACCCCCTACCCGAGATCCGCCGGTTTTGACACCGACACCATCCCTTGGCATCTGCCGTGCACCCACCACGACAGTTAAGGTAACACGTACTATTCGTGTGCATTTTAATATCTCTACATATGCTGATTATGTTGATTGTGATGTGGTACCTATGCAAGCATGTTCCTTATTACTTGGTCGACCATGGCAATTTGATAAAAATTCTGTACACCATGGTAGAAACAATCAGTATACTCTTGTTCATAAGGATAAAAATATTACTTTGCTTCCTATGACTCCTGATTCCATTTTGAAAGATGATATTAATAGAGCTAATAAAGCAAAACAGGAGAAAAATAAGAGTGAAAATCAGATTGTGGCAAAAGAATTTGAGCAACAAATGAAGCCTAATAGTAAACCATCTAGTGTTGCTTCTGAAATTAAATTGAAAAGTGCATGTTTACTTGCCACTAAATCTGATATTGATGAGCTAGATTTCAGCAAATCTGTTTGCTATGCTTTTGTGTGCAAAGAGGCATTATTTTCATTTGAGGACGTGCCTTCCTCTTTGCCTCCCTGCTGTCACTAACATTTTGCAGGAGTTCGCTGACGTCTTTCCACAAGACATGCCACCGGGATTACCGCCTATTTGAGGGATTGAGCATCAGATTGACTAAATTCCCGGTGCTTCACTGCCAAACCGTGCGCCATATCATACCAATCCAGAGGAGACGAAGGAGATTATGCGTCAAGTACAGGAGCTTCTCAACAAAGGTTATATACGCGAATCCCTTAGTCCTTGTGTTGTTCCTATTATTCTAGTGCCAAAAAAGGATGGTACATCGCGTATGTGTGTTGATTGTAGAGGCATTAATAATATTACTTTTCGTTATCGTCATCCTATTCCTAGGCTAGATGATATGCTTGATGAATTGAGTGGCTCTACAATATTCTCCAAAGTTGATTTGCATAGTGGATACCATCAAATTCGTATGAAATTGGGTGATGAATGGAAAACAACATTTAAAACTAAGTTTGGATTATATGAGTGGTTAGTCATGCCTTTTGGGTTAACTAATGCACCTAGTACTTTCATGAGATTAATGAACGAAGTTTTACGTTCTTTCATTGGACGATTTGTGGTAGTTTACTTTGATGACATATTGATTTATAGCAGATCTTTGGAAGAACATTTGGAACATTTACGTGCTGTTTTTATTGCTCTGCGTGATGCATGTTTGTTTGGTAACCTTGGGAAGTGCACCTTTTGCACCGACCGAGTATCTTTTCTTGGCTATGTTGTTACTCCACAGGGAATTCAAGTTGATAAAGCCAAGATTGAAGCTATTGAGAGTTGGCCGCAGCCCAAAAGGTCACACAAGTGAGGAGTTTTCTTGGCCTCGCTGGATTCTATAGGCGTTTTGTGAGAGATTTCAGCACCATTGTTGCACCTCTCAATGAGCTTACAAAGAAAGATGTGCCTTTTCTTTGGGGTACCGCACAGGAAGAAGCTTTCACGGTATTGAAAGATAAGTTGACACATGCTCCTTTACTTCAACTTCCTGATTTTAATAAGACTTTTGAGCTTGAATGTGATGCTAGTGGAATTGGATTAGGAGGTGTGTTATTACAAGATGGCAAACCTGTTGCATACTTTTCTGAAAAATTCAGTGGGCCTAGTCTGAATTATTCTACTTATGATAAAGAATTATATGCTCTTGTTTGGACTTCAGAAACATGGCAACATTATTTATGTCCCAGAGAATTTGTTATACACTCTGATCATGAATCTTTGAAACATATTAAAAGTCAAGCTAAACTGAATCGTAGACATGCTAAATGGGTTGAATTCATTGAGATTTTCCCTTATGTCATTAAACACAATAAGGGAAAAGAAAATGTTATTCCTGATGCATTGTCTCGTCACTATACTATGCTTTCACAACTTGACTTCAAAATATTTGGTTTGGAGACCATCAAAGATCAATATGTGCATGATGCTGATTTTAAAGATGTAATGCAGAATTGTAAAGAAGGAAGAATGTGGAACAAGTTTGTCGTTAATTGAAAGTGCGTTATATCGACTAGAGGGGGGGTGAATAGGCGATTTTTATGAATTCTTCACTGAGGAATTTGCTGGTGAGGAAATTCCTAAATGAAGAACTACTTGAAGCGGAATAAGTACTCAGAAAGGAACATAACAGAACACAAGCATAGTCATCATGATGAAATGAAAACAAGCACAGAGTACAGGAAGCGTAAACACAGGATAACACAAGGGAAGAAGATGAACAGACTGAAGAAATAGAACTGGGGAAATTGAGAAAGTCTTCAGTCAATGTCTTTAAACAGATATGAACAGGCACACAACAACATACATGAGGAATTTAAAGAGTTGAGGAAATAGAACCAGTAAGCTCGGTGAAGACAATGATTTGGTAGACCAGTTCCAACTGCTGTCTCAGTTGTACATCTGGTTGGAGCAGTTGAGTATTTAAACTCGAGGACACCTAGTCCCGGACACACAGTCCTCACCGTATTCTCCTTGAGCTAAAGTCACACAAACCTCGCCCAATCACTCGTGGTAAGTCTTCAGGTGACTTCTGAACCTTCACAAACTCGGTCACTCGGCGATCCACAATTCCTCTTGGATGCTCTAGACCTTGACGCCTAACCGCCTGGAAGAAGCACAGTCTTCAAAGGAAACAAGCGTCGGATCCACGCAGGATCAATCTCTTCAGTGATGCTCAATCACTTGGGGTTTTGTAGGTTTGGGTTTGGGATTTCCTCACTTGATGATTTTCACTCAAAGTCCTCGGAGGATGGGTTGCTCTCAAACGACAAGTGTCAGTTTCTCTCGGAGCAGCCAACCAGCTAGTGGTTGTAGGGGGTGGCTATTTATAGCCGGGGAGCAGCCCGACATGATAAGACATAAATGCCCTTGTCTGATATGACCGTTAGGTGGGTAGATATTTTGGGACAGCTGGCGCGTAGCACAGCAATGGTCGGAATATTTGGGGTTCGAATTCCTCAGGGCTATCATGTTCCTCACTTGGTAGGCAATCCGCACTGGCGAATTCCTAACTCTTTAGTCAGAACAAATTCCTCAGAGACCAGAAGAACTTCGAATCTGTCACTGAAGAATATGACTGAACTGTGCGAGATTTCCAATGGCTTCACTCGAAGGGATTGGTAGGTGTAGGATTTTGAGTTGAGCATCACATGGAAATTTTTCCTTAGTATTTCCTCGACCCTCTTTAACAGTATAGTGTTTCCTATGACTCAAGAAAGAGAAAATGAAACTATGAAAACAAAATTCTTCACGCTTCATGTTCCTCGAATGATTACCAAGTCTTCAAGGTCACACCAATTTCTTCACTTTCAAAGTCTTCAGAAAGTCTTCATAAATCCAAAGTCTTCAGTCGAAGAACTTCATTTTTAGGGGTCGACTTTCTTTGTAAATATCAAACTCCTCATAGACTTATAGACCTATGTACACTCACAAACGCATCAGTCCCTTAACCTATAAGTCTTCAATACACCAAAATCACTAAGGGGCACTAGATACACTTACAATCTCCCCCTTTTTGGTGATTGACGACAATATAGGTTAAGCTTTCAACGGGGATAATCGTATGAAGTGTAAATACTGATGTTGAGGAATTTGATTGCAAGATATAGAAGAACTCCCCCTGAAGATGTGCAACGTGAGGAATTTGCTTTTGAAGCAATGCACACTTGAAGAGTATAATCATGGAGATCTCCCCCTATATCTTGTAATTCATACACGCATTTGACATATAATATGAGGAATTTGAAATGCATAATGAAATATGGTGACTGAGGTAATTCAGCATGCGTGCATTAACATTAATGAGGAATAAGCATGCAGAAGAACACAGCAAAAGTATCAAGCCACCATAGAGTTTAAGATTACAACTCGATCCAGCAAAGTCATCAGAAGAACGAGAGTTGTAACTTAGCAAAAAAATGCCCATATATAGACCCGCTTGAAGACTAACTCAAATTTCTCCCCCTTTGTCATTGAATGACCAAAAGGGTCGAAACTGAGGACTAACGCCCCTGAAGAATATCATGATGATGGAGGAGCGCCAACGTTGTCAGGGTCTTGAGTCGTTGTAGGGCCTGCTGTAGTGTCGTCCAAGTCTTCATGCTCGTCTGTGGCGTGTGATGAAGAATATGAGTTGGCCACCAAGGAAGGAACCTTGACCTTCTTAAATTTCTTCGGTGGAGGTGCAGACCAGACAAAGTCTTCCTTGAAGCCCATTTGCTTTAGATCTTCTTCACCATATAGATGTAACAGAATAGCCCAGGTGTGATCAAACACTTCATGGAGGTAGTAGTGGTTTTTCTTCACTGCATTATGTGTAGAGGTCATATTGTGAAGAATAGAGCCAAACTGACGCTTAACCCATTTGTGATTTCAATCGACCTTCTGGTGAAGACTTATAAGCAGTTCATGGTCAGTCATCACACGGGGATTAGTAGCTTGAGGACTTGACTTTGGAGCGTTGGCAGCAGAATCATGTGTGGCAGAGTCATTGGTGGAATAAGATGCAGCTTTGCGGAACTGACCATCTAATGGATGAATGCCTTCATCGATCACAGCTGGTGACTTGCCCTTCTCATCACATGAGGAAATTGTCCACTTGAGGACTTCAATTGGGGGCAAGTAGATGCCATGGTTAAGTGTATCAGCCTTGTAGTTGAGTGAAGACCTTGATCTGAGGAATCTCATGATCCATGGAGCGTAAGGCTTCAGCTCAAACGGTGAAAGTGCAACATTCGCAAGAGTCCTCATGAAGAAATCATGGTACTTGATAGGGATACCATGCATGATGTTGAAAAGCATATTCTTCATCATCCCCACAATTTCTTCATCAGATGAATCATGACCTTTGATTGGACTCATGGTCTTCGTCAGAATGCGGTAGATGGTTCTGGGCACATATAGCAAATCCTTCACGAGGAGTTTGGTCCTTTGAGCTTGTCCGGGCTTCAGCGGCTTCATGAGCAATTGCATATAGTGATCAGTAAGTTCAGGTTCATCATACAGACAGCGAGCGCCTTCTGGTGGAGGACTGATTGGCAAGGCACAAAGCAATTCAGAGGCTGGTGCCTTGTAGTGAGTGTTTTCAGTCATCCAGTCCAACACCCATGAGTTGACATCAGCAGCATTGCCTGTGATATGCAAAGTTGCGTAGAACTGAAGAATAAGCTCTTCCTTCCAATCAACGATGTCAGTGCAGAAATTTAGCAAGCCTGCATCGTGAAGCATACTGAGAACCAGCGTGAAGCAAGGCATAGATTCCATGTCCACGTGAGGAATGTGCTCATGATCAAAGACTTTGTCCTTGTCAAACAGAACTGAGGAATAGAAGTTTGCCTGGCTGGCAGTCCAGAAACGCTTCCTTCTAAGACGAGCATTGTCATAAGGGTTGAATTCAGTGAAGAATACGTGCTCGCTGAAGAAATCATCAGCCTTGAATTTTGGCTTCATGGAGAAGGGATTCTTTGGCTTGGGTTGAGGGGTGTCAGTGATCTGCAGAACCACCTCAGGAATCGCGATCTCAGGTTCCTCATGCTGAGGAATTTCAGTTTCTTCTGCATCTGGAGCCTATGTCATTACTTCTTCATTCACAGTTTCTTTAGTACTAGTGGCTGGAATGTCCTCATGAACAGACGGGGTTGCACGAGGTTCATCAGATTCCACTTGTACTTCAGTAGTGGCTGGGGACTGAGGAACAGCTTGGAGAGGAGTGAACAATGGAGAGTTGGGGTGCTGACTTTCCCAAAAGTCATCATTTAGCACTGGTGTGGTACATCCAATGTCCACATCATCATCTTCAAGTTCTGCAACACCTGCCTCTTCAGAAGTGAACTGAGGCATGGGTGAGGAAATGACTCGGGTTGAAGGGATATTATCCACTTCAATTTCTTCGTCCAACTGCTCTGTCAAAGCAGCAAATGGAGTTTCTTCATCAGATTCCTCGGGAATCTCATATTCTTCACCAAAAGGAACAAGGTCCTTTGATGGCATTGATGAGACAGGAAGGGCATCAATTGGATTGTCAATTGAACTGATCAGCGTCTTCATCTTCTTCGGAGCTGAAGAATTTGAAGAAGTTGATGCCTTCCTCTTTTTCATCGCTGCATGTTCTGCAGCCTTTGTCTTCTTCACATCTGAGGCAGATGGAAGGGTCGAAGTTGGTGTAGGTGCAGGAGGTGCATTTTCTTCAGGCGCAACTGTTGCAGTTGCCATGACTTGTTCACTTTCCTCAGGCGCATCACCAGTGGATGCCCTGGCAATATCATCAGCGGCTGGAATGGAGTCATCAGCCCTGGTACTCTCATTTTCTTCAGTAGCCATACTGACATCAGCGGTGCTGGCATGTTCTTCAGTGGGCTGGGCAGATGCTTCAGCCTGAGGAATTTCAACATGCACCAGCGCAGAGGCAGTTGAAGAGAAAGTCTTCATCAAATTGACGAACCGAACCTTTGCTCCCTTCCAATCAGCATGGTATCGATTGAAATCATCACTCAGTTTCTTGATTTCAGCTTGTACAGCAATGAGTTGTTCAGGGGTAAGAGTGAGGACATTGTCCTTGAGGTAGCGCTGTTTCTTGTATTGCGCTTTCTTCAGCCTTCGTCCTTCTTCATATTTCCACTTCTCTTCCTCAATGAAGTGAGTGAGAACATGGCTTTGACCAGGAGTGAGATTCATCTCTGGCAAAGGTGTAGTGGGGTACTTGTGCCACAAGTCAATAAAATCAAGGATCAACTTAGGATCCAGCATTAGAGGCACATTGCTGCCTTTGGCTCTAGCGGCCTTGGCTTGCCTGTCCCCGATGATTTCAGCAAGTTCTTCATCATCAGCCTCATCGTCATCAGAGGGGATTTGGAAGGCAACCTGCTTCTTGTGAGGACTTGGGCGAAGGCCTCGACCTGGAGTGGCCTTTTTCTTCAGCAGAGATGGTCCGGCTGAGGAACTTGGTGCAGCAGTGGAGCTAGCAGATGCTCCTGAGGTAATAGAGATTCCTTGAGTCCTTTGGCACGTGGCCAGATGCACAGGTGCCGAAGATTTTGTCGGAACAGCCGAAGACTTTGTCTGAGGAACTGGGGATTTAGGAGGAGGAGGATCAGACTGAGGAATTGGACGTGAGGGCATTGAAGGAGAAGCACTAGATTTGTGGGCAGGCTTCTTTGGCATAGCCTTCCTGGGCTTACTACCAGAGGCCTCAGCAGTGTTAGCAGCAGCAGCAGCAGAATCTTCATTGAATTTCCTCACTGCTTCTTTTGCTTGCTTGGCTAGTTTGGCCTGGCGCCTAGCCCATTCAGCAACATAGTCCTCACCGCGCTTGAGGTTGGTGGGATCCGCCAGTTGGCTAGGTCTCAATGGCGGTCTTGAGCATGGAGGGTTGAGCACGAATTTCTTCATATATTTGGGAGTAACATACCTGTAATCCCTCCATTCTCATGCCCATCTCCTCTCAATTCGTTGTATGTGCACCTTGCGCTGATTCTTGTCCTCCTTGCCAAACTTGGCCTCATTTGGAGTGCAATATCCAGCATAAATATCCTTAGGGATTTCAAACGTTGTGTTGACCTCAGGCCTTTTTCCTCCCTTTTGTGGCTTCTTGCCATCAGCCATTTTCTTCAGCTGAGGATGAACAACTGAAGTTTCTGAAGATGTATGCAACTTTTCTTCGAGGAACGCTGCAAATGAGTTAAGTTGATGAGAACCTAGTGATTCAGCAGTGGACATTTGTACCTGTGAACAGAGTATAGTTGCAAGGAATGTGGAGAGGTCATATGGGTTCTCAGAAGATTTTGAATAGGTTTGAGGAATTTGACCGATGAGTCTTGAAGAATTTCACTAAGCGTTCTTTATCTTAGGTTCCAGAGTTGTACAGATTTGGAAATTCACACAATTGAGGAATCTTGAAGAAAATCATTGCTTAGAGAAACGAATCAAGAACAGATAACATGTGAGGTGTTTAGTGTGTGTGAAGATTTGAAGAATAAACACTTTTGAAGATTTTTAGGAAAACACATGAATCAAAGCGGGCAATAAAAGTAACTTTTAATTACCGGAAGTGAAGAACACGATGAACTGAGAGGCATTGAGGTGAAGTTCGTCCGTTCAGATCTTCCACGCCCTATCTCGGCAGAGGAAGACGACTACGGCGGCGGCGGAGTGAAGAGATCCGCAACCGGTGCGAGTACGACGGCGACGAGGTCGAGGCAGTGAAGCTCTTCCTCACCGGCGACGATGAAGTAGCAGCGATGCTAGGGTTTGGGAAGCTCGAGCGGGAGAGAGAGGTCGGGCGGAGTAAAAGTGAAGTGAGGAGAAGGTAGGGGTATTTATAGCGGAAGTGAAAAACTATGCGCCCGAGGATTTCGGACGAACGTGCCCCTGGCTTTTCTCATTCACATGACATGTGTCACCCATGTACTGTGAGGTGGCGATCGTGTATGAATAGATAAGTATTTGTCGTGAGAAGTAGAACGGTTTGAGTGGCAAAGACGAAAATTCAGATAAGATTATTTTAAGTTTCCGTTTGCAATTTCTTCAGCTGTCAAGGACACGGTGAAGATTTTGAACGAGTTTCAAATCAGAACGCACATGAAGAATTTGTGAAAAGATTAGATTGAGTTTAGCATAGATGGGGGAGGGTCCGATCACATTCACTTAGCGGAAAAAGTCAACTTGAAGAATTAGCAATAAGTGAATGCTGTAGAGGACATAAACTCATATTATATATATATATATATATATATATATATATATATATATTCAAATGAAGACAAACGACAGAAATAGTGAAGACATTGCAAGTTGAAGAATTTGAAAAACTGAGGAATTTCAAAACAACAAAAAAACTCAAATTGAAGATTTTCAACTTTTATGGTGGCGTAACCCACCGTATAAGAAAGTTGGCTTCAGACACCGCGTACAATTGTCGTAGAGCTCTGAGATTCAATTTCTTCATTAATTTCTTCACACTTAGAGGGTTAGTCTTCATTGATTGAAGAAAAACGTTACTTCATGTGTTGCGCATCTAAGTCATCAAGTCAGCATAAGTGTTAGGATGAGTGTCCATTTCAGAGAACATTCGAAGATTCTAGGATATTTAGCTCACACCGTAACTTGCTAAATCTCTTCTCATCCAAGGGCTTAGTGAAAATATCGGCCAACTGATCTTCAGTTCTTGCATGGCAGATGGAGATATCGCCCTTCAACACATGATCATGAAGAAAATGATGACGAATCTGGATGTGCTTTGTCTTCGAGTGCTGAACTAGGTTGCGAGAAATCTTGATAGCGCTCTCATTGTCGCAATAGAGAGGCACATTCTTCACGTTGATGCCATAGTCCTTGAGAGTTTGCTTCATCCATAATAATTAAGCACAGCATGATCCAGCAGCAATGTACTCAGCTTCTGCAGTGGAGAGAGATACGCAGTTCTGTTTCTTTGAGGACCAACAGACCAAAGATCGTCCGAGGAAATGGCAAGTGCCTGATGTTGACTTGCGGTCCACGCGATCGCCAGCATAGTCAGAGTCTGAATATGCAACAAGATCAAAAGAAGAGCCCTTGGGATACCATAATCCAAGTGTTGGTGTGTGAGCTAGATATTTAAGAATATGCTTCATAGCCTTAAGGTGTGATTCCTTCGGTGTAGCTTGAAATCGGGCACACATGCAAACACTAAGCATAATATCTGGCCTACATGCACATAGGTACAATAAAGAGCCAATCATGGAGCGGTATACCTTTTGATCGAAGTCTTGACCATTTTCATCAGTGCATAGATGGCCATTTGTGGGCATTGGAATTTTGAACCCTTTGCAATCTTGCATGCCGAATTTCCTCAATACTTCTTTGAGGTATTTCTCCTGCGATATGAATATACCATTGCGTCGTTGACGAATTTGAAGACCTAAAAAGAATTTCAATTCTCCCATCATAGATATTTGATATTCTTCACTCATCATATAGGCAAATTCATCACTATAACGTTGGTCAGTGCAGCCAAAGATAATATCATCAACATATATTTGGCACACAAACAATTCACCATCATAAGATTTTGTGAAAAGAGTTGGGTCGAGGGAACCGGGTTTGAAGCCTTTCTTCATGAAGAATTCCTTCAAAGTGTCATACCACACCCGAGGGGCTTGCTTGAGGCCATACAGGGCCTTGTTGAGTCTGAAGACTTTGTCAGGATTCTTTGGATCTTCAAAACCTGGGGGTTGAGCAACATATACTTCTTCCTCAAGCTTACCATTGAGGAATGCACTTTTCACATCCATTTGTTGTAAGATAATATTATGATGGTTAGCAAAAGCAAGTAATATGCGAATAGCCTCAAGTCTAGCAACAGGTGCAAAAGGTTCATCGAAATCAATTCCTTCAACCTATGTGTAGCCTTGAGCTACAAGTCGTGCCTTATTCCTCACCACAAGGCCATTTTCATCTTGCTTGTTGCGGTAGATCCACTTTGTGCCAATGATGTTGTGCTTGCGAGGATCTGGATGTTTGACCAGTTCCCAGACATTGTTGAGCTCGAACTGATGTAATTCTTCTTGCATAGCCTGAATCCACTCAGGCTCCAGAAATGCTTCATCTACCTTAGTGGGCTCTGAGATAGAGACAAAAGCAAAGTACCCACAAAAGTTAGATAAATGTGAAGACTTTGAGCGAATGAGATGACCTGGTGCTTCAATGTCGTCAATGATCTTCTCAATTTGCACTTCATTAGCAATGCGAGGATGAGTGGGTTGTCTTCGAGAAATTTGATCAGCATTCCCTTGAGGAGCATTTTCTTCAGGTGCGCCAACTTGGTGATCATCACGATCAGGAATGAATTCTTCAGCAGATTCTTCGGTAGGAATGACATCCTCAGTAGCATTGAACTTGATAGAATCTTCAGGTGTTGGTTCATCTATCACAGAAGGTAGGTGCTCTCTTTGCGAGCCATTAGTTTCATCGAACCACACATCTACAGTTTCAACAACTTTGTGAAGAACCCTGTTAAAGACTCTGTAGGTGTGCCAGTCCTTTCCATAACCAAGCATAAAACCTTCATGTGCTTTCGGTGAGAATTTTGAAGTGTGATGAGGATCTCTAATCCAACATTTAGCACCGAAGACATTGAAATAACTCACATTTGGCTTTTTGTCAGTGAGGAGTTCATAAGCAGTTTTCTTGAAGAATTTGTGAAGATATACCCTATTGATGACATGGCACGCAGTATCAATTGCCTCAATCCAGAAGCGACAAGGCGTCTTGTATTCATCAAGCATAGTGCGAGCCATTTCAGCAAGGGTTCTATTCTTGCGCTCCACGATGCCATTCTGCTGAGGAGTATAAGGAGCAGATAACTCATGAGTAATACCAAGTTCATCAAGACAGCCATCAAGACTGGAATTCTTGAACTCGGTCCCATTGTCAGTTCTGATGTGCTTGATCTTCACACCAAAGTTGGTTGAAGCCCTCGAGGAAAATCGTTTGAAGACTTCCTGCACTTCATGTTTGTAAGTGACAATGTGCACCCATGTGTAACGAGAATAATCATCAACAATAACAAATCCATATTGAGATGCATCATTAAGAATTGCAGAATAGTGGTTAGGACCAGAGTGATCCATGTGAAGCAATTCAAATGGATGAGTGGTTGTCATGACAGTCTTCGCTGGATGCTTGGCCTTTGTCATCTTTCCAGCTTCACAAGCTTCACATAAGTGATCCTTGAGGAATTTGACATTCTCAATGCCAATGACATGCTTCTTCTTCGCAAGCGTGTGCAGATTCCTCATGCGAGCATGACCAAGTCATCGATGCCATAGCCAGCCTTCTGAAGCTTTTGCAAGTAAGCACACGGCTGGTTATGGTCCTGTAGAGAAATCAACAATATACAGACCTCCTCTCCTAAAGCCTTCGAAGACTTTGGAATGGTCAGCTTCCATGATCACAACACAACGATATCTTCCAAAGAAAACAACCATATCGAGATCACAAAGCATTGAGACAGACATGAGGTTGTATCCTAAGGACTCGACGAGCATGACTTTGTCCATGTGTCGATCCTTTGAGATCGCAACCTTACCTAGACCCAATACCTGACTTTTGCCTTTGTCAACGAAGATGATATGCTTCAGATGTGATGGTGATAACGGAGCATCCATCAATAGATTCTTGTCACCCGTCATGTGATTTGTACATCCACTATCGAGGACCCACTCGTTTGCTTTGGGCTGATCATCCTGCAGATGAATTAGTGCAACTTACGAACTCATATACTTCATCAATGAAGAATATGACATCAATATCATCAGTTCAATTTCATCAAGCAATAGCACAGATAAATCAGTATGAGGACGTGAAAAATGAAAATTCATTTCTTCATGATTAGCCTGCGTCCTTTCAGGCATTGTTCAGGTCTCCAGCAAATTCTTCAGACGTTTTAAGCACGTCTGGAGACCTGACCCTGCATAAGAGATTAGTTCTTTTTCTTCACCACCCACATCTGAAGGGGTGGCAAAGAGTTCATCACTCTGCGAGCACCATATGAGAAAGGTGGCATAGAAGCTAGTCCGCTTCGTTTCACATAAGAGGGGTTAGGGTAAGCATATGACTAAGCAGAGAAATTCTTCGAGGACTTATGAACATAATGATTTGAAGAATAACGTTCATATTCATAGCCCTTAGCTCTACCCTGCGAAACAGAAGGGTTAGCACGATGATGATCATATGAGGACTTTGATCCATTTGAGGAATTTGATCCACATGAAGAATTAGGTCCATATGAAGAATTAGATCTGGGGTTCCTGTTCTTCACAGGTGGTGTCATGAGGACATTCACCTGAAGACTTTCAAGATAACTTTTGGGAACCCAGATTTTCTTCATAGGGGAACCGTTCCTGCAGTTAGTGCCAACATATCTAGCAAATACTTCACCATTCTGATTTTTGAACAGTTTATAGTTAGAGTCAAATGACTAATCACAAGAATGAGGAGATTCACATGTAAAGCCAGATAAGTTGGATGGATCAACTGGAGGTCCCTTTGCAGCAACCCATGAGGTTTTGGGGTACTTCTCAGGCTTCCAATATGTTCCATCGGCATTGAGTTTCCTCTCAAAGGCAATACCCTCTTTCCTAGGTTTTCTGTTTAGGATCTGCTTTTTGAGCACATCACAAAGAATCTGATGCCCTTTGAGGCTTTTGTACATGCCTGTTGTGTACAATTCCTTCGGCCCTGCATCATTAGTAGTACTAGCAATGTCCTCAGATGAGGAATTAGTGATAGCAGAGACAGGTGAAGAATTTGTAATATTTGAAGCATTTGAACATTCAGGTGAAGAATTAGCAGATTCACGTTTAATGCACTTTAGACATGGAGGAACAAATTCTTCCTGAGTAGCACTAATTTGTTGAGCAAGTAATGAATCATGCTCCTTCTGAAGATCTTCATAACTCACTCTTAGCTTCTCAAGATCTTGCTTTCTTTGAAGAAGTTCAAGAGAAAGCTTCTCGTGATCAGATAAGAGTGTGTTATGATTACCTTGAAGGTCATCAAATTTGGAATGGAGTCCCTGAAGACTTTCAGCCAAGGCTTTTGACTGATCCATTTCTTCACCCAACATATCATCGCTCTTATTTAGCACGTATTGAACTTTCTCCAAAGCTCTTTGTTGTTTAGTGGCAAGGGAAGCAAGTTTCACATAGCTAGGTCCAAATTCATCACCTGATTCATCATCACTAGATTCGGAAAGGTAGCATTCAGTTACCTTGGCATCCCCTGCCATGAGGCACGGTGAAGAGGATGACGATTCAGGTGCGAAAGTCATCTCTTTGAGAGAATCCTTGTAATCCTCAAACCAAGGATCATGTCAAGTACGATGACCTTCATAGACCTCAGAAAGCCGGTCCCAGATTAGCTTCGCGTGATTGAGGTGCATGACGTTCCTGAACTGATTTCGGGACAGACAGGAGCAGATGACATCCTTCGCCATGAGGTTCAATAGAGTGTACTTGTGAATGTCATCAGCCTCCGCCATCTTGCATAGATCGGTAAGACCAATCTCAGTGATGGTCCACAGTTCGCTGTCCATAGCCATGAGTCGCTTCTTCATCATGGCCTTCCACCGAGGATACTCATGACCGTCAAAGATGGGGCAGGAAACGTTCCTCGATTCTGCAGTCGAGATAACTAGAACTCCAGGTGGTTAAACCAAAATCACACAGAACAAGGGAGTAACTTGCTTTGATAACAATTAAAAGTGCGTTATATCGACTAGAGGGGGGTGAATAGGCGATTTTTATGAATTCTTCACTGAGGAATTTGCTGGTGAGGAAATTCCTAAATGAAGAACTACTTGCAGCGGAATAAGTACTCAGAAAGGAACATAACAGAACACAAGCATAGTCATCATGATGAAATGAAAACAAGCACAGAGTACAGGAAGCATAAACACAGGATAACACAAGGGAAGAAGATGAACAGACTGAAGAAATAGAACTGAGGAAATTGCAAAAGTCTTCAGTCAATGTCTTCAAACAGATATGAATAGGCACACAACAACATACATGAGGAATTTAAAGAGTTGAGGAAATAGAACCAGTAAGCTCGGTGAAGACAATGATTTGGTAGACCAATTCCAACTGTTGTCTCAGTTGTACATCTGGTTGGAGCGGCTGAGTATATAAACTCGAGGACACCCAGTCCCGGACACACAGTCCTCACCGTATTCTCCTTGAGCTAAAGTTACACAGACCTCGCCCAATCACTCGTGGTAAGTCTTCAGGTGACTTCCGAACCTTCACAAACTCGGTCACTCGGCGATCCACAATTCCTCTTGGGTGCTTTAGACCTTGACGCCTAACCGTCTGGAAGAAGCATAGTCTTCAAAGGAAACAAGAATTGGATCCAGGCAGGATCAATCTCTTCAGTGATGCTCAATCACTTGGGGTTATGTAGGTTTGGGTTTGGGATTTCCTCACTTGATGATTTTCACTCAAAGTCCTCGAAGGATGGGTTGCTCTCAAATGACAAGTGTCGGTTTCTCTCAGATCAGCCAGCCAGCTAGTGGTTGTAGGGGGCGGCTATTTATAGCCGGGGAGCAGCCCGACATGATAAGACATAAATGCCCTTGTCTGATATGACCGTTAGGTGGGTAGATATTTTGGGACAGCTGGCGCGTAGCACAGCAACGGTCGGAATATTTGGGGTTCGAATTCCTCAGGGCTATCATGTTCCTCACTTGGTAGGCAATCCGCACTGGCAAATTCCTAACTCTTCAGTCAAAACAAATTCCTCAGAGACCAGAAGAACTTCGTCTCTGTCACTGAAGAATATGACTGAATTGTGCGAGATTTCCAATGGCTTCACTCGAAGGGATTGGTAGGTGTAGGATTTTGAGTTGAGCATCACATGGAAATTTTTCCTTAGTATTTACTCGACCCCCTTTAACAGTACGGTGTTTCCTATGACTCAAGAAAGAGAAAATGAAACTACAAAAACAAAAGTCTTCACGCTTCATGTTCCTCGAATGATTACCAAGTCTTCAAGGTCACACCAATTTCTTCACTTTCAAAGTCTTCAGAAAGTCTTCAGAAATCCAAAGTCTTCAGTCGAAGAACTTCATTTTTAGGGGTCGACTTTCTCTGTAAATATCAAACTCCTCATAGACTTATAGACATGTGTACACTCACAAACACATCAGTCCCTTAACCTATAAGTCTTCAATACACCAAAATCACTAAGGGGCACTAGATGCACTTACATTAATGATGGATTTGTGTTCCGTGCTAACAAGCTATCCATTCCAGCTAGCTCCATTCGTCTTTTATTATTGTAGGAGGCGCATGGAGCAGGATTAATGGGACACTTTTGCGTGAAGATGAGGGAGGATGTACTTGTTACACATTTTTTTTGGCCAAAGATGAGACGGAATGTTGAGCGTTTTATTGCTCGTTGCACTACAAGTCAAAAAGCTAAGTCACGACTCAATCCTCATGGTTTATATATGCCTTTGCCTGTACCTAGTGTTCCTTGGGAGGATACATCTATGGACTTTGTTTTAGGTTTACCTCGAACAAAGAAGGGGAGGGATAGCATATTTATTGTCGTGGATAGATTCTCGAAAATGGCACACTTTATACCATGTCATAAAAGCGATGATGCTGTTAATGTTGCTGATTTGTTCTTTCATGAATTTACTCGCTTGCATGGTGTGCCAAATACTATTGTTCCAGATTGTGATACTAAATTTCTTAGCCACTTTTGGAGATGTTTATGGGCTAAGTTGGGGACTAAACTGCTTTTTTAGTACTACTTATCACCCCCAAACTGTTGGACAAACTGAAGTAGTCAATAGAACATTGTCTACTATGCTTAGGGCTATTTTGAAGAATAATAAGAAAATGTGGGAGGAACGCTTGCCTCATATTGAATTTGCTTATAATCGTTCATTGCATTCTACTACTAAGATGTGCCCTTTTGAAGTTGTGTATGGTTTCCTACCTCGTGCACCTATTGATTTGTTCCCTGTTCCATCTTCGGAGAAGGTTAATTTTGATGCTAAACAACGTGTTGAATTGATTTTAAAAATGCATGAGTTAGCTAAGGAAAACAATGAGCGTATGAATGCTAAATATAAACTTGCTGGAGATAAGGGTAGAAAACATGTTGTGTTTGCACCTGGAGATCTTGTTTGGTTACATTTGTGTAAGGATAGACTTCCTGATTTGCACAAATCAAAGCTAATGCCACATGCTGATGGTCCCTTTAAGGTGTTAGAGAAAATAAATGTAATGCATATAAACTTGAGCTGCCTGTAGATTTTGGGGTTAGTCCCACTTTTAACATTGCAGATTTGAAGCCTTATTTGGGTGAGGAAGATGAACTTTCGTCGAGGACGACTTCATTTCAAGAAGGGGAGAATGATGAGGACATCAATACCATTGTTACACCCACAGCCCCTACTGCTATACATACTGGACCAATTACTAGAGCTCATGCACGCCAACTAAATTACCAGGTACATTCGTTTCTTGGTAATGATTCTAATGTTCATGAGAATATGATGCTGCCTAAATTGGATACATTTGTTTTTCTTATAGATGAAGGGCCTAGCTTGGAGAAGGATGAACATTGGAACAAGAACATGCATGGAGATGATGGCATGCGCAAGGGGAACAAGAACGGAGTTACAAGTGATCATTTCAGGGCTTTGAAGCCACCATAACGAGTGCATGAAGCCTTGGACGAAATATACAAGATGACACTTCATAAATTTCATCCAGAGGCTATTCTAGGTGTTGTGTCACCTTTTTATTGGGCCAGGCCCATGTAATTTTGAAATACATAAGTATAGGCTATTTTTAGAGTCCGTATGTGTGGGGAAACAAGAGATAGGGTTGGTTTCGGACCCCTCCACCAAGGGCCACGAAATCCCCCCCCCCCTCTTCCTCCATATATACAGCCCTTAGGGCATCGTTTAGACTTTGGGTTTTTTTAGATTAAAAGTTCGCCATAGCTGCAACTTCGCGTACTTCGTTTGTGTTCAACGACCAGACAAAGGCGTCATAGAACCCCACCTTCATTAATAAAGCTTTCCTCTGTTATTCGCAATATCCAGATTGCAATCTTAGTTTCTTGCTTGTTCTTCATTTGCTTGCAAGAAATAGACCTTCGTGGTCAGGTTGATCGTGCTCCGGTGTGGTCAATAACCTCTCGGAGTTGGTTTAGCGATTGCTAAGGCGCGACGTCCTTGCACGTTCGTAGTCGGATCATCAAAGTCGACTTCCACCAAAACGATAGCCACCATCTCATCGAAAGACGGGACACCTTTGCCTCTATCAGCAGGAATCCCTCACGCTTGCGCCACACGGAGGGCACGATAGGACAACAACATAACCACAAGCAAATTAAATCAATCATAGAAATTCACCAATTACCGATAGGACAACAAAAATCTACTCAGACATCATAGGATGGCAACACATCATTCGATAATAATATGAAGCATAAGCACCATGTTCAAGTAGAGGGTACATCGGGTTGCGGGAGAGTGGACCGCTGAATATAGATGGGGGAAGGTGATGGAGATGTTGGTGAAGATGGTGGAGGTGTTGGTGAAGATAGCGGTGATGATGATGGCCCCCGGCGGCGTTTCGACGCCACCGGAAGCAAGGGGGAGAGAGCCCCCCTTCTTCTTCTTCTTCCTTGACCTTCTCCTTAGGTGGGAGAAGGGTTTCCCTTCTGGTCCTTGGCTCCCATGGCGTGGGAGGGGCGAGAGCCCCTCCGAGATTGGATCTGTCCCTCTGTCTCTCTCTGTTTCTGCGTTCTGGGATTCTGCCCTTTCACCATTTCTTATATATCCAGAGATCCGTAACTCCGATTGGATTGAAACTTTTGCCCAGATTTTTCTCCGAAAATTAGCTTTCTTGCGGCAAAAGAAGAGCGTCAACTGCCTTACAGGGTGCCCACGAGGGTCAGGGGCGCGCCTGCCCCCCTGGGGCGCGCCCCCCTACCTCGTGGCCCCCTCAGGCACCGTCTCGCATTGATTTTTCTTCCCAGATGTCACAAATATTCCAAAAATATTCTCTGTCCATTTTTATCCTGTTTGGACTCTGTTTGATATGGGGTTTCTACGAAACATAAAACATGCAACAAACAGGAACTCGCACTGGGCACTGTATCAATATGTTAGTCCCAAAAATAGTATAAAAAGTTGCCAAAAGTATATGAAAGTTGAATAACATTGGCATGGAACAATCAAAAATTATAGATACGACGGAGACGTATCAAGCACTCTTCACTTTTGTCGCTGGTTTACATTTTTCAATCCTAGGAATTGATTAGTGCCTTCTATTTTGACTCTAGATTTGAATAGTGCCCAGGTAGTGCTCATTAGTAGGTTAAAAGGACGTTCAGCTTATTTATTAAATCATGATGTAGAAAAGGTTTAGCTAAGTGGGACTCCAAGTCTACAACCATAGTAGAAATAAGGTCATGGAGCAAGAGTTCCGTTGGGCATCCTTTGCATTTGTCTTGTCATGTTTGATGCTTCACAACATGTGGGTAAACATATTAGCACACACACGCACACTATAGTTTGTAATGACATTTAATAGGGGATGCATTAGGGTACTTTATTTCCATTATAAACTAATAATAATTAAGAGCTTTGTAAGGTAACAATAATATAGGATATATAGTAGAATATTAGATGTGCTTGTATAAGTAGAATGCAGAGTTTAGAAATGAACTGAAATCTGAGAACAGGAAGTGGTAGGCTTAATTTTATTTAGAAAAATAGATGTACTGCAGCATCATATATTAAGGTAATCCCTTAGCCAAAAGAAATTGGAGGGGAAGATCATCAAGTTAGTGGACCAGTTTTCATTATGTGGGCTTTCCTTTCTTCAATGAAAGCTCCAGCCCGAGCAAGGGCATATCAGCTACAATATGGATCAGTTGGTTGATTATGTCCCCCATTCTGTAAATTCAACTTAGCAATAAAGCATTGACAAGTGTGTTCACTTCTCTCCATGCCAAACAAAATATCATCATTTGGTTCTTTAATCTATTTTTAATCCTTATATCAGTCTGCGACGATGGAACCAATTCTTCACCCAATCTGAACTGTATGTCTAGCAGCTTCTTTGATGTTTTACCTCTTCTTTTTTATTCTCCATAAATGTACAACTTTATAAAAGTTGTTGTATTGCTTGGGGGCAATTTACTTATATTATGCTCAACTTTATCTCATGAATTGCATGGCAAAACCTAATTCTGGTTGGTCTTCTGCCACTTGTTTTATGGCTTGCCAATTGTGAATTATTTTGTACAAGGCCTCTCAGCAGCTACCAATGCTTTGCGAGGTTATGAGAGTATGTACCTAGCATGTATGGTTTTTACATACTTTTGCACAGGTTGAGATGCATCACATGATCTTCTTCTCTTGACTTATGGGTATTGCAGAGTCCTTTCTTTGCCACAAAGGGCAGGAGTTGTGCCATTCAACTCAAAAGGACAAAGAGTTCATCACAAGGGGGTGGTCTCTAGGATATTTACACAACAGGACATTTCTTTTTGCATAGAACCAAATTATACGATCTAATTGAGTAAATTATATCATGTATTAAGTACATTTTATTGTGTCACCTATGTTTACCTCTTTTTTTAATGCAAGTTTACTACTACTCAGACTTTCTAATTGCAGGCTCAACTATTTGGACCCACTGATCTGATTTTGTTTGGTGTGTGTATGTGTATACCGAAGTCCAGTGAATCCCTAAAGAATCGAATCTTCATTCCTATCTCATATATGCTATCTTCAATGCAAAGTGTTAGCTACTCCAGTCTCATGTTTGAAAATGTGATTGATTATAAATTGCACATGCGTTCGTATATATTTGGAAAGAACAATCCTTATTAATTTTTTGGTGCCCTGAACGGTTGCTCATACTTAAAGTTACTAAAAAATACAAGTATTTTCAATGTGCTCATGGTTTTAAATGAGACTCACTTAAGTGGTTGCTAAAACGTATTTTTACCGAGAAAGGCAAACCTTTTCAAAACACTTATTGTACGGATTTTGAAAGACAATTCTATTTGAATTTTTCATATCAAGACATGTATTTTTGTTTTAAATTAAACTCTATACATTAAGTTAAGCCGTGTATATTCATATCATTATAAAAAACCATTTCATAGTGTTTCTTATTAGAAGGGGATTAAACCATGGGATTTTTTTGCATTGCAAAAATGGCTTTAGTGTGCCTCTGCGCCATTTGGCGCAACAGGTCCACTAGTATTTGTGAATTTATAGGCCAAGAATTAGGGTTAGAGGAGCTCCGAGGGGCCCACAAGCCCTCAGGGCGCCCCCCTAGGGCGCGCCCATGAGGCTTGTGGCCGCCTCGGGACTCCTCTGACTTCATCTCCAAGTCCTACTGGTGTCTTTTGGTCCAAGAAAAATCATCGCAAAAGTTTTATTCCGTTTGGACTCCGTTTGATATTCCTTTTCTGTAAAACTCAAAAACAAGGAAAAAACAGAAACTGGCACTAGCTCTAGGTTAATAAGTTAGTCCCAAAAAAATATAAAATAGCATATTAATGCATATAAAACATCCAAAACAGATAATATAATAGCATGGAATAATAAAAAATTATAGATACGTTGGAGACGTATCGGACAACAACCTTCCAAACTTTTCACTAAAAGAAGATTGGTATATCCAAATATGATATCATCAACACATATTTGGCATACAAATAGTTCACCATTAACTCTCTTAACGAATAAAGTTGAATCAATTTTCCCAATTTCAAAACCTTTCTCAAGTAGAAACTTTGTTAAGCATTTGTACCAAGCTCTAGGGGCTTGTTTGAGACCATAAAGAGCTTTATGAAGTTTATAGACATGGTTTCGTTTCTTGGGATTAAAAAAGGCGGGAGGTTGTGTAACATACACTTCCTCCACAATTTCACCATTCAAGAAGGCACTTTTAATATCCATTTGATAATGAGTAATATCATGGTGATTGGCATAAGCAAGAAGAATGCGAACGGATTCAAGTCTAGCAACGGGGGCATTAGTCTCACCATAGTTCATACATTCGACTTGAGTGTAGCCTTGAGCCACTAGGCGAGACTTGTTGCGTACAACTTGTCCATCCTCGTCTTGCTTGTTCCTAAACACCCATTTGGTTTCGATGATGTTTTGCTCATCTTTGGGATTCTCAACCAATGTCCATACTTGGTTGCTCTTACCTTCATAGGTTCAATGCTAGATATGAATGAGTAATGCTCACAAAATTTAGCTAAACGAGATTTAGAGCAAGTGATTCTCTTGGATTTCGCCAAGGATTTGGTCAACAGCAAGACTCTTGTCGATTCTTTCTCTAACTCGGGGTAGCTTTTTCTTGGGTTTAGGAGGAGCTTCCTCCTCATCATCATCTTCTTCCTCTTCATTTGCATTGGCATTGTCATTCTCTTGAGGTGGTGGAGATGGAGGTTGTGGTGGATCTTCTTGTTGCACTTCCTCACTTCCTTCGTCTTGGCGAGTTCCACTTGTGGATGCCTCCATGTCAACTTGTGGTTCACCTTGATGTCAGTTGAGGCTTCCACTTGAATAGACAAAGTGCACTCCTTCACCTACATGGGGTGAATCTTGCCAATGGTCAAGTCCTGAATTGCTTCCGATGGTTCTTGATCTCCTACGTTAATTGGCAATTTCTCAACTTGTGAGCCATTAGTCTCATCAAACTTCACATCTACCTTCTCTTCAACTTGTCAAGTGAAGTTCTCGTGGACACGTAAGTGTGATAGTTCGATTCGTAGCCAAGTAAGAAACCTTCATGAGCTTTAGGAGCAAATTTTGAACGATGATGCTTATCAAGAATGTAACACTTTGAGCCAAATACTCGGCAGTATCCAACTTGGGGTTGTTGCCGACGAGTAGCTCGTATGCCATTTTACCAAGAAGCTTGTGAAGATAAAGCCAATATGTAGCATGACAAGCTGTTTAAACTGCTTCCTCCCTAAAGTGTTTTGGCGTCTTGTATTCATCTAGCATCGTTCTTCCCATCTCGATAAGATTCCGGTTCCTCCTCTTAACAACTCCATTTTGGTGAGGTGTGTACATAGCCAAGAACTCATGTGAAATACAGATGCGGAGCATCCTATGGTCATCACCATGTCAAGAGTTCGTTGGGCAAGTGACACATGCGACCTCTACTTCTCATACATAAAGGTGAATCTTCTCCTTTACATGTGTTCACTTGACCCCTTTGAGGATGGTATACTACTTGACACTTCTCCCGTGTGCATGCATAGGTGTTGTCGGAGCTTCATGGATGTCGAGGAGGAGTGCAAGTGCCAAGGAACAACTACACCATCTGCGAGGGAAGCCTGGAAGTGACGACGAAAGAAGACGGAGCTGCTGAAGCTATAGCGGCCGGACATCCGGGCCAGAGGCCGGACATCCAGCGCCTGTGCAGCCTCCACGGAGCTGCACCAACAAGACGGCCGAAGCATCAGCGGCTGGACATCCGGCCCGCATGCCCAGACATCCGGCGCCTCGGCAACCCCCGGACATCCGGCACTCTCCCTCGGAAATCCGGTGCCCCTATCCAGAGAACACCGAGACCAACCTCGCCAGCCCGGACATCCGGCCCGCAAGCCCGGACATCCGGCTCCCCGCGAACGGCCGGACATCCGGTGCCCAGTCGGACATTTGGCGCCTACCTGCGTGCATGGACAGGGCCCGAGGCCCATGTATCTTCCTTTCCCACTTACCCCTTCGTGGCTTGGACTATATATAGACCACCCGCTCCTCCTAGTTAGGGTTAGCAAAGTGATAGCTCATTTCTATGTGAGCTTTGCTCCTACCACTCCTCCTCTTGAGAGAGAGAGAGAGAGACCACTACTCCAT